>NW_021620771.1:2127413-2180056 GCF_004785775.1 Grammomys surdaster | reverse complement strand
CCTCCCTCTCCCTCCCCTCCCTTCCCTTCCCTCTTCTCCCCTCTCTCCCCTCCCCTCTTCTCCCCTCCCCTCTTCTCCCCTCTCTCCCCTCCCCTCTTCTCCCTCCCCTCTCCTCCCCTCCTCTTCCTCTCAGGGTACTACCCACCCTGTTACATCAAGTTGCAGCAGGACTAAGTGCATCTCTTCCCTCCCCTCCCCTCCCCTCCCCTCCTTTCCCATTAGCCTCTTCTGTCTCCTCAGACAGTTTCACTTTTACTCTTAAATGAGAACCAGAGCTGAGAACAAGCATACAATATTTGTCTTTCTTAGAATGGCTTAATTAGTATGGTTGTCTCCAGTTGCATCATTTTTCCTGAAAACGATAGACCTTCATTCTTCTTCATGGCTGAACACCATTCCGCTGTGCATGCACCACACATCCCTTATCCACTCACTCCTCAGTGGCTGGGCAGCTGGGTTGGGTCCATTGCTTAGCCACTGTGAAATGTTGCAGTACCTTTGATGACTCCATGACTTAGTCACATGGAAGCACTATGTCTAGCTTTTTGAGAAGCTGTCACACTGACTTCTGTGAAGGTCGGAATAGTTTATATTCCCACCAGATGTATATGAGTTCCATTTTGCCCATATCTCTGCCAGTATTTGTTTTTGCTTTCTTATTTATTTATTTATTTACTTACTTATTCACCTTACTGATCCCAGCCCTCCTCTCTCCTTCCCTCCCAGTCTCACCCTCATATCTCTCCCCCACTCTCCCATCCCCTTCTGGGAGGCTCCCCCATGAGTACTACCCACCCTGTTACATCAAGTTGCAGCAGGACTAAGTGCATCTTCTCCTGCTGAGGCCAGACAAGGCAGCCTAGCTATGGAAAAGGGAAGCGAAGGCAGGCAACAGAGTCCTGAACAATTGCCATGTGGACTGAGGTAAGATGGAATCTCAGTGTAGTCGGACTGACATGTCTCTGGGGGTAGTTAGGTTCACCACCTTCTAAGGTCTTTTCTATTTTTATTTCACCTTTTGAGAATTTTTCATTTCACTAATAATCAAGAAATCAAACAACCCAATCAGATTAATTTTTTCCACTGAATGCTTTCAGGAACTTTGTCTTTTTCTCATATTTATTGTGATATGTTGAAGAAGAAATTATCTCTTTACTCTGTGCTATGCATGCATAAATTTACAGCTAAGAGCCTTTTATTTTGCAAAATTCTGAGTTTTATGTCTTCTGACTTTCTCTGTTTCACTGTCTTTCCTGCCTTTTTTTTTTTTTTTTTTTTTTTGGTTTTTCGAGACAGGGTCTCTCTGTGTAGTCCTGGCTCTCCTGGAACTCACTCTGTAGACCAGGCTGGCCTCGAACTCAGAAATCCACAATTCGCCTGGCTCTGCCTCCCAAGTGCCGGGATTAAAGGCGTGCGCCACCACCGCCCGGCTTTTCCTGTCTTTCATTATGTGTCTTATAAGCAAAATTACTTATATTTCAGATCCAACAGCTTGCTGAGTTTTCTAAAGAAACGAGGTTCTGGTGCGTTGGCTCTGGGCTATGTGTGCTTTCTCCTAGCCTGTTCAGCTTCCAGCAGTTTAACATGGAATTCCACCAACTCCACGGAGATCAGCAGTGGGTTCTCAGCAGCTGGTAGGACCAACCAGCACAGTGCTGGTTGGCTTTTGTATTGTGTCAAATTTGTGCCTTTTGTGTTTTTTGACTAGTCTCCTTTGTGCTGCTGGGGATCTCTCTGGGGACCAACCCTGCAGTTCATTGCTATGAAAGAATTACAGGTCCATATCACAGATAGGCCCACATCCTTCCACGATAAGGAATGAGTAAGAAGTGTCCTCCATAAACAGGATAAGGCACAACAAAGTCTCCAGGAAGTGAAAAACCCATGTGAATATGGCATCATACAAGCTGGGGAAGAAGACCGTGACAGACAACAAGGTGAGGGTGACCAGGACCCTCTGTGTTTGACAACAGGAAGCTTGTTGAGACCCTTGACAAGAGTGAGCAGTAGAAGAACTGAGTGAGTGAGGGGCAGTTAGGAGAGACAGGACTCAGGCCGATTCTAGGAAAAGTCTTCATGGCGCACTTCCTGAACTTTCTGCTCCAAGCTGCTGCAGAGTTGTGGAACTCCCTCGGGTCTCAGCCCCTTTTAGATGCAGTTTTTTTTTTCGTTTCTTTTGCTTGTACGTTTGTCGTATGTTGTTTTAATAGTATTTCAAGTGTGGTTTATTTAACTAAACTAGGTGAGTTTTCATGTTTATTTAAACTCACAACACTCTGTTCCAAAACAATGTACTCTGTGGTGTTTCTTAGCCAATTCAAAAGAAATAGATCACAGGTAAAGAGACATCTACAGGACTTGGAGTTTTTGAGAATCCTGAGTTCACACGAAAGCTCTGTATATCACCTAAGACAAGTTATTAGTTTTGTAACATTTGCTTCATTATTTATACATAGGTAGATTTACACAGATTTTTTAAAAAAATATGATGTATGTAGCTTAAATATAAATTAAGTATTCATACATAATTTAAAATATATACTACTAATTTAATCTTCATGCAAGTGCATGCATATACTTAGAAAGATATTAATATAGATATCTGTATCTATAGCTACCTACTTACTTTCCTGTAGATGAATGGAAAGATCTTGACTGGGCTGAGAATGTGTGAATTCATTTTTGCAGTGAATACTTACAGTTTATATTCACTTATTTAAATTTCTCATCACATGCAGGAAGAACGAATAATAATCTCCATTACAGAGAGAGAACAGGATCTTGCTGAGGTCCGAAGATGGCTGGAGCCAGACATTTGCCTGCAAACCTTTCTCCCTTTGCCTTCTTAAAGTACCAAACACTTTAAAGTTAACTGCACAGTTGTGGCTCAAAGAAAGACATTTGTCAAGACTCACCAAGAAAGCGCTCTGAACCTTCAATGAGAGCAGAGATGCTTTTGGGGTCTGGGCTTCCAATTATTGGCTAGGAATCAAATCCTGTACTTGCTGGGCAAGTACTCTACCATGTGGCTTATATCTCCCTTGAAAACTGTTCTGTTTTGAGGCAAGCTCTCCCTAACTATTCTTGTAGGCTTGAACTTATTCTGGAGTCCACCAGGTCTTGAAGTATAATTATCCTGCCTTTGCCTCCTGAGAAGCTAGAACTTCAGGTTTATGTCTCCAGACCTGGCTCACACTGGGGCTTCTGAGTCACATGACAGGCTGTCCCAGCGTCTCCGACTTAAGCTTCAGCATGACATGAACTCTGTGCCCGCTGTCTGACCTCACACACGCTTGTCTTCCTTGCTCTCACTTTGTTAAAACCACAAGTTCCACCCGAGTTCCTGCCTCCTCAGGCGGCTCTGACAGGACAGGCCATCACTCCCCACTGGGCCTGCCGGAACCACGAGATTACTTCCACATGAAGGAAAGCTTTGGGGTGTTTAGACAATAGTAAACCAGGATTCACTACTTGGTAACTGGCTCTGGTCATGCCTCATGGCTTCTGTGAGACATGGTTTTCTTAATTATCACATCTGAACAATGACATTTTCCTTCTAGCATCAAGTGAAGTTAAGGACCATGGATGCAAGAATTCCTAGGACAGAGCCTGGCACACAAATGGGAAGTAATAACAGACCGTTGCTATTGTTAGCATTTATTTCCTGGGTTTACTTAGGTGTCATTGGGAGACATTGCCTGTGGTTAAGGTGATGTTTTGATGTGTGTAAATGTTATATCACAATCACCACAATCAAGCTAATGAACACATCTGTCATCATCTTAGATGCTTAACTTTTAAATAACGGATGCAGGCTGGTGAGAGGGCTCAGCAGGAACACATGCTTGCTGTGTCCACTTGGCAACCTGAGTTCAGTTCCCAGAGGCCCACGCCGGAAGGAGAGAACTGGCTTTGAGAGTTGTCCTCTGATTTCCACACATGCATCATGGCACGTGCATGCCTCTCCCTCACATACTACAGGATCATTTGTATGTTTCTGTGTCAGAGCCATGTCGAATGAAAAGTGACAACTGGAGTGAGGACTATGGTCCTGTGTAACTGGCCAGGAAGGCTCTTGTTGAAATAATTATTTATGAACTTTGTTCAAGTAATTAATTATAAACTTTGTTGAAGTAATTAATTAAAAGCTCCCAGGCAGTGGTGGTGCACGCCTTTAATCCCAGCACTTTGGAGACAGAGACAGGCAGATTTCTGAGTTCGAGGCCAGCCTGGTCTACAGAGTGAGTTCCAGGACAGCCAGGGCTACACAGAGAAACTCTGTCTTGAAAAAAAAAAAAAAAGAACTAAAAGCTGTCGCCAGTCAGGCCATCTGTCTAAGCTGCGGTGGCTCTGCCTAGCTCAGCCACCATGTTTCTCGGCTGGAGGCCACGTGCGCGCAGCAGCTAGAACCGGTCAGCCAGAAACACTAGCCCTGCCACCCACAAGACACCAGCATGGGAGATGGCTCTGCCAATCTTCCACACTGTCTCCACAAGGCTGGTCATTGCCCAAACCATCCTGCCATCCACGCGGGTCTGGTAATAAAATGAGACTCTAATGCTTAAAGATTAATCAAAGGCTATATATATTTAGTAATGCTCAATAACGATATGTCCATACAATTACAATTGTTTCCCAATTAGCTAACCTAAATATAAGTTGTTCCCCACGACTGCTCTCCATACCTGTGTGGTTCTCCATCCTCCTACATCTCTGCCCTCTCCAGCTCCTCCTCTTCCTTTTTCTTCTTCCTCTCCTAACTCCTCCCACCTTAGCTCCTCCTACAGGCTCTGTGTCCAACTGAGTGAGTGGATTCTGCTACATGTGCCTGACCCTGGTGAATTATTTATTACTAGAAAGAGAAAAACTCAAGGAGAGCTAACTACTAAAACCATAAAAGAATTAGAGGCTGGGTGTGTCACCACATCACCTTTCTCGTGTGTGCCTGTTGCTGTATCGGGATGTCATCTTTTTATAAAGGTGTCAGTCATACTGCATTAGGGCTCAGCCCCAGGAACTCATCTGAACATACTCACCTCTGTAAAGACCCTGCCTGCAATAAACTCTCATTTTGAGGTGCTAGAGGTTAGACCTCCAGTTTCTAAACCCCACCCTTAACAGAGGCCTTTCTTTCGTGTGTAAATCCTGTCTGAATGCCTCAGGATTCAGGTGCAGGGAGAAGAGAAAACTCTGGCATCCGGTAACAACTTTCCCTGTGATCCATGGCTCCCTCTCCATTGTGAAGCCACAGTGTGAGTTTCTTGAGCCTTTGGTGTTGGTAAAGGATCAAGAGGGGAATCCAGCCCCTGAGGTCTCATGCTCCAGCCTCACCACTTCGACTCCTCTTCACTTCAGTTATGGAGAACACTAGATATGGGTCATCCACTAGTAAAGAGGCCTAGATTCGCTCTTCCCAACTATAGACTTTGCTTCCTGCATCAGCCCACTCAGCTGCCGTGAGATAACAGTTTCCAGACCAGAGCCAGGATGGGTCACACTGCCCTGAATATTCCCAGGCATTAAGATTGTAGATGAGGGGCCCCAGTAACAGAATCTATATGTACCCTTGCCTCCTCCTTTAGTAGCTCCAGCTTCTGTACTGCCTTGTGAGTAGACACCCAACTTGACTCTTCAAAGAAAGAGAATATAAGGCTATTGGGTACCTGTGTCTACACCGAATCCAATATTCTGAATAAGGGGACAGAGAATATTCAAAACCATTCAGCACACAGTCTAGGACCCAGTATGATTCATTTGCTGTCAGGGTTCCTGGAGGAAAAAAGTCATTGCTCTTCAAAGTAGTGGGAGGTCATGAGGTAGGTAGAGAACCATTCACAATGGACAACTGGGCCAAGGACAAAAAATTGTGCTTTTCACCTGGTGTGTCTGGAAGAAGGCATCTCTTCCTAACTGAGAACCGCATCCCTTCCATGTACCTGTTGTCTTTGTGCTATGTAGTGTAGGTTAGTGCCAAGGACACCTGCTTAGGCACAGAGTAGGGCCTGAGGATGCTGTGTGTGATTATGGATCGCCTGCTCTCCCTAACTGAAGTGAAGAGGAATCTAGGTGGACAGGCCTGAGCATGAGACCTCAGGGGCTGGATTCCCCTCTTGATCCTTTTCCTTTTCTATAATCATACTTCTTCACATCTGGCTTTTCCCACGTGGCTATCCCACAAACACCCCCTTCACTAATGGGTGGATGGTCTGTTTTCTGCTGTGAAGTCATTTACCCAGGTACCGTGCAGAAACTGCATGAGGAGAGCAGTCCTTCAGGATGATGTCACTAGAACTGAGAACTCATGGTCAAGCTCTCATTCATATTAACATACTAAGCAGGGCACGCCCCTTCCTAGGCCTTACTCTGGCTTTCTCAGGGTTCCCCAAGACTCTTGTGCTACCATGTCTGTGTCTACCAGACACTGGCTGTGGAAAAGCCACCATTTTAAGGAAAGTTTGCATGCTGTGCATTCATTCGGTGCTGGGGTGTTATAAGTGAGGGATTTCTGGGAACAGACTTCAGATAGGAGGGAACTTTCTGTGTTCTTGATGTCAATCTTATTCCCATTCCCACTCATTGCCTGGAAACTGGGCACAAGGCTACTTTGAGAGATATAAGGACTCCTGGCCTAATCCTAAAACCAGAGGGACATCTGTTCTCTCCTTTCAGCAGTTCAAAATCATTCCTCCATGCTTCCTGTCCTCTGGCATTCTATTTAGGGAGTAGCAGGATGAGAAAAAGGATTGCTTCACTGCTTCGCTCAACCAGGTCCAGAGTATCTTCTGGATGTTCATCAAGGTCTCTACTCACAGTTGCTTGCACCTGTACCACCCACCAGGAACATTTGAAGGTACTCTGGGCCAGGTAAAATGGAAGGCATACATGAGGGGATGCTTCATAAGGAAGGAGGGCATCAGCCACCGCAACCTTCTCACCCACTCACCCACAACACAGGGATACCTCAAGGCTGCTCTGGAGGGAGTGGAGGCCCAGGTCATGCTGCTCACTGTTATTAATGGTAAGTCTGCATTCTAGGCCAGGACGAGTCCACATTCCCATCATCCCTCATCAAGACAGCAGAGGCTGTGAGAGGCAATAACAAGCATTTCTGCCTGAGATACCTGGATTGATGACTTTTGAAGTCTGGGATTAGCTGTCCCCAAACTTTGAAACTGTGCTACTTGCTTACTGGTTGGTTGGTTGGTTTACTTTTATTTGTGTGTGTATTTGTCTTGAAATAAGATGTCATTCTGTAACCTATGTTGGCCTGGAATTCATTATGTAACCCAAGCTTATCTCAAACTCAATTCTGTGGCTTGGCCTCCCAAGTTCCAAG
The DNA here is from genome assembly GCF_004785775.1 of Grammomys surdaster. Classification (NCBI taxonomy): domain Eukaryota; kingdom Metazoa; phylum Chordata; class Mammalia; order Rodentia; family Muridae; genus Grammomys; species Grammomys surdaster. Next base: position 2,172,720 of record NW_021620771.1, on the reverse strand, counting down.
ATTGCAATCATTAGCCTCTATTCCCGGCTGTAGAGTGTACTTTTTGTGATGTGGAAAGCAATTTAGCTAGTTCCCTTTCCTGAAGAACCAGCATTGAGTTTGTGTTTCTCATTTTTTTCAAATCTCTGGATGTTTCTGTAATAGTTTTCCCATCATTTTTTTTCTCCAGTGAAAGTTTTAAAGATAATTTATGTATTTTGAAAACAGGTTATAGTAATGGGTCTACAAAGTCCCTTCCAATCTGACCACTTTCTGTTGCTGACATAATACCACAGACTGGGAAATTACAAAGAACAGCTATGCTTTGGGCTCTTGGCTCCAGTCCAAGCTTAAAAGGCTGCAATTGGCTATGGTATTATAGCTGACATACTCTCAAAATAACTGGGCAGCCTCATAATCCACAAATCCATCAAACACATGAACAGGTTAGTTACCTCCTGAAGGATCTGTCTCCTAATATCTCATAATGAAGATTAAGCTTCAATTTCAATCTTTGGAAAGAAGCAACAATATTCAAACCACAGAATAGCTTCCTATCTTTCTATGCTTGGCACTGTCTAGAAGCAGAAAAACACCCCACTGCAACCTGAGCCTGCACTTCCACAGATGCCCACCTCCTGGCTACCCTGAGCCTGAGTCCCAGCACAGCTGGAATGGAAGACATCTTTCTTTAAAGCCCTTCTGAGAAGACACAAACATGTTTGAAAAGAAATCCAGAATGGATGCTTAGAGGCAGAAAGCATTCACTTTGGAGAATGTTCTAGAGTCTCTGAGATAGGATAAGGACATTTCTTTGAATGAAATTTCCTCCATATGGGAATATGGGTGATACTTTCTGGTTGACCTGACAGTACTCTATGGGGAAGCTGGCACAGTGGTGATATCCTGCTCCTGTCCCAAGAACAACAGCAAGCATCATGTGGGCCTGTAGAAGGCTCTCGGGATCTTGGGGACAAGGGACACCATATAGTTTAGTTCTAGGACTTCACAGTTTTCTGGCATACCTGCCTCTCCCTTTATGGGAAACTCAGTCAGTTCTAAAATCTGCCTTAATTTTTGTATTGCAACATGCATGTATGTGACCTGGTCTTCTGCTTGCTCAGAGCTAGCTAGCTGTGTGTCTTTCATTAAAAAATGTCCAGAATTAAAAAGAGCATGTTAAGGGAAGAGAAGAGGCAGCAGCTTCCCTTACATCATGAGATGCAATCCGGTGCATCTTCCAGTCAGGAAGATGTGGGGTCTTTGTTTTCTGCACATCTGGAAAGTCTAGTAATCCTGTACCATAGAAAGGGAAATGGAGTGATATGTTAATACAGAGAATTAACATGGCAATGGGCAAAAAGACGCTTGTTGGTGGTGTTATTCTAATATCAGTCAGGAGCAGAGCAGATGGCAGTCCTTTGCTTATCCTAGCTTGATACCTCGATTGGTGGGCAAAGCTATCTTATGCCTAGAAATCAAATCAAATCAAATCAAATCAAATCAAATCAAATCAAATCCATGTAGTACAGTTTAGGAGGAGATAGACAGACAGAGACCTGCATTCTGACATGCCAGGCCCCATGGCACAGGCAGGCCATGGACACTCAGAGCCCCACCTACTACCACAAAGGAAGACAGACAGAGAACTTCAGAACACTAAGCCTACCACAGATCTGCCCTCTGGCACTTGGCACAGGCAGGCCATAGACACTCACTTGTTGGCACATCATGTAGCATGGATGAAGGATGTCACCCAGGGGCCCACCAGCCTTGTGGCTAGCTTGTAGCTGGAACCACCACAATGTACAAGTATATGTTGGTCCAGTGGGAGAGAGAGAGAGAAGTGGAGCAGGTTGAGCATCATGAAAAGAAATGCAACTTGAGACTTGAGAGTGGAGAAGAGTAGTCTACTATGAATGGTCAGCCCTGCCACCTGGGGCCATGGTGAGGTACCTCTCAAACTGCCTCTGACGCCATGTCTGAGTCTGTGGCTATCTATGCAGTGGCAGGGGTTGAATGTCAATGTCTGTGGTTTATATTATCACTAGAGGACATGGGAATGTCTCTGGTCAGGGCAGCTGCCAGGGGACTATGTACAGGGAACTGGCCTTGCCCTTCACTGGTAGGTGTCCTAGAGAGCTGGCCTTACCTCCCACAGTTGGCAGCATTGAGGAGTGTGGTCCCTGCACGTCACCTAAATAGCACAGTAGAGCTAGCCCTGGAGGCCTAGGTGCAGGTGAGCTGGGCTGAGGGCAGGAATGCAAGAGAGCTGACCCTGACTCCTGCCTATAATGACAGTGGGTAGCCTAGCCAGAGGAGTGCTGGAGAGCTCATTCTGATGGTGTGGGTAAGGGAAAGCTAGTTCACTGGCCAGCTAAACCACCATCCAGGGCCAGATCCAGGGCTCTGAGTTGACTGACCCCAAAATCTGTATCATCTGCAAATGATTAGGATTCCTGAAAGGGCCAGTCTAAAGCTACAGGATCTCCGTAATACAGGGCAGCAATAGGATAACTAGGAGGAGACCCACTGAGGATCCAGTGTTGATGGTGTCACAGAAGCCAGAGATCTGGAATCAGACCAAAGACTCATTGCAATGAACATTTGCAGGTGAAGATGTGTGGATAGAGGGATATATTGTGGGAGATTCTGACATATTACAGCTTCCACAATGAGATGTTTTCAATGCTTTGGGTTGTGTGTTTGTGTTATTTTGGGGGGAGGTAAGTATGAAAGAATGGAAAGACAAGCAAAACTGGGGTGCATGATGTAAAACTCACAAGGAAATAATAAAAAGTTAAAATAAAATATTTGTCATATAAGAATAGTGGTAACAATCAATTACAATGTATGGTGTAGAAACACATCTGTGTCAGGTGATACATATTTTAATAAACTAAATATAATCATTTAATATATATGTGATTAAAACATCATGTTGAACACAATACACATAATTTTATCTCTTGATTTTAATTAAAATGTAAAATCATCAAAAGAAAAGAACCATTAATTCAGAAGATTTTCCTATGGAGCTTCTGTCAGAATTGGAAAGTCTATCTCTCCTTTGCGGATCAGGTAATTCAATGACCCAGAGGATGAAAATCTCAACGGAAATTTCACCGCAGGACCATAACTCTCCCACACTGTGGTGGTCTGAATAGCTATGGCCCCCATAGATGCATGTGTTTGAATACTTGGCCCACAGGGAGTGGCACTGTTAGGAGGTGTTGTCTTGGTGGAATAGCTGTGGCTTTGTTGGAGGAAGTGCGTCATTGTGGAGGTGGGCTTTGAGGTCTCATATATAAACTCAAGCTCCACCCACTGCAGAGGATAGCCTTCCCTTGGCTGCCCACAGAAGAAGATCTCCTCCTGGCTGCCTTCATATCAAGATGTAGAACTCACACCCTCTTCTCCAACACTTTTGCCTGCATACTGCCATGCTTCCCACCATAATGATAACGAACTAAACCTCTGAAACCATAAGCCAGCTCCAGGGAAATGTTTTCCTTTATAAGAGTTGGCGTCTCTTCACAGCAATAAAACCCCAACTAAGACACACACCCACAAAATTTCTGTTATGTACCTCCCCCTTCGTGTTGCAGGTGAAAAGATTTAATTTTGACCCAACAAGAAAAAAAAGTCCTTCTCCAGCCATCATGTATTATACATTAATTTGTGTCCTCATCTCCAGACCTTAATTCCCATTAGAATGTGACTGGATTTAAAGATGGGAGGGGGGTCTTCAAAAAGTAATGTAAATTAAAATTCGTTCATGAGGGCAGGTCCTGATAACATAATTGGTGTGTTTGTAAGAAAGGTAATCAAGAGCTAGAGAAATGGCTGAGAAATTAAGAATACTTATTGCTCTTGCAGAATAGCCAGATTCAGTTCCCACAATTCACACCCGACACTTCTTTATGGCCCCTGAATATACCTGCACACATGTAATGCACCTAACCTCCCAGAGGCTGACAAAGATAGACATAAATCAATTAGTTACCTAATTAATTGGAAAAGAAAGGTGATCAGGACACAGGCACAAAGAAAGATGGCCATGTGACACGAAGGCTGTGGACAACCACCTGTGAGCCAAGGAAATCTAGTTCAGGAGCAGGAGTTCTGCCTCATACCTTGATCTCAGATTTCCAGTCTCCCATACTGGGACAGTACACTTGTGTTAAAGCCTTGCTGTGTAGGGTTTTGCTATCACGGGCCCAGTGGACTCACACACCCAGAATCACACAGTGGAGTATAACATCGAGACACTTCCATCCACTCTGCCTCATTTTCTCATGGGTGGATTTCCATTTTCTGCTGGAGTAAACGTGCCTTACATACACCTGGAGTCTGAAAGTCATCTGAGCAGACAGAATGTTCTGTATGAGAGACTTAAGTTCAATTTGAGCCTCAGAAGCCATCTCTAAGAATATATTGACACGTAATTTTATTTATGTTCACTTGTTTATTAATGTATGTACCTGTGTTGAAAGCAATGGCTTCAGTAGCCCATGGGGGACTGCCAGCCCTTATGGGAACAGGAAGAGGTGGAGATTCTGAGACCACATGAGGAGGCAGCAGAGTGGGGCAAAGGGCACATCTGGCTTCTCCAGGAAGGATGTGGATCTTTATCCCAAGAATAGCAACTACCCTGAAGGAGTTTATGGGGGAGGGGTGTGGTCAGATTTAGTCTTGCAGTTCATTTGGGCAATCGAAATTTGGTTTCTTGTGGTGAAATAATTTCTCTGATCCCCATCAATGACAGTGGGAGGTCCTGGGTTGCCAACCTGGCAAATTGTTCTTTCTATTTCCCAATGCCCACCTCAGAGCAGGGAAGAGCATGGCCTAGAGGATGGCAAGTAGGTCATTCCATCACACTGCTGAGGAGCTTACCCATGCACTGGAAAGTGGTCCTGTAGCAAAGCAGTGGAGGCAGCACTTCCTGGTTGCTAAGCATCCACTCTCTAATAATATCCACATGCTATTGCATCCTTTGGCCAACTGTTAGCTCCTGATAGATGCTGAGGTTGAGACCTCACTAATCTCATAGATACATCATTCCATTTGGAGCAGGTCCTTTGCTCTTAGTCTAAAAGGTGACTGAGGGAAAGATCTAAAACAAGGCATTAAATGGCCTGGGTGGCTAGCATGAAAACATGAGCCCATAGGACGGCATTCCTAGCGTGGTTACAAAACCAGGATAGATGTGAGTCCAACGGGGATTTTATTAATTTTCAGTAATGTGATAACGTTCCTATAAAAGTAATTTATAGGCAGGCTTGAGGCAGCTCTGGGAATTGAGCTTGTGGGATTAGAGAAGAAACCCCCCCATTCCCCCCCCCCCCCCCGCAGGCCTCAGTGGGGAGTTGCATTGAGTTTGTGTTTCAGAGTTGAGGTCTCTTGCTCTTTGCTCTCAAATTTCAAAATTGCAGCCACTTACTTTAATGCAGCAACCCAGCTGTGAACCCTGAGTCAGGAGGGATCTGGGGAGACTCTGCCTCCCAGGTTCAAAACTGGGCAGAGGTGGATTGATTGCTGACTTGTGTTCTCTGAAGTGACCTTGTGAGCTTTGTGACTGGGACTTAGTAAATGAGGACCTAGGGGAAGGAGTGGCGACCAGCCAGGCATGTGGCACTGGCTTTTACTGAAAGATCTATGTGGGACTATGTGGTTTTCAAATTAGATAAATTTAAAGGCAAGCTTCACCTTCTGGGTTGTCACAGCTGTCTTGGGATTCTACAAGAGTTTGCACTGAAGCCAAGGAATTAAATGCAGCCTGTGGGTGGGGAAGGGAAAGGCCCCCTCCTCAGCGAAATTTACATTAAATCTGTAGAGCAAGACAAAGGACTGAGGAGAGCATTCCGCTACATGAATTGTATATGTCAGGTAGGAAACAGCAAGGACATCAGCTGTTCTCAGACGAGATAGAATACTGGGGTGAACGAGACAGAGCTAACAGGGTTTAGCCTCATGATTCAGGGGCCAGGCCAAGAACTAAAGAACACCTCTGCTACAACAGGCGGTACAGATGACATTTGTTCTCAGAGATGACAGACATGTTGGGAAAGCCCTGAGGAGATTTGAGGAAATGACGAGCCTACTCTACTTAAGCCCTGGTGTCCGTCCTACCTATCAGCAACATGAGGCCCAGCTAACTGGTCTCAGTGTGGCGGTTTCCTGCAATGGCTTCCAGGACACTCCCACTCAGGCCTTCATCATCTCTCTTCACACCTCCCTAGAGGTTCAGTTGCTCATCTTCCTTCCTTCCCCCACTCCTGTTTTCTTTCACCCTTTCCCACTTTTCCTCATCTCTCCTTCCCTTTTCATTTCTGTTTGATTTTACTTTTAAGATAGATTGCATTTTTAGAGCACTTTTAGGTTCACTGAGTTGTCATTTTCCATACACACATGCGACTTCTCACTGTATCAACACTGCCACAGCGGTGGCTTTGAATAGCTGACAAGTTTGCCTCAGAAACTCATCCCATTGAGTCTTTAGTTTGCATGAGGGGTCACTCTTGGTCTGGTACTTGCTATGGGTTTCAACCAATGTGTTCGATATATCTATTGCTGGAAATATTTGAAAAAAAAAAAAAAAACAGCAGTGCGGCTGGGTTAGCTCCCAGGCTGCTACCACCATGTTCCCGCTCTGTGTTCCCATACTAACAGCAGCTGAGGCGCCAGCCCAAGGAGCGCCCGCCCTGGCTCTGAGACATTAGTGTAGCTGCTGTCTCTGCCAGTCAGCTTTGTGGAGCCTATGGCTCTAAGCACGGCTCTTGGGCCAACTCTGCCACCCTCATAATGCTCAGCTCAACCCCCGACAATATCCGCCGTGCTCGGGTACCCAGTAGAATGAAGACGCTTAATGCTTAAGATTATCCCATAGATTTATATATTAGCAAATGCTCAATACACAAGATGCCCACACAATCAGAATTGTAAACCCAATATCTAACCCTTTGATACGAATAACTACTCGAGACTCCTAGAGATACACATGTCTTCCTCCATCTTGCTTCCCTCATCCTCTTTTCTCCTCTCTTCCTCTTCCTTCTCCTCCCCACCCCCAGCTCCGCCTACCTCTTCTCTATCCAATGGCAGAGCTCTTGCCACATATATCTACCATCAAAGAGTAGTTTCACTGCCTTAAAACCCCTCCTGGCTATATCTGTTGGCTCCTCCCACTTCCAATGTTCTGCCAATCACAGATCCGTTTACCATATCCATACTTAATGCTTTTCCAAAATGCTACATAGTTGGAATTAAGTCAACTCCTTTAACACAGTAATATCCACGGGAGGTTCTTCGTGTGTTTCAATGACTTTAAAACTGTTTTCTTACTACTGAATGGTATGCCATTGTTTAGGCTTAGCATTATTTATGTTTTTACCCGCTGAGACAATTTGGTTGCCCTCAAATATGGCCAGTTATGAATAAAACTGCTATCACCATCCATGTGTAGTTCTTTATATGGATATAGTTTTTGCCTCCTTAGGCAAATACCAAAGGGTGAAATGACTAGATCATACAGAAGAGTGAACGAGTCTCTTCTGATGCTCAAGACAAGCACTCAACTGTTAGACTATAAATTTTTTAAAAGTCATAGTTGTACATAGTTCCGATGTACAATCATTCAGAGACAAATTTTCTACTTCAAAGAAGAGGAATGATATGGCTGATAGCAATAAAAGACCAGAAAGGCTCAAGTAAACCCCAAACCAGCCAGAAAAATACCATATCCCACCGATCTGCATCCAGCACTGAGTGTGTGGTTGCATTGTTTACGCTCCTTGTGGTCCTATGGCTCTTTTTTTTTTTTTTGAGACAGCCTTGTTCAGTTCCTGAAGCTTTCTGCAGCAGATATCCCACATTCTTAGAATCCCTCAAATACTAGAATCTTCAGTGATACCTAAGCTGCTTCACAGCTTCATGAAGTGGTCCACTCGGAGCATCCTTACAGAGACTCCAATCCTATTACATGTTGCCTGGCCTCATGGACTTTTTCCTGGCCCTTTGCCATAATCTCCATGACTCTGTAACTCCTACATTTTGCATTCATGTAAAATGAGTAGCCATCACATAATCATCGGCAAGTTCTCATGCAAACTTTGGATGCAGCCGGCTCCCTCAGACCATAGCCTTAGTAATCTATGAGTATCTGCATGACTGAATCAGGGAACCTAGGACAAAGTAGAGTCGGCTTGTCCTCTTCAATTAGGACAATCCTACAATGAGGTTCTTTTACAATAATAATCTTTCAAACAGGTTTTCAATTTTTCACCTTGGAGCCTTCACTGGGTAGAGTCCTTTTCTCAAGGAACATTTCCTGTTGTCCTAGTGCAAAGTCTATAGTTTTGTTTTACTGGTATCAATATCTCCAACACCTAAAGCTGTTTTGTATGCAGCTTCAAACAATAGCAAGCACCTTTCCTCACCAGACAGAATTTTCCAGGTCTACTATTTTCTGTTGTGAATTCTTACTACAAATCTCTCTAAAATCAGCAAGTAATAACCATACCACTAGCTGCATGCTATGCTACCTTAAAATTTTCTACACCAAACAAATGTGTTTCTTACATTTAAGTTTCAGCTCTCAGATTTTTAGGATACAGAGAGAATACAGCTATCTTTTTTTTTTTTGCTATAATGTAATATGGGTTAATTACTTCCAGTCCAAGTTATGACAGACTCGTTGGTCCTCCTCTGAAATCTCATGATCATAAATCTCTTCAGTCCCCATTTCTATCAGGATGCTGATATTCTTAATGCCTACCAGGATAACCCATTAACCTCTGATTATAGTATTCCAGCATCTCTCTAACCTTCAGCTTCAAACTCTTCCACATCCCTCCCATGGTTTCAAAGGCCTACTCGCCACCTGGTTGGGTTTATCACATGAACAGCCACATGTCTCACACTAATTTCTCATTGCTGCAACAGAAGAAATGTAAGGAAAGGAGCTATTTGGGCTTATGGTTTCAAGCCGTCATTGCAGAGAAGGCATGGCAGCACTGTGACATCAAAGGTGAGTGGGGGAGGGGCCCTCACACCTTAGCCTATCAGGAAGCAGACCTTAGAAATGGGCCTGGAATATAACTCTCAATGTCTTATACCTAGTGGCTTCAATTCACCAGCTTGGACCCAGGTCCTAAAGGTTTTGTCACCTCCCCCACATAGCCTCCACCAACTGAGGACTAAGCATTTACACACAGGTACCAATAAGAGATGCTTTAAATACAGATCATGACAGCAATACACACCCATCTAATATGAGCAAGTTATACCTCTCTGGTTATTTATTCCTTTTAAATTCTCACTCAAACAATATTTTCTAAATTTTCATATATTGGATTTTTATATCTTTCATCAAATTTATCACCAAGTAGTTAATATACTTGATATTGTAAACTACTATTTTTTTTTAAAAAAAACTACTTTGTTATTTGCTATAGCCATATAGAAATACAACTGGCTTTTAGATATTGCATTGTATGCTACAAATGTAGTTAAATCTCTTATTAGTTCTGGCCACTTGCTGTGGATTCCATCAAAATTTCTACTTGGTGGTTAAACAGCCTGTGAGAAAACAAAACCAAAACTACTGAGTGTAACAGTTCACACCTGTAATTCCAGCTTCCTGAGAGGGTCAGGCAAGCTTGAAGCCAGGCAAGTGTGAAGCCAGGAAAGCGTGAAGCCATTCTGAACAAGTTGGTAAGATCGCCCACTTAAAATGGCAGAAGACGCAGCTCAGTGGCACAGGGCATGGTGTCCTGGACTCAGCCCCCAGAATGAAAACATTTCGGTTCTCCCTTTCCACCACGGATGTTCAGGCTATAATCCTCAGTGCAGGTCTTCTGTCCTGATCCCAAAGGAAAGCACCAATTTCTCCATTAATTGGTACAATCGCTTTAGGCTTGTTCTTAATTAGATGAGAAATTTCTCTCTTGCTTCATTTTACTGACACGTTAATAGAAATGGATGTAAGATTTTACAAAACAAAATGAGCAGGAAAGAATGAGCATAAAGATGGGAGAGAGGGATAGAAGGAGGGAGGGACAGGAAAGAAAAGAGAGAGGGCAGGTGGAAAAGAAGTCTGTTTAAATGATTGTCTGACTTTTATTTCCTGGCTTACTGGTATGGAAAGCTACATTGATAATGCCAGCCCAAGCCTATATCTCTGGGTTAAACTTCATATCATTGGCCATGATGCACAGCAGACATTTTATATAGCATTGAATTTGGTTTACGGGATATACTCCTTAACTTATTTCATGGGGGGATATCAGTGTTTATTCTCCTTTCCTTGTGATGTTTTTGGGTTTGTATAAGGATTATTCTTACTTCAAAGATGAAGTCTCTGAAAGCGGTTTTTGTTTGTTTTAATAAAAGAGCAACTGCTTCTTCTACTGTGGAATTTCTCAGAGCCTGGGGTTTTCTTTGTGAAAAAGTTTTCATGACACATTTGGTATCTTTGTAGCTCTAGGGCTCTTCATGGTGTGCATTTTGTTTTCCTGAGTGAGCTCTGGTGGTGGGTGAGTTATGACGCTGTAAGAAGATTCAAAGGTAGGGAAGATGTGGGTGAGTGACAGAGGCAGGAACAGGGAACGTTGTTTGTAGACTGTTTATATATCTACTTGGACCAAAGTGGCAAAGAGGACTATGGTGGGGAAGGAAGTCTCTTGGCTGAGAGTCCTCTGAGCCAGCAAAGCCAATGCCCATTATGAAGCAACAAGGTTTTTGCTGAAGTTATAATAAATGTCTGCAAGGTGCTAACCCACATCTCCGTCTCACTCCTTAAGAATCTTGCACCCACTAGTAGTAGGGCCTTGGGATACCTCTTAAACAAATGAGTATTTCTCTGGATCCCAGGCCATGGAGATCCACAGTACCATAGCAACAGTGAGCCATGGGGTTGTGGAGCATCTTTAAAGCTATCACACCTTGTTGCCCGTCACACACACTGTCTTCAGGGAATCAAGTAGCTTCCCCATCCTTTCCATTTCCTTGCAGTTTCCATCCCAAATAAACTTGATGATTGCAGATGCAGACAGAGAAACGCCCTGTAAAGACAGCAGGTACCACTTTTGCCTCTGGTCTTGCAGTGACCTATTGTCTTGGCATTACAGCCCACTGGTGGGCACAATAGCTGAACAGAATGCATGGAGTTAGAGGAGTTTCTTAGGCAACACAAGGGACTGATAGACAATAGCAAACAACTTGAGGCTACTTCAGACTGTCACTCCAAGACTGTGGTCCAAGTTCATGGTGAAGGAGGAAGTCCTCCTAGCTAGTGCCCCACCCTAGGTACCATTCCAATCTATGACTCTGTGATCTACAATGATCACAGATCACAATAGTCTTTATTTGAAACAAGAATCTTACAATGGCTTTAGCCAGACTATCATTCTTAAGGAAACCATATCTAGAATTGTTCTGGGAGAGAGGGGGGGGAACAACTGCCTATGGAGACATCACTTAAACACAAACCAGGCACCTACCAGGAAAGTTGGCAGATTATCGATAAAGTGATGTTCACCCCTAAGCAGCTCTTCCTCGCCATGACATGGGCTTTGCAATGAGCAAACCGCCCACTGGGCTTGACATCCTCATTAAAATTCAGAACTGCAGATCGAGCCAAGCCTTGAGATAGGAAATGGGCACTATCCTGGACTAGCTAGTAGAATCTCCAGTGGGACTTGCAAACACTTTCCCATCTTGCAACACACACCCCTCGTTAGTACAATGTCACTCCCTCCCCACTTGCAATTCCCTGAAAAGGTCTCTTGTCTTGAGCAGAGGAGGAGTAGTTCAACTTCCTGTGCTGATATTTCTTCATTTCTTGGGTTGTCATGAGTTAACATTGTATCCTGAATGTTCTTCCAGGGAGCTTGATGGACAATCAACTTAACATAGGGCTCATGGTGACCAACCCTGGCAGATATGTACTGAAGGTTACAAAGCCACAAATCTTCTTATACAAATATTTCAAAATGTCCCTTCTCTCCCACAGATAAATCACAGCACAAATGAGCTGAGTTCAGCGCACATTGAAGGATGGTGGAGCTGGAGGGGTCCATTCTTTTCAGCTTCTGCATGAATCAGCTCGGCCTCTGGTCTGTCTCTGAAACTCCTGGTACACCCACCTAGCTGTGCATATGTGTGGGGTGAGGTACAGGTTAAATACATGAATTTTTTTCTTCATCTTTTAGAACAATCAAAGCACAGTGTGCAATCTCAGAGGAGTTGAATTCATTGCATTCATCCTGGGACCTAAAAGAATCTTCGTTTTTCCCCCCTTCAAATATTTTCTTGACTGCCCACCAATTTCAACACATTTACTTTGGCCTTCTTCCTGTGGTATAATTTCTTCTTTTGTAAAACAGAATTTTCCCCTGTTCCTCTGGGACATGGGGATGAGCATGGGGGATGAAGTAGTTGATCCCTGACAACAAATTTCACTTGGCATGAAGTCCTGAGAGAGAAGTAACCATTCTGCCTCTATTGAGTGGTCATGACTTTGCCTCTGCATGGCATACATACCCTTTTCTATTTTCTCTATTCTCTGCCCACTCCCTTTCCATCTTTTCTTTTACCCTCACCCCCTTTACTGTTCCTTCCTACATCCCTCCTTTTCCAATCTCTTTGACACCCTAGGGTGTGCCATCTTAGGCCCTCCACCACCACGTCACGCTGCTCTCTTATGAGAATCCCTCCTTTTGTGTCCCCACTCTCCAATTCAAGAATACAGGAACCTTTCAGAACGCCACTGGGGCTCTCCCACGGCATTCTCCCGACACCATGTCAAAGATGACAGTAGAGTTTGGGGTTTTTTTGTGGCTTATTTGGGAGTTTGGGGTTTTTTTTGTGGCTTATTTGTTTGTCTAGTTTTTCAAAACTTGGCCTATCTGTATTTCTGCTTCTGAGATGTTTGGGTGGTTTTTGTTTTTTCTCCTCCTTTTCTAAAACAAACCTTTCCTGGAAACCTCACTGCTGCCTGATAGGAATTCTGCTTTCTTTTCACTGGGTCCTCCAAGCACTCTCCCATACAGGCTAAGACTTCTTCCTTGAGCCACAGTGCCACACCCCAGTGTTTGCTATTCCAATTCCAACATCCCATGGAAGACTGTACATAGGGGCCAGGAAGTGTATATGTGTGTATGTGTTCGTGGGGGGGGGGGGTGTTTCAGTAGTAGTACAGGTAAGACACTGAAAACACAGAAGGCAAGCAGGGAATCAGCAGAAAGCAGCACTCACTTTTCTAGCTACCACCTACTTGTCTCTTACCAACTGTGCTATGGGAAGACAACCTTTACTGGCTAAGGAACTCACATGGGCACGGAATGTTTAGTACATTTTGTTATACCCAAAATTAGTTTCTTCTTCTTTTTAAACAGCATTTTTATTGATTATTTAAGGATTTCATGCAATGTCTTTTGAACATATTTCAGTCCAGCTTCTTACAATAGCCACCTTTCTATCACTTCCTATTCTTCCCACTTAACTTTAAGATTTCTTCTATCTCTACCCCACATTAAGTCCAGTTTGTGTTGCTTAACTCATCTTGGGATTAAGATCTCCCCTGGTATGTAACCTACCTACCAGTTGTTACATCACTTTCCCCCTCTGTTTCTCCAGTCCTTCTGCCAGCTCTCCCACTGGGGTCCCCGAGCTCAGTCTGATGGCTGGCTCCAAGTGTCCACATCTGCATTGGTCAGTTGCTGGCAGATCCTCCCAAGGAACAACTACACCAGGTACCTGTCAGCAAGTGCCTCTTGGCAACAGCAAGGGAAGAAAGGGTTTATTCAGCTTACATTTCTACACTGCTGTTCATCACCAAAGGAAGTCAGGACAGGAACTCAAGCAGGTCAGAAAGCAGGAGCTGATGCAGAAGCCATGGATGGATGTTACTTACTGGCTTGCTTTTCTTGTCTTGCTCAGCTTGCTTTCTTATAGAACCCAGGACCACCAGCCCAGGGATGGCACCACCTACAATGGGCCTTCCCCCCTTGATCACTAATTGAGAAAATGCCTTACAGCGGGATCTCATGGAGGCATTTCCTCAAGGGAGGCTCCTTTCTCTGTGATAACTCCAGCTTGTGTCAAGTTGACACAAAACCAACCAGTTCAAAACTCCACAGTCTTTTATTCTCTGCACATCAAGACGTTTCAGGAAATCTCTATGTTAACTGGCATCAACTGTAAGGAGAAACTTCTTTGATGAGGATTGAAAGATGTCCTGGTCTATGAGTATAACAATAAATTATTAGGACTCATTTTAATACTATGTCCATTGAGCAGAATCACAGCATTGAGCTCGTCTCTAGGGCCTCCGAGCTGCTTGGCCACAGGTTCTTGGCCCCTTCAACAGTGCCAGATACAGGTTCCATCTCATGGAGGAGATCTTAGGTTTCAGCAGTTACTTCCATAACATTTGTACCACTATTGTACCAGTGGCTATATCTTGTAAGGCCAGTAGCTGTTAAAACTTGCAAGGTTCACAGCTATGTGAGATTGGAAATTTTGTTCTCTCCTTGGCAACATGCTTAGAAACCTGTAGTACCCGGACTACTAGCCATTAGAAATGAAACTTCAAGGTGGGAACTAGCTTGATTTCTCCATGTTCTGTGACTCTGCTATGACATCATCAATAGGATCATACTCTAAAGTTCTAGAGGACAGCCAGGAGTATTGGTTATAACCTGTACTGTCTAGAGTGGAGGTGTTTATGTGACTGCCTTAGTCAGTAGCACAAAAACAGATAGTCTACTCCTGGTACTGCAAGCATGAGCTATCATCTAGTTGGGGTATAGTACCTCTGTTGAAAAGTAAATCCATTACAAAATTGTTTTCTTTTATCAAAATTATATGGATTGCATTCTCCAACAGGTGCCAAGGCTATTAGATTACACAATGTCAAGCCACAGAAAGAGTGACATTTCTGTAAGTCAGACTGCCTGGGCTTAACAATCTGAGTTAGTCGGTGACTCAGGCAGAGTATTTATGCTTCATGGGATTGAGTCTTTCTGTTTCCAAAATCACAAGGATGCGTGCTCCCTTGTTTTGCTGTGAGAAGTGACAGTGTAAGTACTCAGATAAATAACTGTTTCACAAAGGACCCACTAAGCATTGATCTGGTACCTCAGAAACAAAATTGTTGAAGACCTGCAGAGCCGCATGACCCTTTCCAACCTTGATCTGAACGCTTTCTCCATGTCCTGCAAACCTTTCCCAAATACTTGGGAAGCCGCATTGAGTAACAAGCACCCAAGTAAATAATTTTGCTTTGCCTTTTTGCAGAATACATACTGTCGTGCCAACCAAGTTCAGGAAAACAATTGTTCAGGGGGTCTGTTTTCTTAGCTCCTAAATAATAGTTCTGCATTGCCCAGAGGAATGTTATTTACATTCAGAGATTGAAGGTTTGTGAAAAAATTTGCCATAACAGAATCCAAAGTATCAGCGAGTTTTTAGTCTTGTGCCCAGTTCTTGACTTCTCCTCAGCACTGCATAAAATCGGCTCCCTCGTCCTAATGCAAACAGCTGTGTGCAGAAAGCATCTTAAAACTGGTTATGCTGCTGCTTCAGATCTGCCTCTTCATGAGGGCCAAGTGCCTCAACTCTTACAGGGGAACACATGACTTTTTCTCTGATTTTTATATACTCCAAAGAGACTTAAATGTACATACTATAGAAAAGGAGACCTAGACAAAAGTGTTTGCTTAGAGGTGCCAGGAATTTTATGCTGGTATCAGGTAGATTGGCTCAGTAAAAACTGGCCTAAACTTAAGTTAGAAAACATGACAATACAATCAAATCATCACTGGGTCACAAATGAACATCTAACCGCTGGGTCACTTTCCTTGCATCCTGGTGGATGATTTTGTAAAGATGGATCTGTCTTTCTGAAAACAGCACACCAGTCTATTTAACGCTCTTGGGACATAATACTTCTGTGAGCTCAGATATGTAGGGTTTCATACAATGTGTCTTGTCATTCAACCCAATTTGGACACTGTCTACCTGGAGTTGGTACCAGATCCCACAGGCTGCAGACTCAGTTCCCAGGACTGACCCCACATATTTCAGATGCCTCAAACTGTCTTGTTTGTGTTTCTGGCAGACAGGCTGTGAGCAGGGTTTCCACATCTCTGCATTGGTTGATAAAATTGTGTGGACCATAATAAAACTTGTTATAAAGTAAGTTTATTAGAATGGTCCACACAAGTCAGGAAACAAAGACTATTTTAGATGCATAGGGAAGAGTCTCAGAGCTCCCATGCCCTAACTTCTTCACACTCTACCAAACACTACCAAGCCTTCTAACACCAGACATCCTCTAATCTCTATCTGTTTGAGTTTTCATGGAAACTTCATTAGAAAACCAAGACTGGTTAAGTAACTGTCCATAGATTACCAACTCATCTTTAGCTCCTCTCTTCTCCCCACGTGGGAGATGGCACTAAATGTCCCCACATTCTCATCTTGCTGGTCTTTATGATGACCAGCGCATTCTGATGTTCTGTGGGTGCTGCCAGCTAACTTTCAGTCTTTTGCACATAAAGCAAACCACATCTTCCTGAAGATCTTTGTTTCCTTAGGAGTTGTTTGGAAACCAAATATATATATATATATTTCACACTATCATTAAAGACTGCTGTTGGATTTTCAACATGTTTTCTAGTTTATAAACATTACCACATTTTTGTTTTCTTTCCATCTGTGGAATTTTTAGAGGTGAAAAAAAATAAATGGAACTTCTCCCTGTAAGACTTTCTGAAATCATTTCTCAGACAAACAATAGTAATTTGTATAACTTGATCTTTCATAAGAATGACAAGTAAAGACATAAGTCAGGGTAAAATTAACTGAATATCCCAAAGTATGTGGGACTTCCATTTATTTTTACTTTTCTGCTCTTTCCTAGTAAATTTAATTTTTATTTGACCGGGTGTGTGTGTGTGTGTGTGTGTGTGTGTGTGTGTGTGTGTGTGATCTGAAACATTAAATTCATTTTAAGAACAATTCATTTTAAGCCAAAGCTTATCACTGCTGGGGGAAAGTTCTAGAATTCAGGATCAGATCATTGAAAATAGAGGTACAACAGATACTTAGAAAGTGATTTGGCTAAAGAGCACTGACTCTTCCTTGGTCCCACAAGTAACTGGGATCAGGGAAAAGTCTGACCTCTCTCCTTCATTTGTATCTGTCTCCATGAGCATCTCATTATCAGAGTCCTTCCCCTGCCCCTTTCCAGATCCCCCAACCATATTTGAAGCTGTCTAGACATTGTCATATTCTTGCAGACACTTTAGATTCTGGGAACAATAGGATTGATCAATAAACAACCTAAGCCTAAGGACTAAAACTGTCACCAAACAGACTACCCCTATGTGAAGGTCGTTGTCTGCTATGGTAAGGCTGGACCCTGGAGCAGAAGTGACCACCTCATGAGAACCAGATTGCTCACCTCAAATGATGACAACAATGACTACTTCAGCCCATGCTGCAGAACCAGAGCTGAGCGAGGCCCAACCAGACCACACCTGGATCAGACTGCTTAATTTTGCAGATCTCTTGTCCCTACCCCAATTCTTCTACTTTAACCCTGAAATGCATGTCAGTTCCCTGAAGACAGTCTTGGGGCCGCTGAACCCCTTTATCAGTTCCTCGTTTCTCTCCCTTTCACAGCTAATTGTGTCTTTAATTAACATGTTGGAGGACAGCTGTTCCTCTCCACACCCCCATTAGCACTCTGCCAGCCCTGGCTTTTGCTCTCAAACTTAAGCCAGAGGTAGACTTGGGCTGGGTTTGAAGGAGGTAGCCTGGGATTTTAGCCATCCATTTTCTCCTCTGTCATTTGACAGAAGCCAGTGTTACCGTTGGATATATGGAGATTTGGGGTCACATTGTAGGGATTTATGTGTATCCTCTCACTGTCCTGAGAAGGGAGAAGAGAAGAAACCGCAGAGTTTATTGGGGTTAGTCGTCTCTTTTTCTCATGACAGTGTGTAACACTTACACACACACACACACACACACACAGCACCTATAAAGGACCGGAGGCGACGTGAAGATGAGCAAATGAAGAGAACTGAGCTTTCTGCTTTTTTTTTTTTTTTAGCTCACAGGACACAACTCAGAGCCCTCACAGAAAAGGAATGATCTGTGACAATGTGGACAAAGACATCACCCTCTCCATTGGCTTCTAGCTGTCTAGTATTTTTGCCCCACCCAGACACACGTGGTAATTAGTCATGGGTTTTGGTTATTGCAGAAGTTTTGCTTAAAGTGTGGGCCAATTAAGACATTCCTTTTGGTGAACCTAGCTGAGAGTAGTGGTTTCTTGATTGAATTGATTTCTTTCGAATCTTTGTGATTCTGAACTCCTCCGTAGGGTCATTGCAGGAGTCCAGCAAGCAGAATGAACATGCTTTTAAACTTGGGGCTCAGAAGGATTTGGCAATATTGGTATTTTCTTTTCTCAGCTTTCCCGGATTTTTGGCTTGGCGTTTGTGCCCTTCATCTGCTCCTCATTAGAACACCATCGGCTCTTGTTTGAGAGTTCTCAGTGCCTTAGTCAGAACTAAGAATACCCTTTCCTCCGGACATCAGCCATGGACTTCCCAGAGCTCTGACAGAAAGGGAAGGAGCCAGGCTCCCGAGAGACTGACAGAACCCACTTTATGGGGTCATGGGAAAGACAAAGCCCAGGGCATTTGACAGGACACTAATTCAAATGACTGACTGATTCTCAAGAGGAGAACTAAGCAAGCTCCAGGCATCAGCTGCTTCTGAGGCATGTGAGGCACGAGGCATGAATCTGTCTGAGGGAGGCTGCAGGCACAGGCATTAGTTGGAATTTGGAAAGGAAAAGCCCATTCATCCCTTTTCTGAGTGTGCACATCCATTTACTCATTAGTACACAAACATGCTTTCATGCTTATCTGTGCACCAAGGAACTGCTTTGAAATAAACATCTTTGTGGTTTGTTATGAGCAAACATTAGAATTGTGCACCCTATTTTTATGTGCATGCACTCAGGGTTGTGTAAAAATTTCTTAGGCAGGAAGCGTTGAAAAAGTTTAAGAAGTTTCGGATGACATAATAGAAGTTGATAACTTGCCTTCTGGAGGCTGGAGACCCCAAATCAGGGTGTGAGTGTGGCTACTTCCTCCCGAGGCCTCTCTCCTTGGCTGAAGATGGCATCTTCAACCTGCATCATCACGTGACCTTCGCTGCATGTCTGCATTCTAATGTCATCTTTTAATACTCGATTAGTACTGACACCAATGTCCTCATTTTAATTTAATTATTTCCTTTAGACTGTGACTTGCTTGGCATGGTAGCCCACACCTTTTAGTCCAACACTAGGAGGCAAAGGCAGAACAATCACTATGAGTTTGAAGCCAGTCGGGTCTACATTGTGAATTGTAGGCTAGTCAGGGCTACCTAATGACAGCTTGTCTCTAAAAACATTAGTCAATTTTTTAAAATTAAAATCAAACTCATTTCCAAATATATTCTGAGTCCTAGGTATTAAATTCATCTTACAAATGAGGAAAGCACTATTTAGCTTGTAACAAACGGTAAAGAGGAACCAGACAGCTCTTGCTTTTCCTTACCCACTTCAAGTCCTGTGGTTAGATTTTGGTTTTGCTTTTTGTTGTTGTGGGGTGTGTGTGTGTGTGTGTGTGTGTGTGTGTGTGTGTGTGTGTGATTGTGTGTTTATAAGCATCTGGAGGACAGAGGTTGACACTGGTGTCTTCTGAATTAATCTCCATCTTACATTTTTTGAGACTAGTTGGCTAGTGAGCTCCAGACACCCACCTGTCTCTGTCAGAAGAGCACCTACTGTGTCCAGATGGATGTGGGTTTGGAGGATTCAGACTCAGGCCCTCATGCTTGCACTTTACTGACTGAGCCATCTCCCAGTCCTCATTGTTAGGTTTCATTTATCAACCACTACCATGGTATGAATGTGCCCCTTCAGTTTCAAGTATTGAAAACTTAGTCCTCAAAGTCACATGTTAATAGTATTTGGAAATGAAACAAAATGTCTTTACAATGACAATCAGCGTCAGATGAGCTCATCAGGGTGGGGCTCTGTGATAGTATCAGTGGCTTTATAAGGAGTAAAACACAGAGACCAGAGCTAGCAACTACACACCTGCCTGGCATGAGATTCCCTAGACCACAAGCCAGAGGAATCTGCCCAGATTAAGCTGTCTGGTTTTGGGCTTCCCAGGCTTTAGAACCACCCTTTATTCCTCATAACTCACCCACTCTGGATGTCTAGTTATAGCCAGAAGCAGCATGACGACCATAAAGCCACTATCATGATTATGGCAAGGAAAGCAGGCAGCTTTGTCCCCACATACTTAGAAGTCGCTATGGATACTGCTTCTTTCTATCCCTACAACAATGGTTGAGATGCCCTCCCTCACGCCTGCAGCACCCCCAGCATGTAATCCCTGTCCGGGCACCCACTACTAGGTCTATCATTCTGTCATTCTAAAGTTTTCATAAGCAAATATGCGGAAGCTTGTTGATCGACCTCTGGTGGCTTTTTAAATGAACTTGGGTCACTTCTCCTTCGGCTCATTTATTTTAAGTGCTCTACTAATGGGATTATTTTTAGTATATCAGCATTTGTGTGGAAGACTCAGACATGGAATGTTATCCTTTGAATGTGCTGCTGAGTGGTGTTTGCTAGTCTTCACTGAAGAATCCATGCCTTGCCATTATGACTGAAATAAGCCTGCAGTTGTAAAGTCCAGATTTGGGCAGTAGAGGCTTGAGAAACCTCTCATGGTGCTGTACTGTCTGGAACAGTTTATATAATTTAGAGATTATCTGAACATTGCCAGCACTAAAGGAAATCAACATTGCCACCAGAAACATTCTTGCCAGGTCCCTGCCAGTCATTTCTGCTGGTATCATTCTATTCAAGGCTTATATTTCTTAACTAATCTTAATAAATTTCCTTTTCTTAGGGAAAAGCTATGCATATTTAAAAACATATTCCTATAAACTTACTCTTAAAGGTTCCTTCCCTGTTTGAGGTCTGCTTCTCCAAGACTCAGTTTGTCATTTGTCTGCCCTCCATTTTTCCCTCTTTTTTTAATCTGCCAAAGGCATCCATACAATAGTGGGTGACTCTTTTTCTGAAGTGACAGTGTTTACGTTTATTAAAGTAGCTAGTTGTAAAGTTCTTGTAAGAGATGGTGACCTGTCAGCATGAGTAGAGAGAAACCACAAGGCCAGTTCTCACAAGCTGAGGTCTAGGCGTTTGACTGTGTGAAGCCTCCTGGGGTAAGGATGCTGACAGTATAAGTAGTCACTACTCTGACACTATTGTCTAAACAATACAATACTGAATTTCAAATAGATTTGCTCTTCTAAATATAGGACCCATTAAAAGGAAGCCATAATTTTGTGCTAATGTATGTCCAATCTGAACATTTTTTTTCTATGTGGACAGTTAAAAACAATTCGTTTATTTACTCATCTGTTAAAATACAAACAGATCTTCTGGATACTGCACAGACACCTCAATTCTGATAGAATCTGGCTGTAAAAAAATCACCTTTATACCATCCCTCAGAGTCATTTTTTGGAAGTCATAAAAGTAGTGAACAAGGAAACAATTACCTAAGGATACCTTTAGGGACTTTGTTTCAGCAACTAATGAAAAGAAAGGGCAAGATTGGAGTGGTGCTGGTTTCAGTAGGGAAAATTCTGATGGAGTGAAGTCAGATGACCATAATAGGAAGACCAGGAGATGTATGCATGGCCTCTCCACAGAGAATGTCCTGCCCTGAAAGACTCATTCCACTTCCCCAGAACTCAGCTGCAGAGTCTTAGATCATGGTCTTTGTTATCAATGCCCTTATGACGTAGACACTGTTGGCAGCTGCAAGTCTAGATACATAAAACTCAAGCTTGCCAAATTCACTTCTCCCTCTGCCCACATTGAGTGTAAAAAAAAAAAATCGTCAGACCCGGGCCGTACCCTCCTCCTTAACTAGTGCTCCTGCTGGCATTTGCTTGTCATCTACAGTCCACAGCTGCTGCAGCTGGGCATCTGTCGTCCACAGCTGGCGCAGCTGGCCCTCGATTCACTCCTGCCCACAGAACACAGCTCATGCTCCATGTCCATTCTTAATACAATGGCTTCATTCACCTATCAAATCTCCCCATTATCACGTTAACCTTGATTCTCTTCCATTTTGGTTCTATACCCAAAGTTGGTCCAGGCATTTAACTTTTCTAAGCCGGAGTTTTCTCATCTTTCTTCGGGGGTTTGGTACATGTTTGACAATAAAGTAATATTTGAGAATTTCATATTGCTGGAAGTAACAGCCCGAAACCATAAGATCTGGGGAAAGAGTGTGTTGCGTGTCTGTTAGTGGAGCTTAGAAGGTTGCTTCATTGCATGTGGGTAGCAGCAAGCACAGAGAAACCCTGGCCATGATGGCTTCTAACATGAGAGGGGTTAAACACATCTAGACATGAGTTATTTGCAAACTGGACTTAAGCACAGTGGTGAGCTTGTAGGCATGGTGGAGCTTCTCTGACTTACCAATAGCAGCTGTGCTGTTTGGATTTAAGGTTCCCAGGACTGGGCAAAGAAGGCTCATAGCCATCCACGAAAGCAGCAGCCTGCTTTTCCAATGAACATTTTAGACAAATCTTGATCAGATCTATGTGCTTCTACCAATAGATTCAGAAAAGTTGAATCTCTAAGGTGAAACTATTTGAATTTAAATTTTGTTCAATGATATATTAAGTTATCCTGCATACGACTCCATCAGTTCATTCTCCTTTTTGTTAAAGGTCGGTGTGCTTGATTTTTAATTGCTATTAATTGTCATTGTATAAATACCTCTTATACAAATGAACGGATTTCACCCCAACACTTTCCACCTGTACACAGTGGCCTTTGTAGTCACTGCCATCCCCAGGAACTTTGATTCACATCCCTAAGTGACAAATGAGGTCACCTGAGATGTCTCCAAGCAATTCATGGATTAGCTGAAAAAAATGGGGAGGGGGAGGAAAGGGTTTGTGGTGCAATGTTCTGAGTTGTCAGATAAGTTGCAGATAAAATATGAGGGGAGTTTGTTATCTCCTCTGCAGAGAAACCCCAAAATGTTATGAACTCCAAGACAACCCTCTACTCTATTTGGCCTGTAAATCATTGAACTTCAGACCTATGTGAAATTCCATCTCACACGTTTTTAATGAAGTCAAAATAAATGCCATTACTGAACAGAAACCAAAGATCACAAGAGGTTAGAAGTGGAACAGGAACGCCGCCAACGCTGTTTGTTTGCATTCTGACGCAGCCTTCTGGTGAACAGCTCCTTAATGGGGGGCAGGGATGGTCCTCCCTTCCCTGCGAGCATCTGCTGCTGATTATACAGCAGTCGGAATGCCTAGGAAACTTGAGAGGATAATGAGGACTCAGGCAAGTAGAATGTGAGAGGCTGAAACCACAAGATGCAGAGATCCCTGGCCCGGGTAAGGGCTTTTCCCGAAGACCCGGCATTTGCCCTTGAAAGTATGTTCAGAAAAACCCTATAATAAATCAAAGTATCTTTCTGTTTCTGCCTCTGCATCGCATCCTCCTAAACCTTAAAATCTACCTTATCCTTATTTCTTTTACTCAATTGAAACTAAGCCTAAAAATGGATGGAATAGCCTTATAGAAAACCATTGTTTGTGAAACTCAGGACTAAAAATGTATACTCTGGCTTGTGAGTAAATCTGCTGCTGATTCTGATTCTCCGCAATAGACCTGAAGGTATTAAGTAAATGTAGTATCGATATCATTGTGTTTTCCACAGAATAATCACTGGTTCCTAAACCCAAAGCGGGCCGGTTTGAGCAGAATGGAGGATAAGTGAATGTCTGGCGACTTTACTTCCACAATCCCAGTCTCCTGAAGAAATTGTCTGGTTAGATGGGGTAATCTTTACTGATCTAAGACCCTGTCCCCACTCATTAAACTGTATTGACCGTTCAGAGTAAACCACCTTAGTTTCTCAGCATCTCCATTATATTCAGTTGCAGTGATGATACTGAGAAACTCAAAACAAAACTGGTTTTTTTGTTTGTTTGCATGCATGCAGATCAATTCTTATGGCTTTAAAATACTTTTTAATTCTCTCTTATACGACATAATTTCTCTTTAAGGCAAGAGATGGTATTATTTAAGAAAATCAGGAGGGGTTAAGCTAGCATTTAGCCTAATAGAATTGCAAGGCCAAGCTAGCTTCATCTTGGAAACAGCCAGTTAGAGTCTCGGTGAGACCAGTGGAGACCTTGACTTGCTGTGCTCCCAGTGAGATCAGCTGGGTCTTCCTGTCTCAAAGGTGGCACAGGCAGTGCCTTCTATTTTTCTAAGCCACACTCAGAGTTGCCTTAAAATATACACCTGTGCAACAAAGTCCTTAATGCATCTACTGTTTACGCTAGCCTGTGAGCTGGAGCTGAGACTGCCATGACCTTAGGGCATTCTGCCTATTTCCAAATAAGCGACAGAGTAGGACAATTTTTCCTGATTGTATCACTAAACCTTTGCTTTCCTGTTTCACCAACATGGATTTTGAGGATATTCATTGACTGACTTAGCAGCTGGGCTGATAGGAGCAATGAAGCCCGTGCATCGACTTGTGACACAATCATTGGGTGTTTCCACACAAAGTGGGAAACCTTAGGCCAACAGAATCCCAGGATTGCCACATTGAGTGGGAGTGTTATCAAGGAGACATTTGTCCAATTCTGGACTTAAATTGGCTGATGGGAAGTGTCTGCCTTTCCCTCACCTCTCCCTCCTTTCTCCTTCCTCCCTTTTCTCCTTCCCTCTCTCCCTCCCCACTCCTCCTTCATCTCTCCCTCCTTCCTTCCTTCTACCTACACCTGTGTGCATATGTATGTGTGTATATTCATACGTGAATGTGTGTGTCTACATGTGTGTGAGTATACCCAGCTATGAGTAAAGGCCATGAGTTGGTATCATGTGTCTTTCTTATTCATTCTACTTTATTTCTTGCTATTCAGAAAGAGCTTGCAATTCAGCTAGGCTAGCTAGCCTGCTTGCTCCTGGGATCCCCTGTTTCTGCTTCCCAAGCACTGGGATTACACTTGGTCTGCCACACCCATCAAGCATTAATGTAGGTGCTCAGGACCCAAACTCTGGTCCCCATGTCTGTGTTGCAAGCTCTCTGCCCACTAGCTTGCATTCTATTGTTATAAGAGGAGTCATAACCCAAGTCAACTTGGAGAGGAAAGCGTTTATTTCACTTCACAGATTACAGTTCATCATCAAGGGAACTCAGGGCAGGAACCTGGGGACAGGAACTATAACAGAAGCCATGGAAGAGCACTGCTTATTGGCTTACTCTTCATAGTTCGTTTAGTTTGCATTCTTACACAACCCCTGACCAGATACTCTGATCTGATTGAGACACTTTCTCAAGTGAAGTTTCTTCTTCCCAGATGACCCTGGCTTTTGTCATGTTAACAAATAAGCAAACAACAACAAAACAACCAGGATACCACTAAACTATCTTCCCAATCCTCCATAGTTCATTATGGGCTTGTTTAAAAAGGAAAAAAAGAATTCCAGAAACATAAGAAACCAGCTTCTGCAAGTGTCTCTAAATTTCCTTCCCTGCTTTTGAAAGTGAAAGGTCTCAGGATGGATGGATTGGGTTAAATAAGGCACAGGGGCTCCTGTGTCAGGACCAACGAGCAGTGCAGCAGCATGCAGGGTCCACACTTTGAACTTGTCCCCTCAGCAATATGTTCAGGTTGAACTGAACTTCCCTCAGTTAATAACACATCATGAGGCAGCTATGTCACATTCACAGCTGTCTGTGGCATTCTTCCCTTGAGCTGGTGGCAACTGGTGAGTGCTTAGGGAAGCAGCTGATGGAGCAGGGCCTTGGCAGGGGCAGGACACCTACAGAACAGGTGACTGACTAGCTTGGTTTGGCCCAACACAAAGTACAGAAAATTAAAATAAGATACAGTAAGCTGCACGTAGAAGTCCAAACTTTGTCATCTCTTAGCAGTCCAGAGAATTAGGTGGATGTCCTCTTGAGCAGGAGGTTCCCATATCTGGCTCCCACTTGCTGTCTCCTACCTGTGGGCATTTGATGCCCATACAACCCCCATGCCTACTGATCTTCCCAACCCAACCAGGCTCACACTCACAGGGGCAGGCTAAAAAAGTCAAACAATTCTCATGTCTGTGAATTCAGATTAACTGCACAGAAAGCAGTTTGTCCTCAAGTCCCAGTAGTCCACCTGTCTGTACAATTGATGCTTTGCATCTACAAGTTCTATTCAACCAGCACCATCAAAAATGTTGGGGGAAATTATAGCTGTATTTAATATGTGCAGACACTTTATTGCTTTTACTCCCTAAATTACACGGTAGAACTATTTTATAGCATTTCCATTTCTAACTATTATAAACTACAGGATATTTCAGATGTGCAGAGGATGGGCTAAGCTATTGTAAACCCCATGACATTTTATAGAAGGGACATAAGCTTCCTTTGGATTTGGAGTGTGGCTGAGGGGTAGGGTGAGGTGCTGAAACGTTGGCAAAAACTTGAAGGGGGACCATGCATCCATGTCCCTTTGGGTTCTGAATCCC
Source organism: Grammomys surdaster (assembly GCF_004785775.1). Lineage (NCBI taxonomy): Eukaryota > Metazoa > Chordata > Mammalia > Rodentia > Muridae > Grammomys > Grammomys surdaster. Next base: position 2,146,067 of record NW_021620771.1, on the reverse strand, counting down.
CTATTCCCTGCAGACAAATATGACTGATCACATACCACACAGAACAATGGTCAAGTATCCAATCTAGTGGCTCACAGAGGTAAGTGGCAGTATGTTTTGAGATTGGTGGCACTACACTGTGCTTATATTTCAGTTTTAATGAAAAGGAAAATGTATGCATTCACACAGTTCTAATGTAATGTTTGGAAATTTTTAGCAAGCTGAAGTTGGCTTGGACTTGTTTAATCTGCTCCTCGGCTAAACCTCAAAACTCTGAAGGTGTCTGGAAGCTGTGGTAGTCTGAAATGTCATCCTGTGCAGATCCATGTAGCTAGGGAATAAACTAAGTCTGGTTAAGCTTTTGACAAGTGTGACCATGCCAAAACCACATCAGCTCCTTGGGAGTAATCTGACATTGCTAATTGAAGTGGAGGTGTTTAGCTTAAATTAATTTGTAATTTTTGACTATTATGAAATGCGATTTGGGAAAAAGTTTTTCCCTTAGCTTATTTTTAGCCAATGAGCTTGTCTCCAGTATGACACTCATCCCATTACATCCTGCATAAATGCTTCCCTGGGCCTACAGACTTACAAAGAAATAACTTAATCTCCATTTTACAGTTTGAGAGGCCAAAGCATCAAAATGTTAAATGTTGTTGGAGACCACATACAGAGAGACTGACGGAACCATTCTTGGCCCCTGCTTGAAGCTCCATGGACATCTTCAAAAGACCTCTCATGAAGAAATGGGGGTCACCAGAGAGCCAGACATCACACCCTCAATGGTAAGGAATGTGGCTCAAACCAGAGACATGACAGGAACCCCCATCCCTGCCTTCAAGATGTCTCTCTCCACTCAAAAGTTTGGATGAGATACTTTTCCCAAGTCCCATTCTCTGACTTTAAGAATAACTATAGTAATCATAACTGCCCTAGAAACGTGTTTTTAGAAGTCACACCTGAAGAATTTCTACCATATTATAAACATTCATAACACTGCATTTGTCCCTTCAACCTCCTTACAGAGAAAATAACTTTCCCCTGTTAATTTTGAGCTAGGAATCCTGTACCCACTCCTCCCAAGTCAGAAGGTTGTAAAGAGATTAGCCAGGGTCAGCCTGTCTCTCCACAGCCCCGTGAGAATCAGTTAGATCACAATGTTATTTCTGCCCTAACATTCTTTATAGGATGCTGAGAAACCACTGAATGTAAGCATCTCTCCCTCAGCACACTAACACTCTTTGATGCCATGCTACGCATCTCCATGTATGTGACAAACATCCCTTTCTTTCTAATAGGTGTCCTCATAGAACAGAAGGACAATTTAAGCATCCCATTGCAACACATTCATTTAACTCATCTACAAAAACAAAGCAAAAAAATCACCATATGTCCTAGAGAAGAACCTAACACTATAATTCCGCTAAATGGACATAGGATTAAAACGACTCCTAAAGGCTTGTCATTAGACCTGTAGATCAGCACATCTCCCAACCACCATCAGAGAAGTTTCTCTTTGCACTAGATGGTGGTTTATACAACTCGTCAAGGTACAGAGAATGAGAGACTATGGCATGTTCATCCTTAAGTGAAACATCTGCATCCCACCCCCTCCTCCCAAGCCTTAGTGACCATTGCAAAAGAGGAGGTGGAGAGATTGTAAGAACCAGAGGCAGTTGAACGACTACAAGGAAACAGTGTTTTCAAGATCACAGTAGGGCAGCAGCTATGACAACATGCACAAGACCTGAACAAGCTCAAACCAGACAAAACTGTAACATGGAGACGGGAGGTAAGCACAAAATTCCACCCTTATCTAAGTAGCTGTTAGAAATTAACAACTGCCTGGAGAGGTAGAACCCATTTTCTTTAAGGGTGTAGCCTCTGGAATATTAAAAAAAGAATACTATTATAAATAAAGCTGCTATGAACATAGTGGAGCACATGTTCTTGGGACATGGTGAAACATCTCTTGGACATATGCCCAGGAGTGGTATAGCTGGGTGTTCAGGTAGAATAACATTCAATATTCTGAGAAACCACCAGACTGATTTCTAGGGTGGTTTTACAAGTTTTCAATTCCACCAGCTATGGAAGAGTGTTCTCCTTTCTCTACATCCTCACCAGCAACATTGCTTGATTTTTTTTTTTGATCTTAGCCATTCTGATTGGTGTAAGGTGGAAACTTAGGGTCATTTTGATTTGCATTTCCCTGATGATTGAGGATATTGAACATTTCTTTAAGTTCTTCCTGGTTATTCAAGAATCCTCTGATGAGAATTCTCTGTTTAGTTCTGTACCACATTTTTTGATTGGGTTATTTAGTTTTTTGGAGTCTAACTTCTTGAGTTCCTTACATCTTTTGAATATTAGCCCTTTGTTAGATGAAGGGTTAGCGAAGATCTTTTCCCAACATGTGGGCTGCAATTTTGTCCTATTGATAGTGTCCTTTGCCTTTCAGAAGTTTTTCAGTTTTATGAGGTCCTATTTATTTATTCTTGACTTTAAGAGTCTGAGATGTTGTTGTTCTGTTCAGAAAATTTTTACCTGTGCCAATGTGTTCAAGGCTGTTTCCCACTTTCTCTTCTATTAGATTTAATGTGTCCTAGGAGAGAAAGGACAGAGTCCCAGAAGGCCAGGAGAATGAATGTAAATATGCAGTTGCCAGGGGTGAGGGTGGAGGTATTCTCTAGGAAGTTCCAGAGACACAGAGACCGTGGACTAGGGAGGCTCCCCAAGAGTGAATGAAGGTGATCTTAGCTGAAATGCCAACTGGAGGATTTGGAACCTAACGAGACCATCTCCATTAGCCAGACAGGACTCCCAGTGGACAGCTAGGGACACCAACCCACCTACAAAACTTTTGTCCCAAAATTGGTCCTGTCTAAAAGAAATGCTGAGACAAAGATGGAGCAGAAGGAATGGCTGACTGGCCCACTTTGAGATCCATCCCATGGGCAGACACCAATCCCTTACACTATTAATGATGCTATGTTATGCTTGCCTAGCATAGCAGGAGCCTAGCATAGCAGCCTTTTAAGAGGCACTACTCAGCAGCTGACTGAGACAGATACAGATGCCAACAGACAAACATTGGACAGAGGTTAGGAACCCCTATGGAAGAGTTAGGGAAGGATTGAAGGCCCTCAAGGAGATGGCAACCCCACAGCAAGATCAATAGTGTCAACTAACCTGGCCCCCTTGGAACTCCCAGGAACTGATCTGCCAACCAAAGAGTATACATTGGCTGGTCCGAGGCTCCAGGCACATATGTAGCAGAGGGCTGTCATAGGTGGCCTCAGTGGGAGAGGAATGCATCTAATCCTGCAGAGACTTGATGCACCAGAGTGAGAGGATACCAAGGAGGGGATGCTCGCTCAGAAGCAAAGGGGAGGGGAGGTGGGAGGAGGAACTCTGTGAAGGGAGACCGGGATGGGGGTAGCATTTGGGATGTAATTAATTAATTAAAGAAAAATTACCTACCCACACAAATTTGGGTGGGTAGGAAAGTGGAGGATAAATATGGGAAGAGGTGGGGAGAGTGTGAATATGATCAAAACACAAAGAACAAAATTCTTGAAAAACTGATAAATGAAGAAAAAAGAGTTCAGAAGTCCTAAAACTAGAAAAAAATGCTTATAAAGATATTGAGATAAGAGATGGTCTTCCCTTACAAATAGTCCATGTGTATTTGAACAAATCTGCCACTGCTGTTAGATGTAGAATCCTATGAAGGTCTACCCATCATCCTGTTCTTCACATTGTTTAAATATCCTTAATGATATTTATCTTCTTATTTTACTTATTACTGAATTTCAGTGTTATAGTGTTGGAAAACTAAAATGTTATTCATAATTATTTTAGTTTAATTTGTTGTTGTTGCTTCTTTTTTATTTGTGAGTCAAGGTCTGGTCATATAGACTTGGCTGACCTGAAGCTCGTAGTCTAACCATCTTGGCCTTCTGAATGCTGGAATCATCAGTGTGTGCCACCATGCCAATCTGAGAACTTGATTTACTGATGGTAATATCTCCTTATAAATTACCAGTGTTATTATTATAATACACCTGGTCTGGGAAAATTGTCAGGAACACAAACCCCTAAAAGCATATACTGATGGAAAACTACATCAAAATTGACTTTTTCAGACATCTAAGGTGCCTGGAATTCAATAAAAACAGATGTTCCAAAGCATTTTAATTTGCTCTTCCAATCTCCAATAACTATGGAAACCAGAAGCCACTGGATAGTAGAAAATACAGAAAACATCATGGAGATAATGGATGAGGATGGTTCTGGATGCCCCCAAAAGCCTTGTCATTCCCGCCTCACCTATCTGATAATTTCATGAAACAATTTCATTAAAGAGTTTATTTTTATTTGACCAAATTTAAGACTTTCTCAATGAATAGAATCCTGTCTCCAGGCATTTGTGAAAAAAAATCATTTCAATTGTTTAACATCCTGGCTACTTGAACAATAGTTGGCCAAAAGCAAGGCTAGCCAAAATATTTCAAAGGAAAACTTGGAGAACGAGATGTCCATAAGTGGCTTTGAAAAGCTCTGGCATATTTCTGGGAACCTGAAGGCTTTGTGTATGGGCTCAGTCCACACCCAGGAGAGACCTGAAAAGAACTCAACTTCTCACCTTTGACTACTGTTGAAGGGAAATCATTAAATGAGGCCCAAGGGAGAGTTTTGGGGTGCAGGGACACTGAAGGCACACCCTAACATAGCTTGACAAGAGTGGAAGCCTTAATTTCTTCAAGGCATTTAAGGAAATCTGCCTAATCTCCAGCTGCCCAAATGTTAGCTAGATTTTAGTCACTAGACAAACAGCAAACAACATCAGCAACACAAAATGCACAGAATAGGATTCAATCTGATTTACATATTGCCATGTCAATAATAACTCATATTAGCTAACTTCAGTGGCAGGCCTAATTAGCTTTGCTTGTCAATTCGATCCAGCCTAAAGTCATCTGAGAGGAAAGTCTCAAGTGAGAAATTATATATATATAATTGGAATAGCCTGTGAGAGTTATCTTAATTGTTAATTGAGGCAAAAAGTGCCCATTCCACTGTGGGTAGCACCATTCCCTAGGCAGATGGTCCTGGGCTATATAAGAATGATAGAGCTAAGTATGACCTAGTGAGCAAGTCAGAAAGCACAGTTCCTCCATGATTTGTTTCTTCTGTTCTTGCCTCAACTTCCCTTGATGATAAACTATAGCCTGTAAGGGAATTGTGCTCAACCTGTGGGTCATGGCCTCTTTGGAGGTCACATATCTGATATACTGCATATCATATATTAACATTATGATTCATAACAGTAGCAGAATTGTAGTCATAAAGTAGCAACAAAATAATTTTATGGTTGTGGTTACCACAACATGAGGAGCTGTATTAAATAGTCATAGCATGGGGAAGGTTGAGAACCACTGCTGTAAGCTAAGAGAACCCTGTTCTTCCTCTAAGTTGCTTTCGATCAGAATGTTTTATCACAGCAGCAGAAGGCAACTATAACAAAGGCTTTAAGTTCACTCATATTTTGTGCCGCTATTAACCATCATCTACCAAGTTTCCAAGTATTCTCCTCTTTCCAAACTAAAACTAATTTAACATATTATTATTTAATTCTCAAGTACTAAAAATGGACTCAATAAAATAGAGCAAAATAAAAAAAGCAAGAGGGACTAAATGATATAATTAAAAATGTTTAAACACCAAAGAAGATTCGAAAGAAGAGATGTGTGTATATGTGTGTGACAAATTACCAAAGTGACACATAAGTCTTTTTATAATTATGCAAACATAGTTATTTTTAACTTTTTCATTAAAAGAGGAAGGTTAATAAAATAGAATTTAAAACACAAATGAGTCGCCTAAATGCTACCATGAAGAGACATACGTTCAACAATAACATAAAGCTTGAAAGTAAAGCTTCCAGGATAGCTACAGTGTAAGACTAGTAACTGAAGGACAACTCGAGTATCTGCCTAAAAATAGTCAAAGTTCACTCTAAGACAAAAATTGCTAATACAAAAACTCTATGATAAATGTGATTTATAAAAAATATTTTCTATAAAGAGACAGAAACATAAGCATCCTTGTACCTAACAACATAGCTTCCAAATACATGAAGGAAACCTACAGGAGCTAAAAGGAGAAATAGACGATTCAGTGATAACAACTCGCAGGACTAATGCCTTTCCTTTACAACAACTAGATCAACAGGGAAATAGATAACTGCAGTGCACAGTAAGCAACCCAATCACACCAGACACTGCTCATCTATTGCATCCAACAATGGTAGGACGTACATCCTTCTCAAATGTACATGGAATATGAAAGAATTTACAAGATGCCATAAAAAGCATTACTAGTTGCTATTGTATGAAATCAGACAAAGTAGACTCTATAATGAGGATGAAATAAAATTAGTAATCAATAATGAAAAGAAATTTGAGCACTTAATGTGGTAATTAAATAACACTGCTCAAATAGCTCACAGATTAAAGAAAGAACCACGGGGGCATTATAAAATGTATTAGGATGATTAAAATGGGAACACAATACATCAAGCATGATGGGATGAAGCTGAAACAAATATTAAAATTCTCATAGCTATGGCCTCCAGTGAGAATGAACTGCATGAAATTTCAGAGAAAGAATCTAAAGAATGATTATAAGAATGTACAAGGAAATAAAAACAGCATAAATTCCGGAATAAATTCCAAGAGATGAAAAAAAACAGCAGTATTAAATAAGAAGTTAATATTGTGTGTGAAAGAAAAGACTTCAATTAGAAGAGTGCTATGCTGGAGAAAAACCAAACCAAAATGTTGGAAATCAAATTTCAGTAAATCCACTAAAAATCTCCATGGAAAATCTCACCATTACATGGTCAAGGGAAAGAAACATCTTTGGGGCTTGAAGATAAGGGAGATTAATTGGAAAGCTTAGACAATTACAAAAATAAAATAACAAGACAGCATGAATAGAATGACTTTGATCTATGAAATATCTTGAAAAACTAAATATATAATCCCAGTAATAGAAAAGGGAGAAAAAGCCCTCTTGAAGTCACCAAAAGTGTTTTCAATATATCATAGAGTGCAATTCCCAAATGCAAGAACAGTACCACTAGGCAGGTACATGATGTGGTTAGAATGCCAAATAGACAAAAGAAGAAAGGAACATCCTCACACCACAGTGCAGTTAAAATACTAAATGTAGGAAAGTAAGAAGGGGTCCTGAGAGCTACAAGATAAAAACACCAAGCAAATAGACCTAGGAAATCAGGCGATGTTACTCTTCATATAGCAAACAAGGTAGTCATCAAGCCAAAATAAGACTGAAGACATTTAAAAGATCATTTCATTTTGCTAAAACAGAGGGGAAATCCATTAACAAGACATTAAAATTTTCAGCATATACACACTGAACACAGGTAAAACCTAATTTGTACAACAAATATTATTAGATATAAATACATATTAGCCTCAATTCAATAATAGTAAGTGAATTGCCTTCTCATCAATAGAAAGATCATGTTGATAGAAATAAAATGAACAAAAAGAAAACTATTTGAGTTAAATTATATCATAGGTCAAATCTATAGGTATCTACAGAAATATTCCATCCAGGCACAACAGAATATATCTTCATCTCATAGCCTATAGAACTTTTCCTAAAATAGATTGCATAATAGGACATGTTTTCAACTCGTAAAGTTGAAATAAATGATTTTATTTTACTTTACTCCAATAGAACAAAGCTAGACTTCAACAGTAAGAGAAAACACCAAACATACACAAATCCTGGAGGATGAGCAGCACACCAGATGGGTAGGTCATTGAAGAAATTAAGAAATCGAATGGTATTTTAGTAATGAATGGAAATGAAAATATAGCACGTCAACACTCACGGGATACAATGTTAGCTACAAGAACTGACATTAAAAAATCGGTAATTAAGTGATATATTTTAGGATTTTGGGAAAAAAAAGAATAAGCCAAATCTAAATGAGTAGATAAGAATAATCAAGATCAGAAAGACATTAATGATGCAGAAATAAAAAAATAAGATAAGCAATTAATGAAATAAAGACTTTATTATTTGAAAATACAAACAAGATCAACAAATCCTTAGGTCAACAAAACCAATGAGAGGAGACCAAAATTATTAACATTAGAGATGAAAAGAGGAATATTACCACAGATACCAAGACAATTCGGAAAATTATAATGACATATTCAAAAACTTATACTTCACTAAACTGACCCATATCAAAGAAATGGAAGAATTTATACTTGAATACGACTTCCAAAATTAAACCAAGATTACATATATATATATACATATATATATGTGTGTATATATATATACATATATATATGTGTGTGTGTGTGTGTTTGTGTGTGTGTGTGTGTGTGTGTGTGTGTGTGTGTGTGAAGCACTGAGATTGGAGCAGTTATAAGAAGTCTCCCAACCAGGAAAACAAGTTCAGACTCAAATGGAATTCACTATTGAATTCTACTTCTCAAACTATTCTTTAAAATAGCAAAGGAAGGAACACTGTCAAACCTTTTTGACAAAGCCAGTATTATCCTGATAGAAGAACAAGACAAAAATCCAATGGAAAAAGAAACACACAGACAAAAGTTCTCCAAATATTTGCAAACCAAATGTTAAGAAAACATCAAGGAGGTGACTTGCTATGCTCAAGCTGGCCACATTCCATAAATGCAGGCAGGGATGGTTCTCCATATGCAAATCATTAAATGTAATAGGTGATAACGATGGACTCAGAGACAGAAATTGAGATCATCTCAAGAGATGCAGAGAGGGCTTCTGACAAAATCCAACATCTCTTCATTATGAAAGCCCTAAAGGGACTAGATAGAGAAGGAATACATCTGAATGCAGCAAGCCTCTGTCTAACAGCTTAGCTCGGGATGGGGATTAGAGAGCATTTCCACTCAAGCCAGCAGAAATCCAAGGGCATAGACTTTCTACACTCTTCTCCAGTGCTGGGCTTGAATTCTAGCAAGAGCAATAATGCATTATTTCCTGAGTCACTCGTGTCATGTTGGAAAGTCTTCGCCTGTGCTATATATTGAAGCCGTCTCTCCTTCTTGCTCAAGCAGTTTCACAGTTTCAGATCTTGGTCTTGTGGACCTCCATCCACTTGGAGTTGTTTTGTTCATGTTTGTGTTTACATGGATTCTCTGGGATGTAGGAGACAGTGTGTGACCGGCATTGGGCTGCCAGTGACATAAGATAATCTATCCCGTCTTCACTTGCCTTAGGTGCATGGTCTTCACCTTGTACTTTGGGCATCAGATGGTCACTTCAAATTTTTGTTTTAAGTCACCAGATGTATGTTATAAATATAATAAAAGAGTATTCCATATGCTCATGGTTCTGCACTTCCTATAGTTCTTGTTCTTCCCTTCACCTTTTTCTGCTTGAAGACATTCCGGTCAGTCTGTGCAGATATGTTGCTAGCAACATATTCCGTTATTTTTTTTCCCCAATCTGGGAGTCTTTTAGTTGCTCCTCATTTTTGAAGATTGATCTTTAATTTGTCAACTCTGTTTCGAGCTGGAGAAAGGGTCTCCCTTGTGGATCAGAGAGGCATCCTAAGCAAATCATCTGTGGTAGCCTCAGGCTAGCTTTGTCCTCTTCTGGTTTCAATATCTAATGGGCAGGGAAGTCTAGAGATTGATGGAAACAGGACAGCCTGCTGATTTCCGGTGGAGACCATATTATTCATCGTGTCGGTAATGCTATATTTGCCTTTCCTCCCACCCCATACTTAGAGGAACATCATTGACCTGGAAGGGAACGAACATCTGTGAAGTAAGAATACCTCCTCTCTTGGAAGACTGGGGCAAAGGGCCATGGGCAGAGCTGCTCTTCCTGGCCTAGTCCCTAACCAGCTCACCTTTTACCTACCATCTGTCAGAGTCTTCAAGCAGTCGATCCTGGGCTACGGCCAATGTTTATACTTGAGCCCTGCAGAGAGAAACAGGAAACTAAAAGCTAAGTCATCTCATCCAGATCAGACATCTGCCCTTGGCTGCCTTTAAAAGTCAGGTTTTTAAAATAGTTTTGTGGTTGCATTATGGGTTTCTTCTCCCACCAATCTCTCCTTTCACTCCCTCACCACTGTGTCAATTAAGAGATTTTCTGGGATTTCTTGACTTTTTCAAGTTATGCTAGTATATATAATACATAATAATATATGACATATAATAAATACAATATATAATATATTGTATATATAAAACATTGTTTTAGATAGATAGATAGATAGATAGATAGATAGATAGATAGATAGATAGATAGATGGATAGATGAATAGATGATAAATAGAGGTCTTTAGGGCTTAAATGTTCTAAATATAGATGCTCTAAGTACATTAGGCTATTTTCAAAATCATTATTGGTCATAACGACCCTATGAGTTTCTTGTGTGGGCTTGTAAATTATGGCATAGATGTCAAACCACAGCATAGAATGACTGCGGTCCCAGCCCAATGGTATTGCGGAACTCCTGTACGCCCCTGGTAACAGGAGGAATTCCAAGAATATAAATGCTTACAGCAGTCTCACACTCACTCGCATGTCTGCTGCCTTGTCCCTGACTCTGGCATGACTACAGGGCAAGTGACCTTGAAGACAAACAACAGAGTCAGTGTTGTCTTCTTTCAGGGGCTATTGGTAATTTTGCTCAGATGAATTTTAAAGGAGAGGGTTACAGAAGAGGTCCCTGGTTCAACCACTGTGTGGTAACTATCTCAAAGTACACATGATGGCATATTAATGGGGGATTCTACCTGGCATTTAAATTTTTTCTTTATTTTATTACTTTATGAGTATAGGCATTTTGCCTACACACATGTCTGTGCACCACGTGTGTGAAATTCTTCAAGGATGCCAGAAGAGGACATTGAATCTCCTGGGACTGAAGTTACAGTTGTAACTTCATATAATGAGCTGCTGCATGAAGTCTGGGAACCAAAGCCTGGTCTATAGGAGAACAACTAGTACTCTAACCTCTGACCCATCTCTTTAGCCCCAACCTTGTGATTTTTAAAGGGAAAATTCATACTAATATTTAATATATTTGCACAATATCTTCTATGATGGCTATTTTTGGCTGTCAACTTGAATATGCCCAAGATGCTGGGCACTCCTGTGAGGGAGTTTTCCCTGATCACATTACTGGAACCCTCTAAAAGGTGGCACCTTCTGGTGGCAGCCCAGATAAAATGTCATGGAAGAAGGGAACCTTGCTCTTTGCCTGCTGCCCTCACTCTTGCTGGCAAGTCCATCTGTCCTGCTGCTCCTGCCTTCCTTCACTGACATGAGAGACGACCTCTTTGGGATTCCAACACAGACTAAAGACCATAGTTCTTCAGGAATCCTCCAGTCCTTCAGCACCAGATTGGACTGCTGAGCCAACCAGCCTCATACACAGAACAATTACTGCATTCTTGGTCTTTCTAGTGTGAGACAGCCATTACTGGACTGTTGGAACATTATCCTGTAAGCCAAATCCCACCCACCTCTCCATATATTCATATACATCATATACATATGCATATAATAATTAGTTCTGTTCCTGTAGAGAACCTTGTACAGTATAAAATAGACAATTGCATATCATGTGCTGCTTATGAGACTTTCTGGGAACTTCTGAGAAAAACAATTACAATTCTCAAGACCTCACATCCTCTCTGCATTGTCTCGTATTGACCTTAATGCATGTGGGTCTCAGCATTGAAGAGATCTTGAAACTAAGAGAATCATTCTCATGCAAATGTAGATGGATACACACAAAGATTTTTATTGACATAATTTAATATAATAATCTCTTCAGAGATGCTTAAATTTGTTCACATTTATCTAGGTCACCAAGTATGTTCTCGGAAACAGATTAGCATCATATAGAGGTCAATATCCAAGTATACTTCACTGATTAAAACAAAGAACCATTGATTCCTTACCAGGTTTTCAAAACTCAGAAGGCATAAAATAGCTGTGATAGCAATTAAAGGTCAGATCAGGCAGAACACCCTATATAGTCTTGGTCATTGCAATTTATCCTGACAAGTAGAACTGCAATTTCAATGATTTGGCCTGATATGAGCTAACACAAAGATAAAGACCCTGTGAATTGGAAATGCCAAGCAAACGAGAGAATGTCAGCACTGCCATTTCTTATTTTGTTCGAGCAAGCTTATGATCCACCATATTAGGAAGCAAAGCAGTGAGGATATAATCATATAATCATATATGACATGAACGTAACTGGAAGTTCATCTATACTAATCACAAAGTCAATTTAAAATATGATTACAGTACACTGTCATTAGTAATAACCCCTGAGCCAAGTGTGACTTGGCCTTGACCACAGCCATGAGACTCAGACATTAAAATACTCTCCCTTCCCTGTTATTTCCCACTCCATGCATTCCGACGTTTCGTCTGAACTATAATTTATACAATTAAGAGAACACATCTCAAAACAGGTTTTATTGACACTGCTGTGTGACCAGGAAGTTGGAGGTCTTAAATATCTGTGTCCTTGACAGATGATCCTCAAGCAGTTTAGACACTAAAAGACAAAGACATTCAGAGAACATCACATGGGTGATGGGAGATGTGACGGAAAAGGGGTGTTGCTTTCTAGGCTTGCTCCATGGACCTGCCTGCTGTTGCCCAGCTGTGCTCTCCACAGGTGTTTCTGGGCTTATACAAATAAATATTTATATAAATATTCTATTGAATAGAACTTGAGAGCTGTCACTACTTCTTGTAGTGGTTAGTTATATTTACCAATGTGACAGATGACTTTAAATGAAATTAAAATATAAATGAGAGATTTCAACCTACAAATGTGGCTGGTCTTATCAATCAGTTACAAACCTGACCAGAAGCAAGAGATGAACTGCTTCAGCAGGAGGGACTTCGGCAGACACCCTGGGACTTTAGATGGATCTTCCAAGCTCCGTTTCCCAGTTGCCCTGGAGCTTTTGTGCTTGCTGTCTCCATGACTGCTGGAGCCAACTCCTTTCCATAACTGTATATGCACAGATGGTCTTAACTTGATAGTTTGGCTTCTGATTTTTAGACTCGATCATGGTACATATCCCATAAAAACCACACTTTGAATTTTGGGTTTTCCCCCCCTCCTCAGTTAGCAGTGTGTTATGCTATCAGGATTTTGGGAAGCGGTGTCACTCCCAACAGTTTTTGTCTAGCTTTTGTTTTCACATTTGGTCATGCCTGCCAACTTCTGTCTTCTGCTGTGTATACTCATGGTGAGGATACATACAACCCTGCTATTTTGTACTTTCAATACACTAGTCAATACAAGACATAAGCTAGCAAACACTTGATTATAAGTCAACTTTATGCCAGGTCACTTTGTCCAACTATAGACAAATGCAACTGTATGGGACACAGGAAAGGCAGGAGAGGGCTAATGATGTCCAAGAAGATGGTGACCTACTCTGATTAACCATGGCAAGTCAGGCAGCATATCGACAGAAACCGCAGGGCAGCTCTGTTTCTGTTACTCAGTCTAGAGCACTCTTACTAACACACCTGGCCCAGGACGTGGGAGGTGTGTTCAGCATTGGTGCAGGCTCAGGAGGCAAAGTACAGAGAGTCACGGCTGTGCCACATGCCTGCTCTGGGTGCCCTTGGGAAAGTCAGGTGACCTACTCTTGCCTTGCTCCTTTACAGCTACACATAGGAAAGGACAAGTGCCCCTCATCACACGCCACTGTAAGGGCATCAACTGATGACTATAAAGAGTGACTGGAGTAGCCAGAGTGCAGAGTTAGTGTGAAATCCCAGCTCTTAGGATTATAGTGGGATTTCCCCCCTACATTTTTATTCTAAATTAATGAGTCATTACTAGAAATGCAGGGCAACCACTGGGGCGACCCATGTGCCGAAGCTATGCTTTATGTGTTGTGCTTCCTGCTAAGTAAACTTTCATGTGCTCAATGGCAAAGGCAAGATGTTATTCCAAATACCAAGTCACAGTTATTTAAGTCTTAAAGTCAAGAACTAAAAACTTCTCTGTTCCACTGACAGCATTCAGGGGCCTTTCTTTGCTTAGCCCTCCCCTTAGGTAAAACAAAAAAGCTGGATGGATCCACTGCACAGGTGTGACACCCCTGCTACCCCCATTGTCCCTGCCACCCTCCCACAACCCACACAACTCCATCATGCCACAGCCTCCACCACCCCCACCACCCTTACAAGGTCTTGACTTTAGAAGCTCTGAGCTTACTTCCTCTTTTCTGGGGCGGTGAATCCTCCTTAGACCTTCACCGTGAGACTCTGGAGGCCAGGGAAGGTAAAGTCGATAAAACTATGGAGAACCCCAGTCAAATCATCCTAGTTTTCCACTTACTGTGTCACACTCAATTTCTAGAAACTCATAAAAACCACTGTGTGTGTGTGTGTGTGTGTGTGTGTGTGTGTGTGTCCTCACTAGTGAGTCGCTCTAGGGTTCCTTGGGAACAGAGCTTGTCCTGGTTTGTTCTTCTCTCCGGCCATTAGTGTGCTCCATGACGACTTTGGCTCTCTGAAAAGGCCAAGAGAAGTTGATGATTTTCAAGTTATTTGACCTTTGCTCATCTTAAAGATAAAAGAGAATATTTTATTTTTCCTTGGATCAGAAGAAAAAAATTCATATAACATGATGACTTTATTTTTGATTTATCATTATACCAATGTACTTATAAAATGTTTAAATATACACATTACATATACATAACATATGGTATAGCATATATGATAATTATATGTGCATCATAATATATGTACATATTTTAATAGTGACAGGGACCCATAAATATCACAAGGTCTGAATGGAATGAGTAGAAAGGATGGATGCTGGTCAGGTGTAGGCCTATGTAGGAGAGCTAGCTTCTGTGTTAGTATCTACTGCATATTTGTTGCATTATCAAACTAGTGTATGCTGGGCAGAGATGAAGATGACACAGACAGCAGATATGATCAAAGTACACAGTATACATGACTGAATCCTCACAGGGAAATCTGTTATTTTAGTCAGTAGATAGCTATATTTTAATAAAATAAACTTAATAAGTAAATACAAAAATATAAATAAAGGAGACTTACACATTAACTATTGATGGTAGTGTAATAACCCAAAAGTACCTTTGTATATTGGAGGGAACAAAACAGAAAGAAACCAAGAGACAGAAAAACAGAGAGAGAGAGAGATATCCGTGCAATGAAGAACATCAATTGAGCGAGGAAATAAACTACACATCACTGTGCCAAGGAATGTGGCATTGTTCTAAGTCTATTCCTATTTACTGTGACCAAGTCTAGCCCACCACAAAATGTTTATAAGGCTGTTGGGGACTCAAACACATTTGGAAGCTGGCTGCACAGCTGGAAGTGCGTACACAGCTAAGTACTATCTCCTCGGTCTGTGCTTCCCTCCCTCTCCCTCCATTCCCAAGTTGATGAAGCTATTGTCTGTCATCCCAGCCCAGCCCCCATCCTGCCTCAGCTCTGAACATGTGTTTTTGTGGTAAGTTTCACATTTATTACTCATCTGCTCACACGTTTGCCTCTGTGTTTACACTTAAGACACTAAGTTGCCCTGACAAATGTGCTATGCTAGATTGAGGACTTTCTCAAGAACATTATGTATTGCTGATTCTCTTTGTTGCTGTGACCAAATACCCAACAAGGATCCCTTTAAGGGAGGAGGTGTGTGTTTGGTGGCTTACAGTTCAAGGGAGTACAGTCCATTATAGCAGGGAAGGTCTGCCAACCGGAGTGTATGAGGCAGCTAGTCATATTGTGTCTACAATTAGGAATCAGAGTTCAGACAGGGAGTGGGGCTTAGCTGCCAAATCCTGAGGCCCACCTTCAGTGACCCATTTCTTTCCCTTCAAATCCTTCCAAAACAGAATGCCAGCGGGGGGCAAGAGTCCAGACACAAGTGCTTATGATAGTGATTTCATATTCAGACTCCAAAGTCCCCAGAATCCTGCTCCAGGATGCTCCTAACTGAGTCCTCTGGTAGAAATACATCATCAGTCAGGGTCTTAAAATGTCTCTCATTCTTTCTTGAAAATGAAATGGATGTGCTCAGCATAGTCAGGGGTTGTTTTTATGCTTGAGAATCTTTAGAGACACACAAATGTGAAAGAACTTGTGTTCACACTGTCTGAGCTAAGGTGTGATAGTTCCATGTCACAGAAACCATCACACACACACTCACACACACACACCACACACATACACACACACACACACACACACACACACACACTCTCAGACTCTGGGAACTACCACTCACTGATTGAGAGATTTCATAGCAAAGTGGATCTCTGTGTTCCTTAGTCCTCTTGTCTACCAGGTGTTGAGAATAATATCTCATGGGTAAAGGTCCAGAGATAAAGGGTTAGAGTACATACCTCACTCACAACAGTGACTTTCTCCTAGTGAGGGTGGCAGGCATTGGCAGTTATGCTGATTTACTTCATGTCCAGTCTCTGCATGTCTCAGGTAAGAGTGGGTTGGTTCCTTAGTTCTTTGCTACTGTCAGAACCCCAGAACCCGGTCATTTCCGATTTATTCTGATGTGACTCCACTGCATCAGTGTAGGGTCTGTGCAACAAAGGCTTTTTGGAGGAAAACACTAGGTTTTGATGGGCATAGCTGATACTGAGTGCTCAGAGTAAAACCTGTGGTTCTTCTGGTCATGCCAAGCACACACAATATTAGAAGCAGACATGGGAGAAAACAGGCCCCAGATGTGGAGCCAGTCATACCTCCTGGCCTCTGCTACTGTCATTACAAACTTCAGGTTCCCAGGACACAGTCAACAGTCTCCAGCACCAAAGGTTTCAGGAGCCTGTGCAAAAGCCTGGGGAGAAATGAGGCTGGGATCCATCCAGGGACATCTGGCCTGAACAAATCACTCAGAAGGATTTCCAAACATCTTGTTCTTGATAAAGAGTTGCCTTCTGCCAACCAATTCTCCCCCTTCAAAATCCCTAGTTCATGCTCTGTGGTTCTGACTCCTTTATCCCAGATGTCATTGGTCATTGTGAAAGAATCACAGGATGATTTTATGTGGATGAGCTCTTAACTCCATCCTGTCCTGCACCACCCAAGTTCCACAACATGGGCTACCCAGCATGGCTGCTATTCTCTTACCTTCCTTAAATTTCTATTTTCCCAAGGTCAGACACAATGCCAGCCAGTGCAATTTCTTAACTGATGGTGTCATGACCTCCCACAAGTCCCACCACAGTCTCCCAGGAGCCCTCGGGTGCTCTCCAAGGGCTTGGCAAAGAAGAAGCCCCAGTGGAGATGGAGGTCACAGGCTGCTCCAGGGGCTTTCCTCCATGTACATTCCTTTCTGAGACTTTCACCGATTGAGCCCCAGAAGCTGGGTGTAAAAAAGAAAATATATATATACACATATACATATACATATACATATACATATACATATACATATACATATACATATACATATACATATACATATACTATACATATACATATACATATCACTCTATTTTGACCAAAGAGCTGACTTAAGGAAATTAATCATAAAAGACTTGAGATAGGCATGCCAGAAGACCATTGATTAAAAGTGCACAAGGCTCTCTTTGAAGATAGAGAAGATTAAGCTTTAGAGGGAGAGATTGACACCATGTACCCTCGATTTCAGGGGTAGAATCTGTGGTGCAGCTAAGCTGCAAGCTCTGTGTTAAGTGTTGCAACCAAGGTACTTATGTTAAGTTGTAAACTACAGTGATGATTGCGCATAATAAAAATAAAATTCCTCTCCTCCCCAAGGTGTCTGAAAATGAAGAAAAAACATCGTGTCTCTGTCCCACTTCCCCAAGGACAACTCTGGGGTCTAGCGGTCACCAGCCTTTAAAAAAACAAGTATGGAAGTATTTTGCCATCTTCTCTTTCCTGGAAGACACTGTACAGAATTGGAGCTTTTTCTTCTTTAAATATTTATTCAAATTTTGCAATGAAACCATTGGAGCCGGAGCTCTTTGTCAGCATTTGAGCTGTGAAATCACCTCCCTTGTAAGAGGTTATCGCCTTCTCTGTGAGCCGTGGTGATTTATGGTTAACAGGGAACGGGCCTTTCTCTACTGTGCTGCCAAATGTGCGGGTACAGCTCGTAATACTCTTATTCTTTCAGGGTTGTCAGCATCGGTAGCAATTCCTTCTTTCATGATGTAATCACAGGCATCTTCATACCTGTCATCTTTTATCTTTGTGTGCAATTATTTATTTGTGTATGTGTGTGTGTGTGTGTGTGTGTGACTGTACCTCAGTGTATATATACCTACCACATGCTTGCAGGAGGTCACAAAATGGCATTGACTATCCCAAACTGGAGATACATGCAGTTGTGAGCAGCAAGGCACTTGGCACTCTAATCACTAACAACTGAGCAATCTCTCCATTGCCAGAAACCTAGTTTTAAAGAACAAGCCTTTGGTTCTATTGGTTTTTCTCTGTATTGGGTTCCAGTTTCAAATATCATTGGTTTCTGGTCTTGGCTTTTAATACTTTCTCTCTCTCTCTCTCTCTCTCTCTCTCTCTCTCTCTCTCTCTCTCTCTC
>NW_021620771.1:2120419-2127403 GCF_004785775.1 Grammomys surdaster | reverse complement strand
CGCGCGCGCGCGCGCACGCGCGCTTATTTTGGGATTATTTTACTGTTCTTTCCCTAAATCTTAAGATGGAAGCTTAAATTGTTTATTCAAAACTATTCTTCTGTTTCTTAGTTTTCTACATGTTTTTTTCTTGTCATGCCTTTGTCTTCATCCCACACATTTGATAAACTGCTTTTATTTTTGCTCAGTTTACAACAGCTACTTTTCCAACATATGTGTATCCTGTGCTCGAGAAGAATTTTTATAAGTGTTGGTTAGACCTGCTCAGTCAATAATGCTGTATGGCTGCCCTGACGTCAGCACCCAGAATTGACCAGCCATGAAGCGAGGCCAGACACGATACTGAGCCAACTTACCAAAAGGAATTAAGAATGCACAGTAGAAATGAATAATTAATAAACAAGTTTACACATGTACTGGGAAATGTCAATTCTATCAGCAATGACTAGTCTAAAAATGAAACTGGTGAGGGTAACAAGAGACTGAAGAAATGACATATATGGGTACAGAAAAGCTGGGATTGGGTGTCCAAGAACTCTGATGGAGACGCAGCAGAAGTCTGGAACTTCAGTGTATTGTTGAGGAGCTATGGACGAGGTGTGTTTGTTATATACAGATGAAGTAGCCAGCTAGTTTTTATGTCAACTTGACATAAGCTAGAGTCATCCAAGAGGAGGAGCCAACGATGGAGAAGATTAGTCTGTAAGCAAGCCCATAGAGCATTTTCTTAATTGGTGATTGATATGGGAGGGCTCAGCCCCTGATTGGTGGGAATGCCCTTGTCTAGGGTTCTGGGTTCTATAAGAAAGCAGCTTAGCAAGCCATGAGAAGCAAGTCAGTGAGCATCACCCCTCCATGGCCTCTGCATCAGCTCCTGCCTTCAGGTTCCTGCCGTGCTTGAGCTCCTGTCTTGACTTTCTTCCCTGATGGACTATGATGTGGCGCTGTAAGCCAAAGAAGCCCTTTCCTCCCCAGTTGCTGTTGTTACTGATGTTTGACACAGCAATAGTAATCCTAACTAAGAGAGAGATCCATATTTATTTATTTTCAATTGAATTTATTGTGTCTTAAATAAAATTCAATTATATCATCTCTCTACCAATCTTTCCTACTTCTAACCACTTCTGTGTCCCCTGTTATCTCTCTTAAATATATAACCCCTTTTTCCTTTAACTAAATAGATAAATGTATAATCTGCTGAGATTGTTTTGTGTTGCATACACACACACACACACACACACACAGGCTTGACCTCTTGATATTAGGTAACTGTTTAGGGGTCTCATACTTAAGGAAGACTAATTCTCCCTCTTCCCTGTGGCTTTTCAACTAGGGGTGCAGCACCATGAGATTCCTCCATATATGTTGACATGTGTAGTAGTTAAAAAATTTAATAAATCCCAGTGGCAGTGCATTCCTCGCTATCCACTCCAGCGTTCTGGGTTCCCAAATAAAACACACAAATACACACACACACACACACACACACACGCACACAGCCTTTATATTTTGATATGCCTTAATCAGTTCAATGGCTGGTCTGCTTCCTAACCTCCACTCGGTTCATCCTCCTCCTGCCATTAATTCCGAGTTATTACTTAATAAATCCTATATTCCATCTTGGCTGCCCTGGACCCAGTTGGGCAGCCCTCTTGGGCCCCAGCTCCTACATGGTGGCTATGATCTCTGTCCTGAACTTTCTCAGGCATGGTGTTTCCCCTGTCCATCTCCTCCTCCCAGCATGACAAATCCCTTCTTCCTCTTCTTTCCTCTCTGTCCCTAGCCCTGGAATCCTAAAAGTCCCACCTGGTCTGCCCTGCTCAGCCATTGGCTGCTGGCACATTTCTTTATTTACCAATCAGAACCAACTAGGGGCAGGTTCCCAGAAGCTGTGTGCACACAGATATTCTCATGTAAACAGTTTTGGGGACACAAATTAACATAAGAGTATAAGCAGCCACAGGCTTACCAACTGGTGTTGTCATTGTTCAGGTCTTGTTTAAATGATCATATCTTTGAGATTTCAGGGGTGCAGCTTCCATGTTATGTAGAGAAGACATTGTCTCAGAACAGACTTCCTAGTCCTTTGGCTTTCAGAATCTTTAAACTCCCTACTCCACGATGTTCCTTGACCCTTAGGTACAGGGCCTATATTGTATATCTGTGTACTAGGGCTGTCTGCATTTTGACAAGATGCAGCTTCCTATGATAATCTCTGACTGCTGGAAAAAGAAGCTTTTTAAATGATAGATGAAAGCTATACTTATCTGCAGGTATAAGGGTAAGTATTTAGAATGCAATTAGGATTTACAATGGTTTGGCAAATGGCAGTAGCAGGTTCCCTCTAAGATCCAGGATTTCATTAACCAGAGAGGGAACCTGGCTAGATTTGCAGCACTGGGCCTGATTTCCCTTCTGCTGAGTGAAGCTGAAATTAAATGAGACAGATGCTGGTTACCACCAAGATGTGATTGTCACTATTGTACCCTTAGGAATATTTTGCCATTCTGATCATTATTGTAGGCATTACAGTTGGATAGGAATATTGGCTGCTTCCCACCCCTGGAAGCCTGACTAACACCTTCCAGTAGTATGAAAGCTTGTCATGAAGAATGAGGCTTTTAAGTCAGAGCCAGCTCATATCTTCTGAGTCCTGCAGCCAAATTATACAATACCTTCAGCAATGGGGACTTACTATCCACCACAGGGAGGCAACTAAGGGCAAAGTAATAGCCTATATTGTTTTGGGAGTCTCCTAGACTCTCATAACCAACAACGCAAAAGGAGATTTATTGTACAAGGGTTGAATATGTCTATGACTCATGGGGAAACATTATCACCCCGAGTCGAGAAACTTCATTCAAATTGTGTGTGTGTGTGTGTGTTTGTGTGTGTGTATACATATGTGTGTGTATATATGTGTGATATATACATACATATATACATATATATATGTATATATATATATAGTGTGTGTGTGTGTGTGTGTGTGTGTGTGTGTAATTTTACTTATATATAAAAGAATTCCCTGTGGCCTTTTCAAACATCATCAGCGTTACTCTTCCCTCTTCCCTCCTCTACTTTTTATTTCTCCCTCCTCCCTCCCCAATTAAAGCTCCACCCCATTTTCCCCATTTTGCCCTTCATGCCTCCTATATCCTGCTATTCCCTTCTCAACTCCATATTTGTAAAGGGAACAACTCATCAGGAATATATACAACTGCAAATGTGTAAGCCCTAAGCATTGGAGCTTCCAATTTCTCAAAACAATGGACAGAAGTTTGGTGCTGTAACAATTTCATCACCTCACTCTCATCCCTAGAAAGGGCATAAAATGCAAATTAGCCAAGGAACCTCAAAGTTAGACTATACTATAGACTGTGTGGCTATATACAGAACATTCCACCCAAAAGAAACAGAACACATATTCTTTCCATCGTCCCTTAGATGCTGTAGCATAGATTACATTCTGTGCCACAAATCCTGTCTTATCAAATACAAGAGAATCAATATAATCTGTTGTGTTTTATCAGACAATAGTACAATAAAACTAGAAATCAATGGCAAGGAAAACCACAGAAACTATATAACACAGTGACTTTACATGACACTTTTAAAGGACCAGTGAGTCACTAAAAATATTATGGAAGTAGCTGGAGAGATGGCTCAGCAGTTAAGAGCATTGACTGCTCTTCCAGAGGTCCTGAGTTCAAGTCTCAGTAACCACATGGTGGCTCACAATCATCTGTAACGGGATCTGATGCCCTCTTCTGGTGTGTCTGAAGACAGCTACAATGTACTCATATACATAAAAAAAGTAAATCTTTGAAAAAATTTCTAAAAATCAAACAAAAATGGAAGCACAACTTTCCAGAACTACTCAGATCCAGCTAAGGCAGTCCTAGGAGGAAAGCGTGAGGTATGAGTGCTTATATTATCTAGATCTCTGAGTTCGAGGCCAGCCTCTTCTACAGAGTGAGTTTCAGGACAGGCAGAGCTACACAGAGAAACTCTGTCTCAAAAAAAAAATCAGCAAACTAACATTCAGAAAAACTCAAATAAATGGCCTAACAGTCCACCTCTAGGACCTGGAGAAACAAGAGTGACCCGGAGGCAGCAGAAGACAGGAAGTAATGGAGACATGGGAAGAAATTAATAAAAGGAAGACTAGATAGGAGTGCACAGAATCAATCAAGGTGTCGATTATTTGAAACAAACAAGATTGGTGAGCCCCTAGCCAAACCAGAGCCAAAAGGGAGAACTCAAAATCAATAAAGTTATAGGTAATGAAGGAGTTAGTTGTGATTTCAATCAAATACAGAGAATCATTAGGGTGTTCTTTAAAAACATATATCCCTTCAAGCTAAAATAAATAAATAAATAAATAAATAAATAAATGGAATGGAGAAATGCCTAGACATACATGATGACCTAATGCAATCCAACCAAAACCATATAAACAACTTCAACAGGTCCATAGCATCCAATAAAGGCAAGACCTCTCCAGAGTTACATGGATTTAACACCAAATCCTACCAAACCTTTAGAAAAGGGCTAGCACCAATCTTCCACAAACAGTTCCATAAAATAGAAAACGTATTCTCCAAAGCCAGTGTTACCCCAACACCAACACAAAATAAAGGCACAGTTAAAACTAAAGCCAGTCTCCCTGAGAGCATACCCATTAACTCTCACAATCCCCTTGACCCTGCCCTTGAGTCCATTCCTGTGCGGTTGCACCAGATTTGCATACCCTGAATTCCAGAATAAAACCCCCTTGACAGCCTAGTGCCAGGATTCATGGTCTACATCTGCCAATTTCCAGATCAGTTTCCTTTGTGCCTAGGATCTTGTTCCTCAAAATGCCATGCCATTTGATGTCCTAACATGCCCCTGACATCCACTCTTGACTCAAGATTTATAGACAAGCAGAGCTTATGAAACGTACTTTTAATACATAATACACATGATGTGAATTTGTCTAAACTCACCTTGTTTTGCATATGTCTGCTAAACACCGTCTGAAACACTATTTTGAATCTACGTAAGTTTAATAATTAGTGGTTGCATAAAATTTCATTGCACTGAAGTTCCATCATTTATTAACCTTCAGTGTTGGGTATTTAGGTTATTTCCAATTTTCCTTGGATTTAAATGGAAATTGTTAAAACTCTGAATTGAGGGCTATATTAGAGCCCATAACAAATTATGTCAAATTCTTCAGATTCTTAAAGAGCACTATCATTACGCACACTAAGGGTCTCACCAGGGTACTGGGCTAGCTCCAGAAAGCCAAATGTCATGGGGGAAGAGGTGTTGAATAATGATTTTAAAATCTACTTCTCATCAATTCATCGAACTATTCAATTAAGCTAAATTTTTACTGTTTGTTTTATAAGTGTGCAGCATGTTCTGTGGCCAACCGAGGACAGTGTAGCCTTGGAATCGCTGCCTCCTCAGCTCTGAAAGCAGCAGTTCTCAACCTGTAGGTCTTGATCCCTTTGGGGATCAAATGGCCCTTTCACAAGAATGGCATAGCAAATAGCCTTCCTATATCAGATGTTTACACTGTGATTCATAATAGTAGCAAACTACAGTTATGAAGTAGCAGCAAAAGTAATTTTATAGTAGGGGGGAGGTCACCACCACATGAGGATCAAAGGGTCAAAGCATTAGAAAGGTTGAGAGCTACTGCCTTAGAGGGTCACAAGTGTGGAAAGGAGATTGGGAAGCAACTGAAGACATCTATAGTGATTTTAAAGGGTAGGAAGTAAGATAGTACTTATCCCAAGACAGAAAGGCTCTCTCTAGTCAACTCTGGTGATCATGGAGTCCAGATGCTGACTGAAGATCAGTGGAAGAAGAAAGGCAGCTAGACAGAAGGGAAGTGACAGAACATTTGGCCTTTTTGTTCTTTTATTTCTTTGTATGGCGTTGGGTTTGGATTTTGAGACAGTTTTATGATGTAGCTGGAGTCACCCCTTGAACCCATGATGTGGCCCAAGATGCCTTTGAACCCTGGCTTCCTGTCCCACTCAGCTGACTGAGGATCTCTGCTTTATCAAAATAAAGTGAAGGGGTGGTCTGGCTAGAGCAGTTCAACGACTGGTCAGTGTTTAGCTGCAGTGAGCCATGGTCACAGGCAAAGTGTGGGGGGGTGTAAGCCACACCCTCAAGTGTGGGAGCCCACAAGCATTACCACAGCTGTGCCAGCCTTAGGAATTGAGGCCCCTGGCTCTGAAATCCTTGTCCTTAAAGACCTGACAGCTTTCTGGATGGATCTCTCTGGTCACTATCCCACACGTCCTCACAGCTTTTTTTGCTGTTTCTTTTTGTTAGCATACAAAGCCCAAGTTTCACTGTGACATGTGCATACAAATATTTACTTTTTAAATTAATCTCCCGGTGTCTTCCCCTACCCCCTTCATCTTTTCTTGCTGGCCACCTTCCCTTCAATGTTAGCATTGTCAGCTCTCTCTTCTAACTTTGCTCTTGCACCTCTTAAACTGTTCAGCAGCATTTGCTTCTGCAAGGATTTCATTCTGGAGCCAGTGTGAGCAGAAGTGATGGTCTAGAGGACTCAGTGGGCCACTCAGGGACAGAAAAACAGGCACTGTAGGGATCAATTTGCTCAGGCATGAGCTCCGGGCATGTCAGGATCCAGATCTGCACCCATTTCTGCTGTGGAGTCCACACAGGGAGTGGCATCAAATGTCAGGGCTACCACTGAGAAAGCTGGATGCCCGATAGAGCCCAGAGTGGAGCTGTCAGGCGCCATCCTGGAGACAATCTCCAAGGTCGCTGGAGCTTCTTCAGCTGACAAACTGTCCTTGCTGCTTTCACAGTGTGAGTCCCTTCTGCTTAGACCACTGCATGGGCTGGGGCTGCATTGCTGCCAGTGCTCAACAATGGGCATTACCACCTGTCAGTCTCTTCTGAGAGAGAGAGAGAGAGAGAGAGAGAGAGAGAGAGAGAGAGAGAGAG
>NW_021620771.1:2101805-2120409 GCF_004785775.1 Grammomys surdaster | reverse complement strand
GAGAGAGAGAGAGAGAGAGAGAGAGAGAGAGAGAGAGAGAGAGAGAGAGAGAGAGAGAGGAGGGAGAGATGGAGGAAGGGAAGAGGCAGGGACACAGGGAGGGAGAAAGGGGGAGGAAAGGAGGGAGAGAGGGAAGGAAGGAAGAAAGGTAGAAAAGGAGGGAGGAGAAGGAAGGTAGAAAGAAAGAAAATATTAAAGAAAAGAGAAAGAGAAAAGACTACTCAAGAAAAGCCTTTCCCTAGACTTCAGTGGTGAGCATAACTGAGTGGCTACGTAGCTCAAGAACAGTATTTGAACCAATCATAGCCACTTGTCTGGACCAACAGCCTCTTAGCACCAATCACAATCTCTAGGGCTTGTTTGGGATCAATCACAACCTTGACTATTAACTGAAACTGTAGTCCCTCCACTCAGAGAAGGGCTCCCTCCCCTGTGGCTTAGGCAGTAATGGTACCAGGGTCATCTAGAGTTCATCAAGGTTTTTGATAACAAAAACCATAGTTTAGACTGTTTACAGCTGACTGGCCGGGGTGGTGCCTTCAGAAATCAGGGCATCAGCTGTCACCTCTATGTAGCTGTCTTGAGTCTATGGAGTGTTCTGTATGGCTGTTGCTGGCTTGAGGTTAGTGAGGTTGGCTCTTGGCCTTTCTGCTCATAGCTTCAAGGGGGAAGTCCAACAGCTGTTAACGAGGAGGTCCAAGCACCTCACCCCCAGTGTCTGTGTTTATTTGTAGGAAAATGAACATCAATCAAGAGTGTTTGCAAAATAGACTTAAAGGGCTTATTGTTAACACTAACAGAGATTTTTAACAAATTTAAACAGTGTTTTGACCATGCCCAGTGCCCAGGAAGAGGTGGTCCCCTTATGTACCTCAAGATGACACCTATTAACCATCACGCTGAGCTACCATTCTCTCTCACTCCCCTCCCCTTCCTTGTGTCTCCCATCTCATCTCATGTATCAGGCTGGCCTCAAAATTCCTAAGTAGACTAGGGTGACCCTGAACTGAGGTTCCTCCCTCTTTCCAAGCGCTGGAAGTTCCACTGAATCACCATGCTCTCAGTTTATGCAACCTTGAGGATTCAAACCAGGGCCTCACACTTGCTAAACAAGCACTCTACCAACCAAGCTACGTCCCTAGCCTCTAGCTACTTTCTTGTGAGATTTGAAGATGTGGTTATTAGAGACAGCAGTCTGTGAGGATGGGCTCTCAGAAGTCTCTATGAAGGTCTGGAGGGAGGAAAGCATTTAATGGAAGAGGCATTGAAACCGTCCATTGACAAGGGGTTAGGTTATTGGCCTGGACTCATAACCTGGACTCAGAAGATGGTCCAAGTAACGGTGGCTTGAAGGTCCCAGAGAGCTGTTCAGATTAGAGCTCCCCTTCCTTGAAGGCTCTGGATCCTTTTTTTCAGATGCTCCATTTATTCCTTGTTCTGTTTGATCACCTGGAAACTCGGTCTGATGCTGATGATACTCCCTGCTGGTGCTACCCAAGGCATTGCCAAGGTCTTCATCTTTGGGTGATGTGTTTTCTTTGAGACTTCATCCAAGAAATGCAAAGAACGTACAATAAACCCAGCTTCCATTTGCCACCGTGATGTAACGCAAAGCTTTGAAAGTCATAAAATAATGCTACAGGAAGCTGCTGGCCCAGGCACAGGTGAAGGGCTCAACGCTGGCCCTTAGTGAGCTGCTGTCAGCTACAGTTTTGAAGGTTTTTGTTTTCTCTTTGCTTTAAGCCATGAATTTCACGTCTGCTTTATTTTAAAGTGTCTAAGTGTTAAGGCTTAAGGTTTTCTGTTTGTTTTGGAAAGGAACAAGGAGATGAAAATATGCCTGTGTATACAATTATACTACAGTTCAATGATATGGGTCAATGTTTTCTGCTTGGAGGATTTATGGAGATGCCTTTTGTGTCTACCCATAGTTTGTTTTGTGACTATCCACAGGGGTGTTGGGAAAGAACGAGTATCTGTATATTTAATAGGTTTCTAAATCCTCCCTTTGAGGGTTGTGCTTTTGGGGACACGTCTGGAAGTTACTACCCCTCAACATTCTATAAACATTCATATTGGTTCAAATCCATTGTAGTCTGAAAATATCTTCAAAGGTATATTAAAGTATTGGTAACCAGCTTTTGGTATTATTAGGGGGTGGAGGTTTTAATTAATGGGACCCTTAACAAGGGATTCAGATCACCAACGGCATACCCTGGAAGGAGGTACTAGAGCCCCAACTCCCATCTGTTTCTGGCGTGAGAAGGCAAGCAGTCTTCCCTGTCCTGACCTCCCACCACAGTAAGCATCTTGAACACAGGCTCAAATACAAGACTAAGGACTCCATGTCAGCCACAATAAACAGTTTTTTCTTTTTAACTTGATTTTCTCAGGTATCTTGTCCCAGGAACAGAAACTCAATTAGCAAGGATATCAGGTTTTTGAATTTTATATTTAAAACTTGAATCAACTTTGAGTTAACTCTGGCATGACACAGCAATCTACACACACCCTTTGCTAAATAGTTACCCAGATAAACTTTGCTTCCAATTTCGGGTGGGTTTATCTCCACCTAACTCTGAACTTCAGTGAATCCTATTAATATGTTTCCGTTTCCAAGCTACATACTGTTTCACATCCATTAATAAAATTCCCCCTCATTGCTCTTACATAACAATTCTTAGCTGGTAGCGATTTTATGTAGTAATGAAAGGAACGTGTTATTTATTATCTTCTTAAGATTTTTCCTAAACCCTTTAGATAAATGAACTATTCTTTCATTAATAGTCATATATTTTGAGTTGCCCCAAGAGACCACTGGATCTTGTGTCTAATTTCAGTCAAAAAGGACGTATTAAGAATGTCTTTGAACCTGTAAATCAGCCAGCTGCCAACATTTAATTGGGTTAGATCTAACCCTTGTGCTCTGGAGGTCAGCTCATTTAGTACCTGAGTGTACATTTTTGCAGTTAATTTATCTTGGAAGTTTCATTAGGAAATGATCCTGATGAAAATGAATCATTTTATGGGTGAATTCCATGGAGGTTTCCCGGTCACAGTGGGAGACTGCAAACACTTACCCAGGACATTTTACCCATCTCTGCAGTTATACTTCACAGTTCAGAAGTCTGTGGCCTTAGCTCCTGTTGGTCGGAGGCTCCAATCATCTCCTAAGTGTCTTCTGAATCCTGCTCAAATAGGATACTTCGTTCCATTTGTAGGACACTGAATAGTCTTCTCGTCAGGAGTGAGTCCTTTCTAGAGATTACATCACTCCTTCTTTCACGGTTCAGATCTGAGATAAACTTCAGTTCAGCCCCAGCCTAACTTACTACATTTTAACTTCTACCTGCACCCTAAAACATGTTTAAAATGTCATTGGGAGACATGTTTCCTGGGTCATTGCAATCTTATAGGACAACTATATGCAATTTACATCATGGAGACAGCTCCAAGAAAGCTCGACTCAGTGGAAACCATCTTTGTCATGCAATATATTTTGATCATGTTCTTTCCCCTCTCACAGCTTCTCCTAGATTAACCCTGTGCCTGCCTGCCTAGCTTCCAATTCTTTATCTATGTTAAAAATGAACAAACAGACCTGGTGGAAACAAGTGGATCTCTATGAGTTCAAGGCCAGTCTGGTCTACAGAGCTACTTCTAGGTCAGCCAAGGCTACACAGAGAAACCCTGTCTTAAACCAAACCAAACCAACAAACAAAGAAAAACAAAACAAAAAGCCCATTTGCACCCCACCTTAACTACTCATGAGCATGAGGCTTGAGGTAGAGTGTGGTCACTATACCTAGTGTTAGCTGTTGGGAGAGAAAAAAAATCTGTTTTCTTCATTATAACCATTTAAAGCATATCAGTATATCCACTTGTCTAGTCAGTCTCAAATATCTTATCTTATAAAGTGAAATATTTTCCCTTTTCCCCTCCAAACATACTCTCAGAATTTTACTATTCTATCTAACTCAGATAACTGGGATCACGTGGGACTTCTCTTCTGATGATTAGCTTACTTAACCTAGCAGAGTGCTCCCAGTATAATGCTTAGCCTACTTGACATAGCAGAGTCCTCCCAACATTCATCTGTATTCCAGGATGTGTCCCATTTTCTTCCTTTTTAAGAATCAATGAAACGTACTGCTTTGTGTGAGATACCACATTTTGTTTTTCTCTTTCTTTCAGCTTTTGGCTGTTGCAAACATGGAGACATAAATCTATCTTCAAGATCTTGCTTTCTGGTATATGGGCTCTGTACTCACAAATTGTATTTGATTGGGCCATTGAAGAGTTATGTGTTAATCTTTGGTGACCCACTACAGGACTTTGGAGAGTCATTTTGCATTTTGTATTCCCACCAGTGACTTTCAGGGTCAAAGTCATTCTGAATCTTTTCCAGCACCTGCTACCTCCCAGCATTGTTGCTTGTGAATGGAATTAAGCATTCTTAGATACCCTAGACTGGGTTGGCTTGGAGCTATTATGACTTATTTCTCAGCCATAACATCTCTTGTTACTTGCTGTTTTTCAAGTCACATGCTCATGGTCCATCTCCTCTCATGGCGGCCTCCTCCACCTCATGCTCTCTCTTCTTCTCCCTTGTGCCCCCATCCCAGTAACTCAACTCCCACCTTTCTCCCTCTAGTGCCCAATCACAGGCTCTAGCCTTTTATTGGTCAGCTAAATTGGGAAGCAAGGTTTATATAGAATTATCTGGTGTGTGAGACATTCTGCTCATAGTGGGGGTGGGGGAGGGGAAAGGAGCAACCCTCACTCCTCCACACAAATAGAGCCTGCCCAAGAAAGAGGCAGTGCTTGTATTTATGATACAGGAATATAGGAACCACCATGAGTTCTAAGTCCCAGATGAAGCTGCAAGGTTTGCTGTTTGTCTTGCTTTGATTCACGTTCTTTGATATCCCCTGTTCCTCTCCTTTGGCATGGGAAAGTTTGCCCTGTACCATTATTCATTGAAATCTGTCACTTTTAAGAAATTCTTATGCGAGGGCATACAATTAAGAGAAACTTTTGCATCTAATAAAGGCCTTTAGGATTTTGAACTTTTGAATAGCACTAGAACCACAAGACTATGAGGACTTTCAAAGTTGGACTGACTGCATTTTGAATTATGGGATAACCATGGGCCTGTAGAGGTTAAGGGCCAAATGTTATGGTTTAGATGTGAAATGCCCCCCTTGGGTTTGTGTGTTTAAACATTTGGTTCTCAGATGGTGAGTCTGTCTTATGAGGTTGTGGAACATTTAGAATATTGGGCCTAACTCAAGGAATTGGGTCATGGGAGAATAGCCCTTAGGGTTTTATAGCCCAACCCCATTTCCTCTTGTCACCCTGCTTCCTGATCTGTCAAGATATAGGAGGCCCAGAGAGTTAGACGAACATTACTGCTGCTATGAAGCATCCTGGTGCTGTGCATTCACCATTGAGGTGGACTGTGTGCACCCCCACCAATTGTGAGTCAGAATAAATCCTTCATCCACTAAGCTATGTTTTGTTTGGTATTTGGTCACAGAAAGATTAGAAGTAATTAATATCAGTCTCCAGTCTATTTTAAGTAGAACTTTGTCCTAAGACAAAGCATTAACTTTTGTTAGGCTCCAACTTCATTCTTTTATTTGTAGATATCCATTTTCTAAACACCAGTATTTGTTGGGAAGACTCTTCTTTCCACTCAGAATGTTAAAAACCACTGGATGGTGAACTTCAAAGATAAGAGCAGAAATCACAGAATGGAAGCCTGAAGTACAGCATCCAAGAAGGCACATCATCCCTGGGGTACAGCCTCTGCCAGAGCATCTAGGTAGCTGAGGAAAGTCAGTTTTCTGTCTACTCCTCACCAGATGTTGCACAGGAGACATCTAACACATTCATCCTTCTATTGTGGTTCACTCATCCCTTTAATAAAATCAGATCATCATAACAACTGAAAGTTCCACGTAACCATCGAAATATAGGAGTAGTTCAATGTTTATAGGTTGCCTTAGGCATTGCATAACTCCCCATGTGTTGCAGGGATTTTCCTGCCACATTGTATTTGCAGTGGAGCTCAGTGATTGGGCAGTAGAAGAGGAGGCAGAGCTCGGAGAAGGAAAGAGAAAGGGGAGGAGAGAAGGGAGAGAGAAGGGGAGGAAGGAGAAGGAGGGAGAGGAAAATGGAGGCAGACGTATGGGTCTCTAGCAGTCTCTAGTAATTATTCATGTCAAAAAGTTAGATATTGGGTAACAATTCTAATTGTGTGGGCACCTTGTATATTGAGTATTTGCCAATATATAAATCCATTGAGCAATCTTTAAGCATTAAGAGTCTTCTTTCTACCAGGTACCAAGAGGTTGGCAGGCATTGTCAGCTCTGAGCTGAGAACCATGAGGGTGGCGGAGTTGACCTAAAGGCCATGCTTGGAGCCCTAGAATCTACACAGCTGGCAGGCGAAGGCAGCAGCCGTGTGGGGATATAGAGCATCAACATAGCGGCAGCTCGGGAACTAGCTGAGCCGTGCTGAGCCATGCTTCGTTTTTGGTTTTTTTGGGTTTTTTGGCATTACATTTAGAGTCTAAATTTCTTTGTTTTTTTTTTTTTAGTTTTTTATATTTTTTTATTTTTTTTAAATCAAATCATAATTTTTATTTATTCACACAGGGGTTATAAACACAAAAAGGCAGGACATGGGGTTTTTTAAAAATCTCTGGCTACACCCTTGTATCAAGCCTGATGGGTACCATAAAGAATGGCTAACTTCATGTGCTAAGTTAATCTTGCCTTGAAGGTTAATGGAGATGGGGGTCTCCTAACCACCACATATAGGAAACCTTTCTGATATTAGCCCTGGACCAAATATCACCTTCAAGCACTATTTGTTTTACTTGAACATTGCAAACAGTCATCTTTGGTTGATGTTATAACCACTGCTCTTTATCTGGGTCTATAGGTCCTTAGAGACCTGAAGGATAACTTGCCAATCAGCTGTAGCAATTGTTCAGGCCTTTCTGGTATCTTTTTTAGTACATGCCTTATCTAGTCCTATGACATTGATAGGTGGTATCCGTGTTCTTTAGAGTGGGAGGAGGTTTGCTCATAAGCAGTTATTCTTTGGTATGCATGAGGGATTTGTTCTAGGAATCCACTACTAGATACCCAAATCCCCAAATGCTCAAGTCTCTTATACAAAATAACATAGTATATGGATATGTATATATCTTCCCACATACTTTATATCATCTCTGGATGATTTGTAGTACATAGTGTAATTGCTATATAAATGCTAGACAAGTCATTATTATATTGTACATTTTAGAAAAATGACAAGAGAAAAGATACGATGTTTGTAGTTGTCAAAAAATTTTCTGACATTATCAATCCACTATTAGTTGAATCTTCTTCACGTGTAGACTCAGCAGATACAGGGCCTTTGTTTATTGAAGTATCTGTATCCGTTTGGCAACCAAGGGAGCATTTCTCTGCTTTTCACAGAAACCTGTTTCAAATTACTTTAATCAAAATATTGGTTTTTACTGTGTCATTAATCTAAGGAAAGGCTAGGTCTTAAAAGATGTTATCAAGCCTCTCTCCCTGTAGCTTTCTTTTGTGCATGCTGTTTGCATTCTCGGTGTGTCCTTCCATCAGGTAGCAACTTGGTCCCTGAAGAGATTGTGTGCTAGCCAACTCTTTAATGAGCAAGAACTTCACCTCCCTAGTGACTCAAACCTAAACATTGGAATATGTTATTCCTGATCTATCTTAACCTGTATGTACAGATGCAGACCAATCAGTTCAAAGGGGAAGCATTCTGGTGGGCAAGTCTCAATCATGTGGGTATCAAAATGGCCCAGCAAAGTCATCCAGCTAAATCTCATAGACTCGGTGGCATGGAATTGGAAATATGGGATACTGTGCAAGGAATACTTATCAAGGGCAAATGGCTTTATTTTTAAAATATCTAAAATACATCCTAATAATTTCAACCTAATTAGCCATAGTATAGGACTCTCTTTCAATGTTCTCCATCTGAGCTCTCCTTGAAGACAACAAACACAGAATGGAGAACTGTGGCACCCAATCATCGTCTGTTTCAGTGTGATATGGAACCAGTTCTCAGGATGGGCTTTGTTGTACCCACGTGTTTTAGTTAGGGTTTTACTGCTGTGAACAGACACCATGATCAAGGCAACTCTTATAAGTACAACATTTAAATGGGGCTGGCTTAAAGGTTCAGAGGTTTAGTCCACTACCATCAAGGCAGAGACATGGCAGCATCCAGGTAGGCACGGTGCAGGAGTTGCTGAGAGTTCTACGTTTTCATCTGAAGACTGCTAGAAGATTGGCCCCTCAGGCAGCTAGGATGAGGGTCTTAAAGCCCACCCCCACAGTGACACACCTACTTCAACAAGGCCATATCTACTCCAACAAGGCCACGCCTCCTAATGGTGCCACTCTCCATGAGCCAAGCATATTCAAACCACCACACCATTCCAAGTCCCTTTCTAATTTCTAAAATGTTGTCTCGCTTCCCTCCATTCTTCTTTAAAAATGCTTAAAATATATGAAACAAATCTCAGTATGTCCTTTACATACTTTGACTTCCCAGTGACTTTTGAAGCTTCCTGATTCAGTCTGCATCACAGCCAAGCACACTCTTCAGCTGCAGTGAGATGAACTAGCCACCTGAACATCACATGACATCTGACAATTCCTCTCTTTATATCATTCAATTAGTAACTTAATGATTCGGGCATTCAAAAAGGTTTTTGAATGTTGATTAAAATCTGCTTAATGTTCCAACATGGGTTAACTTTTATCAATAAGCATGGAAACTTCAGTTAATAGTAAGCTCAACATTGTAGCTGGTGTTGTCAGATTATTTACAAAATTTATAAATGATCACTACAAAAGCTCTTAGGATTGATTATTCTTAATCCTATCTCATTTCACAGTCTCGGCTCAGTTTAGGTAGCTGGGAAAGATCTCAAAGTTCATGAGTGTATTAATTATTTTCCTTTCTTCTGTAACAGAATACCTGACAGAGAGAAGAGGTATATTTGAGCCCATGGTTCAGATAGACCCATCAGTCATGGTGGGGAAGGCTCAACACACGAGGACAAGAGCTCACAATGTGGCTTCTTCCTATTTTGGCAATTTAAGCCTCTGAAAACTTAGCCAGAGCTGGAGAAGAGTTTATAGTCACTCACAGTTACTCACTTCTGCTAGCTCAGCCCTGTTTCCCAAAGGTTCAACATTTTCTGAAACAATGCCACCTGCTGGGGACTGGGTGTTCTCATGTGCAAGCCTGTGGGGGACATTCTAAACGTAACCTAACAGTATGTGATGGCATTAGTGTATGAGTTTATGTAACTCTGACTTTGAAACCAGGTTCCTCCCTCTTGCTTCAGGCCATCGTGGTGAACGGCAATGGAGGCTATCTGATCTGCTTCTTTTGAGCTGTTACTCCAACTTTGTGCACACCTTTTACTGTGGAAATGAATTTGGTGCTCTTATTGTAGG
The DNA here is from genome assembly GCF_004785775.1 of Grammomys surdaster. Taxonomy (NCBI): domain Eukaryota; kingdom Metazoa; phylum Chordata; class Mammalia; order Rodentia; family Muridae; genus Grammomys; species Grammomys surdaster. The sequence continues at coordinate 2,110,887 of NW_021620771.1, read as the reverse complement.
TTGTATAGAAAGCGATTACCACGGGAAGCGTAGGACTCACTTGCTTCTTTGCAAGGATAGCTTTTAGTGGAGACAAAGTTTTGGGGAACTTGGATTTGAGGACAGTTTTCACCTTTCCTTGAAATAGGTTACTGTGCATAAGTTGTTTCAGCAATATGATCAATTCTGAATCTGAGTTTTCTTTCATGAGGCATGGAATTTTGATGTGTTAGCCATGTGTCTTTGCTAGGTGTAGTCACAATCTTTTCTACCTAACCTCTTTGTTCCTAGGTAGATGGGGATAGATAGATAGATAGATAGATAGATAGATAGATAGATAGATAGATAGATAGATGATGAATAGATGTCAGTACACATACATACATGAATGCATACATACATTTTTCATAAAATGTGTGTGTGTATTCAGTCCTGATTTCATTCCTTTATAAGAATCTTGAATAAGAAGAGGAGAGAACAGGACTGTATTCTGCTTGCTTCCTGAAGCTTCCCTCTGTGTTTCAACTAAACAATTAATCAAAACATCCAGAAATATTTACCCAGTTACATGTTTTTCTCCAAGTGTCATTGAAAACAAAAAGAAAACATTGCTATCTAGAATTTTCTAGCATATTTTATCATATCATACAGTCTTAAATTGTCTAACTTTTTCCCTCGTAGGTGGTTTTATATTCGTTATATTCTACTAAAAAGCAATGAGCTTCCCTGGCTTTACTTCCTCTTACTCAGTCTTTTGTTCTCCCTTTCGAAAATGGTTGCACATTTTTGCAAATGATAACGGTTTCTTTAATTGCAAGCTAAAATTGTTTGGATGGTATCAGTATCTGCATCTTATAGTTCTCAACATGTGCTCATGTCCCTTCCCTAGCCCTGGTAAATAACCACTCGTTTCCTTGATGCTTATCTTCTGCATTCCTTCAAAGAATTGGTCTGTTTCATCTAAGTTATCAAGTTTATGAGGTTAGAGTTGTTCAAATATTACTTTATTATGATCACACACCCCCCAGGCTTGAATGCACAGCCCTCTGGGTCCTGGATTACAGATGTGTGCCGCTTCACTCAGCATCTTATGCCCATGGGATCAGCATCAGTTGTCCCTTTACTGTCTCTCTGGCTGCTTTTCTATCTAGCCGTATTTTTCATGGCTAACCTGGAGGTTTTATTAGTCTTTTTGGAATCAGCTTTTAGCTTTGTGCATCTCTCTTGCTGTTGTTTTTGTTTTAAATTTCTTTCATTTTTGTTCTAATTTGGTTGTTGTCGTTTGGTACTCTCCTCTGTTTGTTTCAGGTTTGTAGTCCTCTCATTACACACTTTGTTTATGTATTTTCCTTTCTCTTACATCCACCCAGAGCCATACATTTCCTTTAAGCACTCTTTGTGTAGTATTTCACAAATTACATTAAAAAGCTGTCATTGTTTCCACTTAGTTCAAAATATTTTTATTTCATTCGAAATATTCAGATTTTAGTAAGAAACACGTTTAATCTCCAAATATTTGAGAAATTTCCAGCTATCTTTCTGTTATTGATTTCTAGTTAATCTATTGTGGTCTGAAATCATATTTGGTATGAATTATATACTTTTAAATTTGTTCAACATGTTTTGTGGCCTAGAATGCGGTCTATCTTGCTGACTGTTCCCTGAGAGCTTGAGAAGAATGTATATTCTGTAGTTGTTGGCTGAGATGCTTCATAAGCCTCAATTAGGTCCTGTTGACAGATGGCTGTTCCACTCTCTGTGTCTTGCTGATTTCCTGCCTGCTGGATCTGTCCATACTGACAGGAGGCTATCGAAGTCCCATTTATAGTGCCGAGTCCATCCATTTCTCCTTGCCTTCTACTAGTTCTTCTTCATTTTGACATTATGTCTTAAGGTGTTTGGGTTGTGTACTGTGTCTTCTTGGACACTTGGCCATTTATCCTTATATAGTGTTTTTTCTATCCTAGATAACGTTCTTGATTCTAAAGTTAGCATGGCATGAAATCAATAAAGCTGCTCTACTTTTCATTTTCAAGTATTTATTTGTGTGTGTGTGTGTGTGTGTGTGTGTGTGTGTGTGTGTGTGTGTGTGATTATACATCGCATGTGAGCAGGTACCCATGGAGGCCAGGGCAGGGTATTGGATTTCCTGGTGCTGGACTTACAGGCAGTTGAGAGCTACCTCACGTTTCTGCTAGGAACCCAAATAAGGTCCTTTGGTCCTTTGCGGGAGCAGCAAGTGCTCTTAAGTGTTGAGTCCCATGTCCTAGGCTAGCATGAAGTTTCTTTCTCCATATCTAGGTTTTGTTCTTAAGCTGCTTCTGTTGAAGTGGGCTTCTGTAGAAAACACAGGGTCTTGCGCCTTCGGGTTCTGGGGTTGCTGCTTTGGGGCGGGGTGGGGTGAGGTGGGGTGGCACTCTTAGATCTCTGGTGCTAGTGCACTCAGATCAACAGAGCTTGTGTTTGCCTTTGCCTCTCTGCTCTCTTTATGACGGTTTCTTTTCTGTCTCTCACTTCTTTTCTGCTCTCTAGTCACACCTAGCATTTCTATAATGCGTCTGCTTTCCTTTTTTTAAGAGTATCAATTCTATATTTTGATTTCATGGAATTATTTGATGGTTGCACTCACAACCAACGGAAACCCACTCTCAGGTCACTGTGGAGCTCCTGTGCCTGCATCTGCACCCTTGGTACTATCGCTACTTGTCCTTAGGCAGTGAGCATCCCGTCACTGTCGCCAGAGTGTGGCGTGGACTGAAGCAACCATCTACCAGAACAAAGAAGAAGAAAATCACACTTTAATGTTTCTTTTTCCCCCTTTACTAACACTTTTACTTCTTTTATGGAGATACCATATCTTTCTCTTATCAGTGAAAGACTTCTTTTAGTAATTCATGCAAGGCAGGTACAGTAAAAACAAATCTATTTATTTGTATTATCTAAAATACAACTTTTCTTTCTCCTTCACTTTGAAAGATAGTTTTCAGCACATGGCACATTCCAGGCAGACAGGGCATTACCAGACGAATGGGGGCGTTTCTAGGCTGATGGGGGCGTTTCCAGGTGGATGGGGGCGTTTCCGGGCGGATGGGGACGTTTCCAGGCAGATGGGGGTCGTTTCCAGGTAGATGGGGGCTTTTTGTTTGGGTTTTACTTTTCTTCAACAGTTTGTTCATGCCACAGTCCTGTGTACATGGTTTCTGAAGAGAACTCTGATGGTTGATCATTCTTATTCCTCTGTAAGTAAGCTTTTTTTTTGCTTTTGACTTCTGTCCAGTTTTCTTTGTCTCTGTTTTTCTGATGTGTGAACAGGTATAGGAATTATTTTATTTATTTAAAAAATTTGTCCTATATAGTGTCTCTGAGTTTTTTGGGTTGGTAGTTTGAAGCATGTCATTGATTTTAGGAAGTTCTCAGCAAATACTGTGTTGAATACTCCAGCGTTTTTTTCTCCCTTCTCCTCAAGTTACTGTATTAACACACACACACACACGCACATGCACACGCACAAGCATATACACACAGGCACACACAGACACACAAGCACAGGCATACACACAGGCACAGGCATACACACACACAGGTACACACACACATACACACATACACGCACATGCACATACACACACATGCATAGGCACAGGCATGCACACACAGGCACACATACACACAGGCACATACACACACACACAGGCACACACACTCTATAGAGCTGTAACTTTCCCATAGTTCTTTTCGTTACCTGTCCTTGGCAGCTCAGTTGGGGAAGTTGTATTGATACTTTGCAACGTGTTTCCTGTTGTTTCAGTCTGCTTCTCTCCCTTCATAGGTTTTCAGTATTTTTGCTTTCTAGGATTCCCCATGCATTCTCTGCTGGCATTTCTGTGCTTCTATCATCCACATTTCTTTCCTATAGCCACTTTGTCCCTAACCAATGATAGTCTACTAGTAATATAGCATAACTATGTTTTAAGCAATATTATAAAATTAGAAGCTAGTTATGGAGTCCTTTGATAATCTTAGATGACTTCTACTAGTAATATGCCCCATTTTCTGCAAGAATTAATTTCCTGATAATATGTATTGATCTCCTTGCTTTCAATAATTGCCCTGAAGACAGTTGAATCAAATAGCCAAATTTATGGGAATACTGCCATTGCCTGTGCATGTCAAACTCATCCCTCTTGTTTTCCCGAGCTGTTAACACATGGGAGTTGGGTGTGAATTTTAGCAGAGATGCAAGTAAGTTGAGCCTCTTTCGACTCAGTAAAAGGAGCTTGTGTGCATGTGTCCATAGGATAATCAGCCTAGAAGCAATCATTTAGCGCATCTACCTGAAAGCTGGAAGTCTAGATTCTACCTGGGGCAGACCTCCATCTCTCTTGCAGGAGCTCTTCTCTGCCTCCCTCTCTGCTTGGAATGACTGCCTTCATTTCCATCTCAAGGCTTTTCCTATTCAGGATCTGCCCCAAATTATCTAACCTGATGCTCGCACAATGTTGATCATCCTCGGGAAGAGAAGTTAACTTCTAGCTCAGCCTTTCAGATCAGTGTTCTTTAGATAATGAAATGTAGGTGTGAGCCTGTCCTCCTTGCAGGAAAGAGCGATACGTCTGTCCCCAAACCCCATTCTACTATGAGCCTTCTGGGAACAAGAACCATGTCTTTTATATCATACAACCTATTCCTTGCACCCACCATGCAATAAAAGCTCTGCAAATATTTGTGGATTGTATACAAAGTGGCTGAATGAGAGAGTGCTGAGAGGCTTGGATGGAGAAGTCTAGTTCATAGACAGATCGACCTTGGAGGCATTCTGCTGCTGTTCTGTACTTCCTGCCCTTCATCAGATTCAAGAAGCAGTCATCTGCAGTGGCTACACTTGTCCCTTAATGAAAGGCCAATAGCCAAAGGAAGACGTTCACTATGCTGAGAACAGAAAACAGTCCTTATCAAAAGGATTCCTCACTGAGATACTGGAGTTCCTGTCTCAACTAAGCACTGGGGAGAAGGAAGGCAAGCTTGGAGGACTACAAACCACAGTCAGAATCTCCTTTGGTTCCGTGCCATCTGGCTGGAGGTGCACACCTTGTAGATGGAGTGCTATGGGAGTGTTGTCTTTTGGAGTATCCCATGAGAAATAAAATAGTGCATGTCCAGACCAGAGTCCTGCATTCCACAGCCCTGAGCAGATGCACACATGACCAGGACCTGCAGATGCCTGCTTACGCCTGAATCATTATAACTGGCACCACGTGACCCCAAAGCATTCCAGTTGGGATAGCGAGAGATATGCACTCACCATACTTTTTAAACTTCCTCTCATTATGCAACGGGACAGTTTAAAATAAGTCCCAGATATTATCTTCAACAGAAACTGCTTCCACTTCTAATATCCAATAGATAAGGACACTTAATAAACACCTTGTATCTTTATTCTATTTAACAAACTTATCAGTAATTCTCTCAGGTCACGAAATGTCTAGACAGTGTGAGAATTTTTCCGGATATTTTTAGAATGCTTTTGTAGAATGAACCTATACAAGTTAAGATCCAAATAAGGTTGACCCATTGCATTTAGTCTGTATCTCCTTTAATATGCTCTTTAAGTCGAACTGTGATGGTTGGTGTTGATTGTTGACTGTAAACATGAAAAACTGGAGTCTTGGAGACTCAAGAGATTTATATAGCCTCTGGGCATGCCTGTGAGGGATTATCTTGCTTCAGCTAATAGAGGTGGGAATTGTCACTGTAGAAAGAAGTTACCACCTTTTCCTGGCCTTGGTTCTTGAGCTGGATAAAAAGAAAGTTAGCTAAGCACAGCATTGCTTGTCATCCTCTTTTTAATTGCTGACACAGAGTGACCAGCACTTTGAGCTCTTCCTCTTTGACTTCTCCACCGTGATGGGTTGCATCCTCAGGTTGGCATCCAAAGTAAAGGCTTTTTTTCTACTTAAGCTCACCAGCCACTTTTGTCACAGCGAGACAAGTAACTACGGTACCTGCCTCCTCTTCGACTTTTTCCTTCTTTTTTCTTGTCACTTACTAATTAGAAAATTCAGATCAATTTTCCTGCAAAGCTCTGTACTTGCCAGATTTGACATGTCTGTGTTGGTATCCACATGTTATTCTACCAATTTCCTGCTTTCCTACAAGCAGAGGATAAATCTGGAGTATTATTTATTTATATGTTCAGGTCCTTTGGAAAGTATATTTCAGGTAAACACCTTATTTCGACATATCAGGGGAAAAATGAATGTCTGATATTCTTTTATCTTGATGTTATAGTTGACAATGTTTTGGGGTGCTGTGATCCCTTATTGCTGGATTTTACTTAAAACATCTGGGAAGAGAGAAACTCAATTAAGGAATTGGCTCCATCAGATTAGCCTCTGGGCATATCTGTAGGGGCATGTTCACTGTGGGTGGCGCCATCCCTAGGTAGTATATGCTCCTCAGCTGTGTAAAGAAAGGCAGCTGAAAGAGCCTGGTAGCAAGCCAGGGAAGAAGCATTCCTCCACAGTTCTGCTTCAGAGCACCTGTCCCACGATGACTTCTCTCAAGGATAGACTGCTCTCTAACCTATAAAATAAGGTAAAGTCTTTCCTCCCCTGCTTGCTCTGGTCCTGGTTTCTATTACAGCAACAGAAAAGCAAGACAGGCATGTGTTGTCGCCCTTATCTGTCCTTCAGAGTAAATCCACTAGAGTCTCACATGAGAGCTTTAGCCAGCAGACACTTCCTTTTCTTTCTTAAATATGTTTTTAATTGAAGTAGAATTAGATCACTTCCCCTCCTCTCTCCAGTCCCTCCCAACTACTCTCTCTTAACCTCTCCAATGCTCCCCACTCCCCGTTTTCAAGTTAATAGCCTCTTTTACTAGCTAGTTAATAGCCGGCTTTACTATTGTTATACACATATACAAACAGGTATAACAATAATAATATAGTGTGTATATGTATGCACAAAGTTTTTATATCAATACAAGGTGCTGAGTCCATTTTGTGTGTATATAGTTTCAGGCCACTCTGTGTTGGACAACCCATAAGGAGGCTCAGCCCTGGGAGAGGCTAATTCTTCTTGAAGCAGTCATCGTTTGGCAGGCAGGGATTTTCATTGCCTAATGGGACAGCAGTCCATTATTTCCTTATGGTTTATAAGAATGTGGGTTTATTGTTTGTTTGTTCTTTCTTTCAATTCTTCCACTTACAGTAACGAACATTATAGAAAGAAGCAAATCATTTGATTATATATGAAATACAGGATTAATGTGTGGCTCTTGTGCCCCCATCTCCTTCCACTTATATGTGTGTGTGTGTGTGTGTGTGTGTGTGTGTGTGTGTGTGGTGTGTGTAAATATATAGGAAGCATTTCAAACTGAAAAAGCTATCTTTTACTTTTTTTTTTCCCTCCAAAGCTGGAATCAGCCACTTCTGCAAGCATCTCCAGTTGTTACTGAAAAATGTGTACTAAGAATCCACACACCGGGCCCCAGTGTGCTAATTATGAGCAGTCTGTCACTGCTTCTAAGTGTTCCCAGGGGACAAGGCTATAAAATACATCCTCCTTTTAGATGAGAAAAAGACAGCGAAGGTCTCTACTGATATTTCTTATGAATATTTGTTCACAAAGTTTTTTTATTTAGCTTTCATATACATCTCAAAAGTAAATGTTGACCCAGGACCTTGATGTGAACGCTATACTAAAATTCTAGTGATGCTGATGTTTAGGAAAGAACAGTGTAACCAAAGACCTATGCACTGCCCTCTCTCACCGGATTGCACAGTTAATTTTTACATATCTTTTTAAACTTGATTTCTAGGTCTTGGTTCAGACGATATCAAACATTGGAGTGAAATGTTTTGTAAGGTCCTGACACACTCTTGTAGAAAGACTGAGAGCCGACCAGAGAGGGAGGACTGGTAGATCATCAGCCCCAATCCTGTTAGACACAGTTTAATGTCTGATGTTCAGTTCCCAAAATAACCAGTCAAACAAAATGGATAACACTGCGTACACGGTCTAGTTTCATGTCAGCTTGACACAAGCAAGAGTCATCTGAAAAGAGATAATCTCAAATTTAAAAATTGACCCCCTCAGATTGTAAGGTAAGATCCTAGGTGAGCCTGTGGTTCATTCTCTTGATTCATGATTGATTGATGATTGATTGATGATTGATGGTGGATAATTGAGATAGGAGTGCCCAGCAAACTGTGAGTAATGCCACCCCTTGGGAGGCAGTCCTGTGATGTCTAAGAAAACAAACTGAGCAAGCCATGAGAAGCAAGCCAGTAAGCCATGTTCTTCCATTGGCCTCTGCTTCAACTCCTGCCTCAGACTCCTGGAGTCACTTCCCCCAGTGATGGACTACAAACCGTAAACTGGAATAAACTCTTTCTTCCCCAGGTTGATTTTGGACATGGTTTTTATCACAGCAGTAGAAACCAAACTAAGACACCATGTACTGACCAGCAGACGCGTAAGGGCTAAGAGAACTCCCATTTGGAAATAATCTATAATAGACAATAGTACAAAATTTTTTGAGAGTAAGTGACAAAAAGTAATGTCATGGCTGCAGTATAATCCTGCTTGTTTTTTTTTTCCCTTCAAAAGCTCTATGAAGTCTGTTCTGACTTTTATACTTTTTAAATATATTTTAATTAAAATATAATCACAATACTTTGCTCTTTTTCCTTCCTGTGTCCAGCCTCTCTCATGTCCCCTCCTTCTAACCCCTCTCATTTGGCTTGGCTTCCAATGCCAGGCATTGTTTTCCTCCTGTTGAGTAGGCCTTAAGTCCAGTTAGGGCGAGTATCTGTGTCCCTCCCTTGGCAGCTTGCATAGTACCTTTTGGCACTATAGAAACTAGACCACAGGAAAGAGACTTTTCAGGTCAGATCCAGCTCAAATCGTCGGACTCCTATGTCCTAATGTATTGTTTGGGGAATCACTTGGACTTCCCTGACCAGCCTTTCTGGAAAGGAGATTTCTCCTGCCTGGTACTGGAGTTTTGATAGTGTATGGTTCTTGTGGGGAGCATTGTCAGAAGTTTAAGCATCTCTCTCTCTCTCTCTCTCTCTCTCTCTCTCTCTCTCTCTCTCTCT
>NW_021620771.1:2089634-2101795 GCF_004785775.1 Grammomys surdaster | reverse complement strand
TCTCTCTCTCTCTCTCTCTCTCTCTCTCTCTCTCTCTCTCTCTCTCTCTCTCTCTCTCTCTCTCTCTGTGTGTGTGTGTACATATGTATTGTGGATAATTTTAGGTAAATATAAAATAATATGATTTCTTGATGCTTCACCAAACCTTCGTGTATGTTATTTGTCCTCCCCCCTTCTGTATTGACCTCCCTTCCTGCCCACTTGAAGTCCACCCACTCCCCACTTATTCTTCATATCACCTGCACCCTGCTATTCCTCAGTCAGACCACCACTGCTCCCCTCCCCGTGGTTCCTTTATACTTTCCTGGCTTCTGCTGTTACACAAGGTTATATACTCATGTATGAAGATTTAGAGCTAGGAACCTCCAATGAGGAAGAACATACTGAGGTCTGGGTTACCTCACTATAATCCTTCCTAGGTCCATTTACCTTCCTGCAAATATCATAATTGCAGTTTCTTCACAGCTGAGTAGCATTCCATTGTGTGTATGTGTGACACTTCTATTAGCCACTCATCTGTTGAAGGGCGTATAGGCTGTTTCCATTTCTATTGTGAATAGAGCAGCTATAAACATTGCTGAGCAAATATGTGCAGTGGTAAGCGAGGTCCTTTGCACATACACTGAGAACTGTATAGCTGGGTCATATGGTAGATTCTTTAGTTTTTCAGGATTCTCTGCACTGGTTTCCAGCATGGGTGCACAACTTTGCACTCTCACCAACAGTGAACTATCGTCCCCTTTCCTTGTAACCTCATCAGCATTTGCTTTGTCGGTCTGGGATCTTTTCTAGTTCCATATGAATTTTCTGATTTTTTTTATATTTATATGAAGAATGTTGTCGGTGTCTGATTGGGATTTAATTGCTCTGTAACTTTTTGGTAGGATGGTCATTTTCACAATATTAATTGTACTGATTCAGGACTACAACGTGCCTTCCCATTTTCTAATCTCTTTCACCATAACTTCGGAAGTGTGAAGTTTTCATTGTAGAGGTCTTTCACATTCTTGCTTAGGTTTATTCCTAGATATTTATTGTCTTAGATGCTATTATAGATTGTGTCCATGATCTGTTTCTCCATGTGTTTGTTGGCAGTGATAGACAGGGTACTCGCTTTGTAAGTTGATTTGTATCCTGCCACGTGGCTGAAATTGATGACTGTTTCTAGAAGATTTCTTGTGGACCTTTTGAGGTCCCTCCCATATAATATCATGACATTAGCAAATATGGGTAATTTTCTTTTTCTTTTCCTATTTGTATCCCTTTAATTTTCTTCTCTTGCCTTACTGCTCTGGCTACTGCTTCCAGCACTATTTTGAAAAGAAGTAGGCATAAGTGGGCAGATCTGTCACATTCCTGATTTTAATGAGATTGCTTTGAGTTTCTCTCCATTTAAGATAATGCTGACAGTGGGTTTGTCATATACAGCCTTAATTTTGCTGGGTATATTCCCTCTGATCCCAACCTCTCTAGGAATTTTTCATAAAAGCATGTTGGATTTTGCCAATATCTTTTTCTGAATCTACTGAGATAATTATGTGATTTTTGTCTTTAAGTCTATTAATAGGATTCAACATATCTATCAGCTTATGTGTATTGAACCATCCCTTCGTTTCTGGCAAAAAGTTAACTTAATCAGGGTACATCATCTTCTTGATATGTACCTGTCTTTTGTGTGTGTGTGTGTGTGTGTGTGTCTGTCTGTCTGTCTGTCTGTCTGTCTGTCTGTCTTTACTTGGTTTTAGTGTTCAAGTTACACTGGCATCCTAGGATGAATTTGAGAGTTCACCTTATGTTTTTATCTTTTTGAATAAATGAAGTGTTGACTGCAGTTCCTTGAAAGTCTGGTAGAATTCTGCTGTGAATTTATTTGAGCCTGGGCTTTTTTTTTTCCATTTCAGTCTCTTCCTTTATTATGGGTCTGTTTAGGTGGTCAATCTGTTCTTGATTTAACTTTGATAATTTGGATGAATCAAGAAATTTGTCTATTTCTTTTTAAAAATACTATTGAAGTACAGGTTTTTAAAGTATTTTCTCATAATATTCTGAATTTCTTTTGTGTCTGTTGTAATGTTTCCCTGTAAAATCTAATTTGTTAATTTAGTTATTTCTTTATTTTGGTTAGTTGGCTGTTTATCTTCTCAAAGAACCAGCTCTTAGATTCCTTAACAATTTGTATTGTTTTCTTTGTTTCTATTTAGTTAAGTTATGCTTTGATTTTTTTGTTCTGTTTTGGTGTTTGTTTGTTTGTTTCTTGCAGGATATTGGAATGGGTTTTTTTTTCTTGTTTTTCCAAATTATTGAGTTATATCATTGAGTCATTATTTGTGCTCTTTCTGATTTTTCAATGCAGGTACTTAGGGGTAGAAACTTCCCTCTTAAAACTGCTTTTATGTGTCTCAAATGTTTAGCTTCGTTGTTTCTTTCCGCTTAGGAACATTTTTATCTTCCTTGAGTTTTTCCCTGACACATTCATCATTGAGTAGTGAGGTATTTAATCTCCAGGGGTTTATACAATTGCCAGAGTTGCATTTGCTGTCAATTTTAAGTTTTATTGCCTAGTGGTCAGGTTGGATACATGGAATTATTTCAGTATTTGTGTGTTTGTTAAGGTTTCTTTTGTGTCTCAGCATGTCATCTACTACAGAAAAGTTTCTACATGCTCCTGAGTACAATGTAGATTTTTGGCATTTGGGTGGAATATTCTGCTGATATCTGTTAGACCCATTTGATAAGATGTCACTTGACCCTGGGTTTTCTGTTTATTTTTCTTGTCCAGATGATTCATTTATTGGAGAAAACTGGGTGTTGAAATCATCTACTATTATTAGGCTTGTGATAATCTGTGTTTTAATTCCATTACTATCCTCTTTTAGTAAAGTTGGAAAGACCAGAGTTTTGTGCATATATGTTTAGTATTATAACATTGTCTTGATCCCTTGATTAGAATAAGGTGTCCTCTTTTATCTCTTTGGATTAGTCTTAGTTTGAAGCCTATTTTGTCAGTTATTACAACGGTCATGCCTGCTTGTTCCCTGATCCCACTTGCTTAGACTACACTTTACCCATCTTTTTACTTTAAGGTTGTGTCTATCTTTAAAGCTAAGATGAGTTTCTTTTAGACAACAGATAGATCAATTTTGTTTCTTAGTCCATTCTGCTAGCCAATGTCTTTTAATTAGATAGTTGAGGCCACTAATATTTATAGTTATCATTGAAAGCTGTGTGCAGATTGTAGTTGTTTTCTTGTTTTGCTGGTTTGTTTCGTTAGTTGTATTTTGTATTTCATTAACTATAGGTTCATTTGTTTTCTTTTTTTTTTTAATTTCTTTTTTTTTTTTTTTTGAACATGAAATGCTTTTTTATAGCATGTTTTACAAGGGGAGGGGGTAAGAGGGTCCAGGTGGTGGAAAAGTACAAAATCTTCTTGGCCTGTGCCTTGAAACATGTCATGGTCTATATGGTACACTGCCTTGAATTATGATCTACCTGCAGTTCTTCAGAAGATATGGTACACTGCTTGAGTTATGGTCTCCCTGCTATTCTTAAGAAGACATGGTACTCTGCTTTGAGTCTATCTGCAGTTGCTAAGCAGGATCTTGCAGCTGCCAAGCTTCAGAGGACATTGTGCAGGTGGGGAAAGGTAGGGGGTAAGGGTAAGGGTGAGGGTCCTGGCTTCTGGCATCTCCCCCTTCTCTGTTTAGTTAGAGAAGGCGTCTTATGTTCAATCCCAACTATGTGAGTTTTGAATTTGGATGTCTAATTATGGGGGGTCTTAGACAAGTTCACAACCCCAAAACACTGATGTGAGACAAGTCACATCGATGGTCGAAGGCTTTAGGCTGTCGACGATGGGCAACGTCAAGGGACTCTCATGTGGGTGAAAGGAGGGTGAGAGCCCTGTCTTAGGCCATGTAGGCTGCACCCACTCCCAGCACCACGCACTCCTTTTCGGCTGCATTGGGTGGGCCCCTGGGAAGTGGACCTACAATAATCCCGTCATTGGGCTAACTCACAGCCATCCTAGTCTCTTGTAAATGTTCAAGTTACCAACCATTTGTCAGTTTGGGGTGTAATATTGTCATAAAGGAAGGCTCCCCAATGTTAGCGGCCATATCAAGGGTGGCCTTGGTTTAGGAAAAAGCCAATTTTTGTTGTGGTGATCAAGAGGCCAAGCTCTCTAGCGAGAGAAATGAGGGCAAAGCCAGGCATACCAGGAACCCTTCTGGAGGGCGTGGAAGTCTAGGGGTCGACCGTAGGGGGAGGCAGGGGAGCTGACAGCTGTGTCAGTCTCCTGCGGAGTCACTTCTGGATCCTCTGCAATTTTCAGCTGATGGTAATGAACTTCAACTGCCTTCTTGATGGCAGCATCAACCTGGTTCCGTGGACGACAGGTCACGGGCGATGATCTCTGTCTTGCTCAATCTTGATGTCGTGCGCACATCCTCTCAATGAGGGTTCGTCCGGATGGGTCCGTGCCTCGAGCCCCACGTCTGGGTGCCACTTGACCCGACCGGCGGGTTCTGGTTATTCGTGGGGGCGAGGAGGACTGCAACCTGCTATTCTTCAGAAGATATGGTACACTGCTTGAGTTATGGTCTCCCTGCTATTCTTCAGATGATATGGTACACTGCTTTGAGTCTACCTGCAGTTGCCAAGCAAGATCTTGCAGTTGCCCAGCTTCAGGGGACCTTGTGCAGGTGGGAAAAGGTAGGGGGTGAGGGTAAGGGCGAGGCTCCTGGCTTCTGGTCCATCTGGGTTAGAACTTCTAATAGCAGGCATCACGGGTGATTCAATTTTACCTGGAAAGAAAAAAGAAGGGGATTCTCAGGGAGATTTCTCTTCCCTGGATGTAAATTGTTATTCATCGTATTTATGATTGGGCCTGGCTTTGTGAGGGTATCTATTTTTTTCATTAATATTTGTGGTAGCCGGTTAGCTGTGCCTTCTGTGGTATTGGGCAGGCATATCAGTCCTCGGCTCCATAAGGGAACTGGGACTGGGGCATTCCCTTTATGGGTATGAGGGTCCTTCCCCATATCTGTGGCAAAGTTTTGTTGGTCTTGGTGGTGCCCGAGGTCACCAACATGGTCAGCAAGAGATTTGCCATGAGCTTTCAGCTTTAGAGAGAGAAAAGTGAACAAGGCATGATGGAGAGTATTTCAGGGGGACTCCTTCTGAGGGGGTACCGTTCCCCCTCTTTTGTTTTTAAAGCCAATTTTTCAGAGTTCTTGTAAAATCAGGGCAGAAGCGCCAACAGTTGTTCCTTCCACACTCAGAGAGTCATGAAGGCCTTATTTAAGGATATATAAATCTATATTAATAATCTTTTGTCAAAGGACTTTTATAGCTCCACTGACAATTAATCAGACTATATGATATATCGATTAGAAATAGCTTTTTCTACTTTTTGTGAGATTACCTCTCTTTTGTCAATTAACTGTTGAGGAAGTTAGGGTTTACCTCTCTCTTGAGAATATTGAACAGAGATTTAAATTCTTTTGTGGAGAGCTTAAAATAGTATCTTAGCCAATTTGCATCTCCTAGAAACTTTTGAAATTAATTTAAAATAAATAGACTCCCTTTTTTTTAAATCCTTTATCTGTGTGGGGTTTTTATTGGGTATTATACGTATTTACCTTTCAATGTTGTCTCCTTTCTCATTCTCCCCCCAAATCCCTTATCCCCTACCCCTTCCTCCTAATTTTTGTGATGGTGTGCTCCAAACATCCTCCCAGTCCTATCTCCCTGCTCTCGAATTCCAACACAGTAGGGGATCCAAACTTTTGGGGACCTTGGCCCTCCACTTTCACTGGAGTCTAACAAGGTCACCCTCAATTCCCTATACAGGTGCGTGAGTCCCTCCCTTTGTGCTCTCTGGTTGGTGGTTTAGACTTTGGGAGTTCTGGTTGAAACTTTTGATGCTCCTTCTAAAAAGGACCAACGCATTCATACTTTGGTCTTCCTTCTTCTATGTGAGTTTTATGTGGTCTATATGAAGATTCTTAGAAATTGTGAGCTTTTGGGCTAATATCCACTTATCAGTGAGTGCATACCATGTATGTTCCTTTGAGATTGGGTCATCTCACTCAAGATGATATTTTCCAGCTCCATCCATTTGCCTAGGAATTTTGTGAACTGATTGTTTTTAATAGCTGAGTAGTACTCCATTGTATAAATGTACCACATTTTCTGCATCCATTCTTCTGTTGAAGGGCATCTGGGTTCTTTCCAACTTCTGGCTATTATAAATAAGGCTGCTATGAACATGGTGGAGCATGTGTCCCTGTTGTATGTTGAAACTTCTTTTGGGTATATGCCCAGGAGTGGTATAGCTGGGTCCCTAGGTAACGCTATGTTCAATTTTCTGAGATACCGCCAGACTGCCTTCCATAGTGGTTGTACCAGTTTACAATCCCACCAACAGTGGAGGAGTGTTCCTCTTTCTCCACATCCTCGCCAACATGTACTGTCACCTGTGTTTTTGATCTTAGCCATTCTGACTGGTGTGAGGTGGAATCTCAGTGTTGTTTTCATTTGCATTTCCCTGATGACTAGGGATGCTGAACACTTCTTTAGGTGCTTCTCAACCATTCGAGCTTCCTCAGTTGAGAATTCTTTGTTCAGGTCTGTGCTCCATTTTTTAATAGGGTTCTTTGATTGTCTAGAGTCTAATTTCTTCAGTTCTTTGTATACCTTGGATATTAGCCCTTTATCAGATGTAGGGTTGGTGAATATCTTTTCCCAATCTGTTGGTTGCCGCTCTGTCCTATTGACTGTGTCCTTTGCTTTACAGAAGCTTTGCAGCTTTATGAGGTCCCATTTGTCAATTTTTGGTCTTAGAGCACAGGCCATTGGCGTTCTGTTCAGGAACTTTTTCCCTGTGCCTATATATTCCAGGCTTTTTCCCAGTTTCTCTTCTATTAGTTTCAGTGTGGCTGGTTTTAGGTGGAGGTCCTTAATCCACTTGGAATTGAGCTTTGTACAAGGAGATAAGTATGGATCAATTTTCATTTTTCTACATGCTGACCTCCAGTTGTACCAGCACCATTTGTTGAAAATGCTATCTTTTTTCCATTCGATGGTTTTAGCCCCTTTGTCAAAGATTAAGTTACCATAGGTATGGGGGTTCATTTCTGGGTCTTCTATTCTATTCCACTGATCCTCCTGCCTGTCTCTGTTCCAATACCATGCAGTTTTTATCACTATTGCTTTGTAGTACAGCTTGAAGTTGGGGATGGTGATTCCTCCAGAAGTTCTTTTATTGCTGAGAGTAGTTTTCGCAATCCTGGGTTTTTTGTTATTCCAAATAAATTTTAAGATTGCTCTTTCTATCTCTGAGAAGAATTGAGTGGGAATTTTGATGGGGATTGCATTAAATCTGTAGATGGCTTTTGGCAAAATAGCCATTTTTACTATATTAATCCTTCCAATCCATGAGCATGGGAGATCTTTCCATCTTCTGAGATCGGCTTCGATTTCTTTCTTCAGGGGAATGAAGTTCTTGTCATACAGGTCTTTTACTTGCTTGGTTAGGTTCACACCAAGGTATTTTATATTATCTGTGACTATTTTGAAGGGTGTCATTTCCATAATTTCTTTCTCAGCCAGTTTATCTTTTGAGTAGAGGAAGGCTACTGATTTGCTTGAGTTAATTTTATATCCAGCCACTTTGCTAAAGTTGTTTATCAGGTTTAGGAGTTCTCTGGTGGAAGTTTTGGGGTCACTTAAGTATACTATCATATCATCTGCAAATAGTGAGATTTTGACTTCTTCCTTTCCAATTTGTATCCCTTTGACCTCCTTGTGTTGCCTAATTGCTCTGGCTAGGACTTCCAATACTATATTAAATAAGTAGGGGGAGAGTGGGCATCCTTGCCTAGTCCCTGATTTTAGTGGGATTGCTTCAAGTTTCTCTCCATTTAGTTTAATGCTGGCTACTGGTTTGCTGTAAATTGCTTTTACTATGTTTAGGTATGGACCTTGAGTTCCTGACCTTTCCAAGACTTTTATCATGAAGGGGTGTTGAATTTTGTCAAATGCTTTCTCAGCATCTAGTGAGATGATCATGTGGTTTTTTACTTTGAGTTTGTTTATATAATGGATTACATTGATGGATTTCCGAATATTGAACCAACCCTGCATTCCTGGGATGAAGCCAACTTGATCGTGATGGATAATTGTTTTGATGTGTTCTTGAATTCGGTTCGCTAGAATTTTATTGAGTAATTTTGCATCAATGTTCATAAGGGAGATTGGCCTGAAGTTCTCTTTCTTTGTTGGGTCTTTGTGTGGCTTAGGTATGAGTGTAATTGTGGCTTCAAAGAATGAGTTGGGTAGTGTACCTTCTGTTTCTATTTTGTGGAATAGTTTGAAAAGAATTGGGATTAGGTCTTCCTTGAAGGTCTGATAGAATTCTGCACTAAAACCGTCTGGTCCCGGGCTTTTCTTTGTAGGGAGACTTTTAATGACTGCTTCTATTTCTTTTGGGGTTATGGGACTGTTTAGATGGTTTATCTGGTCCTGGTTTAACATTGGCAACTGGTATTTGTCTAGGAAATTGTCCATTTCATCCAAATTTTCCAATTTTGTTGAATATAGGCTTTTGTAGTAGGATCTGATGATTTTTTTAATTTCCTCAGTTTCTGTTGTTATGTCCCCCTTTTGAGTTCTGATTTTATTAATTTGGATACTGTCTCTCTGCCCTCTGATTAGTCTAGCTAAGGGTTTATCTATCTTGTTGATTTTTCTCAAAGAACCAGCTCCTGGTTTTATTGATTCTTTGGATAGTTCTTTTTGTTTCAATTTGGTTGATTTCAGCCCTGAGTTTAATTATTTCCTGCCTTCTACTCCTCTTGGGTGTATTAGCTTCTTTTTGTTCTAGGTCTTTCAGGTGCTCTGTCAAGCTGTTAGTGTATGCTCCCTCCAGTTTCTTTTTGTAGGCACTTAGAGCTATGAATTTTCCTCTTAGCACTGCTTTCATTGTATCCCATAAATTTTGGTATGATGTGTCATCATTTTCATTAAATTCTAAAAAGTTTTTAATTTCTTTCTTTATTTCTTCCCTTACCTGATTATCAAGGAGTAGGGTGTTGTTCAGTTTCCATGTAAATGTGGGCTTTCCATTCTCTTTGTCATTTTTGAAGACCAGCCTTAGACCATGGTGATCTGATAGGATGCAGGGACTTATTTCAATTTTCTTATATCTGTTGAGGCCTGTCTTGTGCCCAATTATATGGTCTATTTTGGAGAAGGTACCATGAGGTGCTGAGAAAAAGGTATATTCTTTTGCTTTAGGGTGAAATGTTCTATAGATATCTGTTAAGTCCATTTGGTTCATAACTTCTGTTAGTTTTACTGTATCTCTATTTAGTTTCTGTTTCCATGATTTATCCATTGCTGAGAGTGGGGTGTTGAAGTCTCCCACTATTATTATGTGAGGTGCAATGTGTGTTTTGAGCTTTAGTAAGGTTTCTTTTATGAAATTCGATGCTCTTGTATTTGGCGCATAGATATTCAGAATTGAGAGTTCATGTTGGTTGACTTTTCCTTTGACAAGTATGAAATGCCCTTCCTTATCCTTTTTGATAGTTTTAAGTTGAAAGTTGATTTTATTCGATATTAGAATGGCTACTCCCGCTTGTTTCTTAGTGCCATTTGCTTGAAAAATTGTTTTCCAACCTTTTACTCTAAGGTAGTGTCTGTCTTTGTCACTGAGGTGGGTTTCCTGTAAGCAGCAAAAAGCTGGGTCCTGTTTGCGTATCCAGTCTGTTAGCCTATGCCTTTTTATTGGGGAATTGAGTTCATTGATGTTAAGAGATATTAAGGAGAGGGTGTTCTTGCTTCCTGTCATTTTTGCTAATAGTGGAGACATCGTTTGTGTGGTTATCTTCTTTTGGGTTTGATGGAAAAGGATTATTTTCTTGCTCTTTCTGGGGTATGATTGCCCTCCTTGTATTGGAGCTTTCCTGCTATTATCCTTTGTAAAGCTGGATTTGTGGGAAGATACTGTGTAAATTCAGTTTTGTCATGGAATATCTTAGTTTCTCCGTCTATGGTAATTGAGAGTTTTGCTGGGTAAAGTAGCTTGGGCTGGCATTTATGTTCTCTTAGGGTTTGTATGACATTTGTCCAGGATCTTCTGGCTTTTATAGTATCTGGTGAGAAGTCAGGTGTAATTCTGATAGGTTTGCCTTTATATGTTATTTGGCCTTTTTCCCTTACTGCTTTTAAAATTCTGTCTTTGTTTTGTACATTTTGAGTCTTGATTATTATGTGACGGGAGGTATTTCTTTTTTGATCTAGTCTGTTTGGCGTTCTGTAGGCTTCTTGTGTGATTATGGGCATCTCATTCCTTAGGTTAGGGAAGTTTTCCTCAATAATTTTGTTGAAGATATTTACTGGCCCTTTAAGTTGGGAATCTTCACTCTCATCTATACCTATTATCCTTAGGTTTGGTCTTCTCATTGTGTCCTGGATTTCCTGGATATTTTGAGATAGCAACTTTTTGCATTTTGCATTTTCTTTGATAGTTGTGTCAATATTTTCTAAGGTATCTTCTGCACCTGGGATTCTTTCTTCTATCTCTTGTATTCTGTTGGTGATGCTTGTGTCTATGACTCCTGATTTCTTTTTTAGGTTTTCTATCTCCAGGATAGTCTCCCTTTGTGATTTCTTTATTGTTTCCACTTCCATTTTTATGTCCTGAATGGTTTTGTTCAATTCCTTCATCTGTTTGTTTGTGTTTTCTTGTAATTCTTTAAAGGATTTTTGTGTTTCTTTAAGGACTTCATCCTGTTTTCCTGTGTTCTCCTCAAGTTTTTTGATAGTGTTATTTACTTCCTTCTTGTAGTCCTCTAGCATCATCATTAGAAATGATTTTAGATCTGGTTCTTGTTTTCCTGGTGATATAGGGAGTTCAGGACTTTCTAATGTGGGAGAACTAGGTTCTGATGATGGCAAGTACCTTGGGTTGCTGGTGCTTGTGTTCTTGCGCTTGCCTTTCGCCATCTGGATCACCTTTGTGCTATCAGAGCTGTCTCTGACTGGGGCCTGTCTTTCCTATTATCTAGGTTGTGTCAGAACTGTTTGGGATGGGTTTTGCTGCTTGAGTTAGAGATGAGGCCCAAGATGTGCTCGGTGCTCAGGTGGAAACCGGAAGGGGCCGGGGCTCCGGGTCAGGAGCGGATTCCTGGATCCCAATGAGTCCCAGTGGGTCCCAGTGGGTCCCAGTTGCTCCCTGATTGGGGGCAAGCACTGCCACCTCCTAGCCTAAGAAACTGCTTGAGCTAGCTTGAGCCACGGAGAGCCCCGCTCCCTCTAGGTTCTGTGAGATTGGGTGCAGAGCTGACTCCCTGGATCTGCTCTGGAACAGACCGGAAGGAACCCACGCTCCGGGCCCTGGAGTGAACTCCTGGGTCCCAGTGGGTCCTAGCCACTCCCTGTTCGGGGGCAAGCACTGCCACCTCCTAGCCCAAGACCCTGCTTGGCACAGAGGTCCTGCGAGCCCCGCTTCCTCTGGAGTCTGCGAGATTGGGTGCAGAGCTGCCTCCCGGGATCCGCGAGTGCTCGGGCTGGAGCCCGCTCCAGGCCAGGAGCAAATTCCTGGGTCCCAGTGGGTCCCTGTTGCTCCCTGTTTGGGGTGAGTGCTGCTTTTTCCTTACCTGGGATGCTGCGTGAGTTCAAGCTCCTGGGAGTCCCTGTTTTTCTTGGTTTTCTGCGGTTGGGTACGGAGCTGCTGCCTGCGACCTGCTCTAGGCTCGGTCCCAAACCGGAAGTCCCTTCATTTGTTTTCTTTCTAAAGTTTCTTGGGTGCGCTTATTCCTGTTTTCAGTTCCAAGTATTGCTTTTGATGTTCTGTTTAGCATTGTTGTTGTTGTTGTTTTATTTTTTCATTTTATATTTTTTGAGGTATGGGGTGTGACATTTTTAAGCTGTTTCTTTGGTTCATGGAAAGTTTTTATTTCTCTTTCAGCATGACAGATAGTTTTGATGGGTAAAGTAGTCTGTGTCAGCAGTCGTCTTTTAGGAGTTGGAGAGCATTGTTTCAGGTTCTTCTGGTTTTCAGACATTCTGTTGAGAAATCAGCTGTTATTCTGATGAATTTTATTTTATATACAAGCTGTGGGTCTTTTTTCTCTTTAAGCTTGCAATATATTTTT
>NW_021620771.1:2084908-2089624 GCF_004785775.1 Grammomys surdaster | reverse complement strand
TTTTTCTGGCCTCATCTAGTTAGTGTTCTCTGTGCTTCCTGTATGGGTGTGTCTTTCTTTAGTTTGGAGACGTTTTCTTCTATGATTTTGTTAAGGATCTGACCTATGCCAAAACTAGAAATCTTCTCCCTTATTTATACCTATAATTCATTCAGATCTGGGCTTCTGATGGGCTTCCTCATTTCCTGCACATTTCTTTTTTGAGCTTTTAAATTTTTTCACGAACTTTATGTATTTGTCTTCCAGTCCTGGTATTCAAACTTCTGCTCAATTCATTCTACTAGCAAGGTTTTCCCATGCGTTTTCTAATCAGGACACCAAGTTTGTCAAATTGATCGTCAGCTTGTGTTCTCTTTAACGTTTCTATTTCTTTATAGATTTCAGTTTTCAGTCCCTGCTTTATTTCTATTTCTATTGCTTCGTTCAGCTGTGTATTCATATTTCCTTGAACATTCCTCATGTGTTATTGTGACTTTCTTGAAATTCAGTGAAGTTCATTGATATTATCTTCAAATTCCTTGACTTCTTTGATAAAATGTGTGATTGTTCTTTCAAATTCTTGTTCTGGTATTCATCTAGGTAGTTGACATCGAAGACCAATTCTGTGGAGCCAGTGCTGAAGTTGGGTGATCAGAGAGGGACCAGATAAAGCTTGTGGACGAGCTGTTGATTGGACCAGGCATGGAGAGCTATGAAACCATGACTCCTGAGCTTGGCCTGTGGGGATAGAAATGGTGGGGGGGAGGGGTGGAAGAGAAAAGACCATTGTCTAGAGCTAGGCCTTCAGTGGGTGGGGGAGGGGTGGGAGAAGAAAGTCCATTGGTCTAGATCCAGGTCTTCAGATGGAAGTAGGGTGAAGGCTGCAAAGAGAAGAAGTGAGTTTGTCGACCATGCGTCTGGAGCCAGGCTTGTGAGTGTGCAGATCTGCAGTGCAATTCTGAGAGTGTGAGAGTCACTGGTTAGAGGGCTATAGAGACGCTCAGCAGTGAAGACCTGTTGCAGAGGGTGGAAGTTCAGTTCTCAGCACCAGTAAATGGCAGCTCACACTGCCTGTAACTCCAGCTCTAAGGGATCCAACACCCTTTTTTAGATTTCAAGTCCACTTGTATTCATGTGTATACTGACATGCACACACACACAAACACAAAAACACACACACATTGCACATAATTAAAAACAAATAGTACTGAAAGATTCAGCATTCTTAAGTAAATTTATATAAATCAAACAAAAGTTATTACCAAGTTACGAAAGCATAGGACCCGTAAATAGTGAGAAATTTAAGCTTTAAGGAAATTGTTAATTTAATTTTTAAGTTCGGTTTTCCAAAGCTAGCTCTTCTCTCTCTCTCTCTCTCTCTCTCTCTCTCTCTCTCTCTCTCTCTCTCCCTCTCCCTCTCCCTCTCCCTCTCCCTCTCCCTCTCCCTCTCCCTCTCCCTCTCCCCTTCTCTCTCCCCCCCCTCTCTCTCTCTGTGTGTGTGTGTGTGTTTGTGTAGGGTGTGGAATAAAGAAACACACTAAATCACAATGCCATAGTAGTTCAAAGAATTTTAAATTAAGTCCATCTCCAACATTGCCACCATGCAAACTACACCTGCATGCTGATTTGGTGTTCTCAGACCTACACATAAATATAAGTCTATGTGTGAATCCCCCATTTCATGCAGCATTTATCAACCATCTAAGTGCTATTATATAAATAAACAGTTTCATTCTATTCCGGTACCCAGTTCTCATCCACACCTCTCCCTTAGCTCTAATCCTGGGCTGAGCTCTGTGCTTAAACAGGGACAGGACTCAGAGAACAAGGAAGCCAGAGGCTTCAATCTCTAGCAATGCCAGATTATGAGACATAGTCTGAACTCAAATCTGCTTGAGGAAAAAGAGCAGGACAGGTTGAATTTGTGGCTTGTGTTGGAGTTCCTGTGAGTGGAAACATATGAAATATAGAATGAGAAAGCAGAGACCTGTCTTGAAGACACGAGGAGATGCAAGTGGCCAGATCTCAGCCACAGGAGCACTGCCTTCCCACATACTTGGGACCTGGTAAATCAGCAAACACAACAAGAGGCACTTGTATGTTCCTGTACATTCTACCATGGCAAAGGTGAAGCAAAGAACACCAAGGGATTAATCAGTGACATGCATGATTAAAACCAGAAGGGATAGAATGACCTGCAGGTCAAAGGGAATTAAAAATCGGGCACACTTTCCACAGGAAGGGGATACACAATATGGTCTGTTGGGGCACTTAACTGCAAAGATGGTGCAGTCATATAACAGGTCTCAGTGACCTCCTGTCTGCCTGCGCTGTGGAAGAAAGGCTTGGTTTGTGAGTAAAGGTGACACAAGGGGCTGGATATGCCCTGAAGTCACATGACAAATTGTCAAAAGCCTTCACTGACTCATTCTTTCTTTACCCACAGAATAGCGAAGGTCGTGGAAAGGAAGGACATGCATGTCCGCATGTCCGCATGTCTGTGTTTGTTCTGCATAGCACTTTATCAGCTTGCCTGGAAGCCTTCTGGTTATTCTGACAGTGTTCTTTGCCACATTCCAGTGAGATAAGGAGTCCCTGTGCCCACTTTGCCAGTGATAAGGATGAGATTATAGAAGTCACCGTTGTTGGACTACACAATACGAGAACCAAGTGTCCAGGAACGGAGCTCAGAGCCCAGGCTGGCAGATTGTGCTGCTGGGCCTCTGTAGGAGGTTGCTGTACTCTCCTTAGATGTAGTCAAGAACTTCTGCAGTCACCTCCTGCCTATGTCAGCAAGCATTTGGAGCAACTAATAAAAACCAGTGTCTTTCCCTGTTCACCCAAGTGTTCATGTTGTCACCCCAGATGAGCACAGGTGTCAGGAGAAAGAGCTTTCAATAGACCACAACTGGTACCTGTGACTTAAAACTGCACTAGCTCTGAACTTCAGAGTATCTTCAGAGTAACTTCTTCCTCAGTATCCTATGATGCTTCGTCTTTACTTTATCAGGAGGACATTAAGGAACACAAAAGATAGTGGGAGTGTTTGTTATTGTGAAGAGTGAATGGCCCCACTCCTCCCAGACAAAGGTAACTCTGCCTACTGGAAACCACCATAGGTTACCAGAAACATGAAGTGCTCTACACTTTCAAGCTAACTTTAGTTTGGTTTCAGTGGCCTGGAAAGACAACAGGCTCACTAATGCTCTGTACATTTTCCATCTTCCTCTTGCCTTCTGGAAGCTATGTCTGTCCAGGCACATGCCTATTCTGAAGGAAGAGCCTATGTCAGAACTCAGACTGTACAATCCACCTCCTAGTATAGAGTTATTTAATGTGGTGTGAGGAGAAATGAAGCAAAAGTGAAGAACCGTCCTCCACTGGCTTTAACGGACTTCTCATCTGACCCCAACGACTGGGTAGGTAGCTGTTGGGGTTTTAAGAATATACCCTAAAAGTGTATGTGTGGGGAGCTTGGTCCTCAATAGGGTAATGTTAAGAAATGGAACCAATAAAATCTGGAGTCTAGGGGAGGGTTAGGTCCTTTTGGGCCCTACCCTCAGAATGAACAATACAGTGCTTACAGGATCCCTTGTAGTTCCTTTGAGAGTGGACAGTTATGAAACGGATAAACCTGGTCCCTGAATCACTCTGGCTTCCCGCCTCATCATGTGATCTCTCCCATACTTTCTCCTACTGCAACACCATCCTCCATTGATGAAATAAAGAAATACGAAAGAAAGCAGTCCTTCATCTTAAGTTGCTCACCTACATGTATTTGTTATAAAAACAGAAAACTAAGATGGAAGTTTCAGGATTGGCCTACTTTTTATTTGAGCTGAGAGGAGGGGAGAGGGAGGGAGGGAAAGGGAGTGGGAGAGGGAAGGGGAGAGGGACAGAGAAGAGGAGAAGGCAAGGGAAGAAGGAGAGGGAGAGAGAGGGACAAAGAGAGAGAGAGAGAAAGAGAGAGAGAGAACAGAGAGACAGAGACAACACAGGCAAAATTACAGAGGTGTGTTGTGGGTCAGAGAGCCAGGCTTGCCATCATGGGAAGCATCACCTGTAGCCCAAGAGAGTTTTGCTCTATATGAGTTCAACTGGGGTCTGCGGGTTTCCAGATCACCTGGCACAAGCTAGGCATTGGTGCATTTTCAATCAGGCAGTACTCACTCTGTCCCTTGCTCTCTGCCTTTAAGGGTAACAGGTTTCAGAATTGACCAGAAGTCTTTCACAGAATGAGAACAAGCCATGGAGCCTGCAGATACGGTAAGAACGATCTTATTTGAATGACAACATGAGAAATGCACACGAAACCTATTAGGACCAAAGGGAACTCTGATTCCTGCAACTCCAAAAGGCAGTCCAAATATCCAGCAATGGCCTCAGCCTGGACTGAAGGAGGATGCTTAGATAAAAGCCAGCATTCCTCAGGAACTTGTGAAGCTGATTTCCCTCTACCAAAAGGAGCCATTCTCCTTACTTCTGGCAGAAGGGACATATGACTATCTGCCATGCCTATTGACACATCCAAGTTCATACTGGCCTCCAGGCTCCCTAAGTATAACAAGAACCTGATTCGGATTAAAAGTCCATGCTAGCATCCAAACCCTTCTCACCCCCTCCTCTACCCATAACTCCCTGCAGCTCACAGGCTTCCCCACCCCAGCTATGTATTCTTCTTATACTCTGTTCTCTCTCTCTCTCTCTCTCTCTCTCTCTCTCTCTCTCTCTCTCTCT
>NW_021620771.1:2084682-2084898 GCF_004785775.1 Grammomys surdaster | reverse complement strand
CTCTCTCTCTCTCTCTCTCTCTCTCTCTCTCTCTCTCTCTCTCTCTCCTCCATCTTCTTTCACTGTTTAATCTCTCTCTCCCACTATTCTTCCCACTTTCACAGACCGCCCTGGTTCAGCCTACTTCTTTCTCTCTCTGCTCTGGACTCTTCCAGATGCCTCTGGCTGTTCTCTCTCTCTCTCTCTCTCTCTCTCTCTCTCTCTCTCTCTCTCTCT
>NW_021620771.1:2048473-2084672 GCF_004785775.1 Grammomys surdaster | reverse complement strand
TCTCTCTCTCTCTCTCTCTCTCTCTCTCTCTCTCTCTCTCTCTCTCTCTCTCTCTCTCTCTCATATCTGCAAGAAAATCTCCCTCTTAACCATACCATGGAGTGGTCATGTTGCCAATTTATACAAACTCGGTTTGCAGCTCCCAGAAGACTTCACCTAGTCTAATTCAGTTACCATGAAAGCCAGTTCTTAAGACACCATTACTTGAGTCATGGGCTACATACCTTGAAACAAAACACACCATGTGTTTCTCCCTTCCTATGACCCCAATCTGGAACTTTCTGTGATCTTGGCTGGCACATGTTAAATCTTTTATACATGAAAGTTCATTTCTCAAAACATGAAAATTTCCAAATAAATTTAGACTTGGCCTCCTCTGTTAAACAAAGTCCTTAATCCACCTCCTTGGATTTGGGTAAACTACTAAGAAGCCAAACAGATGGGTAAGGAACAAAAGCAAAGGGGAGTTTCCTTTGTGTGCTTAACCAACCAACAGGAGTTTGAAACTCCCCTGAATGTTTTATCAGTTTTCCTAGAATACAGTGATTGGCTTGAGGGTCACCCTGGTGCCAGGAAGGTTTCCTGGTGCCATGACCTGACTGCACAGGAGTCTGAACAGAGAAGTGTATTGGGGGTAAGAAGGAATTTTAGAATAGTCTAGCCTAAGAAAATCACAGTACCCTGCCCTCAACAACATCAGACTATAAGCATCCTCCATTCACCAGAAGATGATTCTGGAATATAATGGGATGAGACTATTCCAAATAAGAGGTCCCGCCAAGTACCTCATCTACAGTACCCCATGTTCTGCCCATCTTCACTTTTTTGATCACTGCAGATCAGGGAAATGAGACCTAATCTCGAAGCTGGGACATGGGCTAAATGGTCAGGGTGAGCTCCATTCAGAGCCTGCCACTGAATAGAGGGACTAAGGATGCTGTTCCAGCTGAAGGAACAGTGACTGCAAAGGCCTGAGGCAGACACATTCTGGTATGTGCAACAGGTCATCCAGGAGATAAGAGTCGTAGTTGCTGAATGAGTGATCAGGAAGCCATTTCTGAGCCACCTCCAGCACCATGTCTGCCTGCATGCTGCGATGCTTCACACTACGATGATAATGGACTAAACCTCTGAAACTGTAAACCAGCCTCAATTAAATGTTATTCTTTGTAAGAGTTTTCATGGCCATGTGTCCCTTCACAGCAATAAAACCCTAACTATGACAGAGGACATGTTTGGCACCTACCTAAAATCCCAGCATTGGAGAAACTGGGGAGTGAGGTTCATTTGTTCAAGACCAACCTGAAATATATGTCAAGACCTTGTCTTTTTTTTTTTAATGTTTCTCAAATGGGGGCTGCTGTGGAATGCAGCTCAGAGTTCTTGCTTAGCAATGGACAAGCTCATGGGTGCACACTTTAATATGTGTAAAGAAGGGATTAAAAGCTAGCATTGTGGAGAAGAAGGAATTAAAAAAAAAAAAAGGCAGCCAAACACAGGAGCAGCTTACCGCATCCTTGTCAGGGTAGGTAGTGGTTAGGTTGAATGGGGAGCTAAGAAGTTCATCTCTGGCTTGCCAGCAGGACACGAATCCATGCTGCCCCACAGCAACAAAGTCCTAACCCAACCCAGATGCACAGAGCGAAACCATGGAAAACCCGTGCAATAAAGAGCTAGTTCCTACTCCGATCATTAGACTGATGTGAAAGGAAGCCTACTAAACATAATTTAAATAGGACCTCTACCCGAAGCATATCTAAAATGCCCAGATTTCAGTGAAAGTAGCACTTACTATCCCAGTAACCAAACAGAGCAAGGAGAGTGAGAAAGGAAGGAGCAGACACCAGCATGAGACAGCACAGCATCAGAGCTGTTCAAGAGGAATCTTAATGAGAGTGTTCTACAACATGCTTTGATAAGCTACTAAAAGGCCTTAAACAAATAAGAATATAGATATTATAGAAATAATTTTTGAAAACTGATCAAAAAGAGAAAATAGAACCAAATAAAATTTGCAGAACTGGGAAACATAATAATGAAAATTATGAAACTTAGTAAGTGATATGATAAAAAAAAAATTGAAAGGATAAAGGAAACCCCAGCTAATGTGAAGACAGAACAGATCTGAGCCGAGGCACATGGAAACAGAGGACTTCATCCTGATGAGAGTCATCTGAGACTCAATTAAGTCACAGTGATGGGCTCTCGTGATGAGGAGCAGGACAGGGACCACATAGACACAAAGGCACATTTACTTGTCATGAGATATTCTACCACTTCAAGACTCTGCCAGCGTGAATTCGCTCAGCAGCCCCTGGGCAGGAGGTCCTGGGGCATGAACAAAAGACAACCGAACAAGCCATGGGAAGCGAGAGAGTAGACAGCATCCCCACAGTCTCTGCTTTAGTTCTGGCCTCCAGGTTCCTAACTTGACCTCCCTCTTTGGCTCTCCTTGGTGATGGACTCTGATCTGTCAGCTAAATTAACCTTTTCCTTCCCTAGGTTGTCATCACTGCCACAGAACCCATCTAGGACAAGTGGCCACAACCTCAAATTAAAATAACTCTCACCCAACTACCATTAACTGCCAGTAGTTCTTCACGTAGGAGGGGGTCTCATGGCCCTTCACTGATCCAAGCTAGACATTTTGATTGACTTTTCACATACCCGGAAGAACAGCTGACAGGAGCTCCTGAGGCCAATGGCTTAGTCAGGTCCCAAAAGTTTCAGTCTTCCACCCCATCATCCAGCACACCTTCTGCCTCTTCTTCCTTGACGTTCCCTGAGCCTTTGCAGGGATAGAGGAGTGCTGATGTAGCTACTCCACTTAGGACTGAGGACTCAAAGTTATGTACCCTCAGCATTTTGACCAGTTATGAGTCAGCTTCTCTTACCAAGGATGAGGCATCTAGATCTAAGGGTGCAATCACAAATATTTAGAAGGTAGTTCTGCGGCAAGACAATTTTTTTCAAAATAGCAAGAGTAAGTTCTGAAACACCATTTAGAAAACAACAGTAAAATAAAGATAAACATCCAAATGTAAGCTTAACAAAATATGTATAGGACCTTGTCCTGGAAAAACTACCGAGTGTTGGTGAAAGAAATCCAAGATCCTAATGAAAATAAGAACTGAGTCCCTTGATTGGCAGTCCTAACGTGGTAATGGTATCAGTTTCTAAACTGATGTATAGATTTGTGAAAATTCCAAGATTTTCATAGATATAGTCCATATGGGCATATTTAATACTGCCTATAATTTATGTAGAAGTCTATAGCTAAAGCTAACCTTAAAAAAGAAAAATAAATAGTAGAAATGACTCACTTCTCTGTAGAGAGTTGCAGTAATTAGTTCTATATGATACACACCAAGAGGTGTTCACATGGCAACACAAAAGTGAGATTACAGAAACAGACTTATGTAAACATGTTTCCTGGTCTTTGACATAAGTGGAACACTTCCAACTTTGTCTGATAGATCCTATGAAGCAGAGAAAAGGGATCAGGACATCTCATTCTGGGGTCTAGGTGCTTCATATCTGAGGAAAATCTGAACATTTGAAACAAAAAGCATGCATGGGTTGGCTGTGCTGGGAGATGCCAGCCTTTAGGTCCCGGAATTGTTTTGTGGACTCCAAAGTACACATAGCCTTGGGAAGAGCCATCAGGAACACGGGACTGGGGTTCAGTTCAGACCAAGGCTGGCTAAGTCTGATTCTGCCACTCTCCAAGGAGCTGGACCCAGAACCCTACTTATAAGACTTTCTGAGTTCCCCAACCTACTAGCCTAACACAACCATACTGCACTGATGGAACTATCTGAAGTCTGAACGCAGAGTAGCAAGTTAAACTTCAGACCAGCTCACTCCTCCATACAGAGGTGATGGATCCACGAGACCCAACTGCTGTGTTGCAGTCTGCATCTATCTTCTGCCTCTCTGGAGATCCTTCACAGGGGTTGGTGTAGAAAGATAACTTTCTGTCCCTGGGCACTGACCCAGCTGCAGAAAAGGAGCATGGTGGGAGTGACATAGCTTGTCTGGAAATCCAAGAGCCCTATGCCTCGGAGCTCATCTTGTGAAATTAACTGATGTACTGGGATCACTAGGGAAGACAGGAGGGGAAAAATCCCCAGCTACCGCTCATCTGGAGCTTGATTTCACTCCTTAAACACAGGGCACCATAAATACTCCTAGGTAGAGAGGTTCAGCATGGTGAGTCTGGGAAGGAGGCCAAGCTCCTACAGTAGCCTTTTAATAGTATGTTCAAGGCATCATGAAAACTAAGGTCCCCTCTATGTTCTGTGTCTGTTCAGTTCTTCAACTGCTGTCATCCCAATATGACAGGTTGTGGACCACCAGCATGATGCTTGCCTTTCAGTCTTTGGCCACTTTGGGATTCTGGGTTTCAACTCTGACCCAGATCTGAAGTATTAGTTTCAACTCTGGGTTCAGACTCAAAATACTCTCTGGTGGGTGAGTCTGGCAGTGATAGGCTAGTAGGAGGTAGGGTGAGTATGACTCTGGAGATCTCTTAAGTAGGGTTCTGAGTTCCGCTCCACATCAAATGGTAGAATAAGAGCTAGGGTTTCTTTGTCTGGCCTGGATAGAATGAGGATGGCCTAAGAGGAGGGGCTGAGGTGGGTAGTGGAGGAAGGACTAGGGTGTCTTAGAGATGAGGCATAAGGGATAGGAAGAAGAGCACAGGTAGCCTACCTTTCTGTGAGTATGAACTGATATTATCCATGTAAAGCATCTAGTGGTAGGGCAGCCTCTTAATAAGTCATAGTTCTGGATCTCTCACCTTTACTGAATGTACTTCAGTAAAATGTACATGTGCATATAGTGTAGATGGAGTTAATATAAAGTAATAGTGAGGTATATGTACATGATGGAGATGTATGGATCGAATACACTCATATTCAATTGGTATAAATACCACAGAAGCATGTCAAGGCTAGTCCATTTGCTGAGACTCCTAGACTCCAAACTAGTAAAAGGAAAGGCACATTCCAAGAGGCAGCTAGTGTCTGTGTGGAGGTGTCAAGTGGGTCACTCCAGTGATACCATAGGGACGTCATAAATCTTTTGAGGTAAGACTCTAAAGCTGACAGAAGACCTCCCAAACCAAATCTAAAAGGCAAGCACTAGCAGGGTAATAAGTCATAGTTCTGGATCTCTCATCTTTACTGAATGTACTTCAGTAAAATGTACATGTGCAATGTTGAACGTGTGACCAAGGATCCCTGTGATCCAGCAGGATTTTCAAAATGGGGAACCAGTATGAAGTAAAAATAACCCAGGGTCCATTCCAGAAGGTCAACTGAATGTCCCAGTTTGCCCTACACAGTGTAGTTTAGGCACATGCTAGCATCTTCATGTTCAAAACTGCTGCTTTTTTAGTTTGGAAGAGATTATGCCTGGCCAGAGGCAAATGCAAGTTTCTCTGGCTCCCTGTCTGAGGTACCTTGGGACACCCTTGGCCCCCATGGTGATAGTTATGACAAGTCTGTGTAGACAGGCAAGGGTTACAGGCCTACAAGGTGTATGGCCCCTGTTGAATGAAAATTGCTAGGAGTTTTTATCTTAGTATTCAAAGAGCAGAAAAAGAGACTTATTTGTTTTTTTCTATGCATCTTACTTGGTACCCAGCATGGGTACCCAGGCTGAGACCTTGCCCCAGAACCACACAAGGTCTTAGACCTTTCTGTTTATTTGTCTTTTTAAGAATGGAATGCCCCCAGAAGAATGGCCTGGCTTTTCACATTCTTGTGTTTTTTTTCTCTGTGTTTCTCCTTCCATGTGGCCCAGCCATGTTGGCACAGTGACACAGTGGGGTCACCCTGTGGGACCTGGCCTGGACAAAGCCCAAGCAGCCTGAAACTATGAGCAATCATGGTTTTCCCATGGCTCAGGTAAATGCCCATATCCTGAATACTCTTTTCCTTCTTTTGTTGTTGAAAAAAAAATCTCTTAATAAAATAATAGCAAATAAAGTTCAGCAACATATGGTAAAAGAAATATACCAAGTGAGTTATCCCAGGGATGCAGGGCTAGTCCTATACTGAAAAGTCAATTCATTTAATCCACCATATTTAATGGAAGGGGAAAGCCACATCCATTGAGTTAATGGATACAAAGGAAGCATTAAACAAGATCAATTTTGTCTGTGAAATAGTGTAATAACAGTACCTGTGTATAGTGTTCTTGTATGACTGTAAATAATTAACAGTGTGATAACAGTGCCTGTGTGTAGGCTTCTGATATGACTGTAAATAATTAACAAAATACTGCAGAACACTGCCATACTGGCCATCCCTTATTTGTATAATGAAATACCCAAAGCAGGCTAACTTTATAAAGAAAAGATGTTTATTGGGCTTGTGGGTTCAAGGGCACAGTGCTGGCCTTCTGAGTCCCCAGGCAGTGCGCAGATGACATCACATAGCCAGAGACAGAAAACATGTGTGTCTCTTTCCCTCCTCTTAGAAAGCTATCAGGGTACAAAAACTGTGGGCTCTATCCTAATGAACTCGTCTAATCTAATCATTTCCCAGAGGTTCTACCACTAACCTCATAGCTGGATTATATTTCTAACCTCAAGGCCATTAACATAAGACTTTGGAGATTACGTTCCTGTACAAGTCAGAAGGAACAAACCCTATCCAAACCACAGCGAGTGTACTGCCACGTGAGAGGGTAAGTATCAGTGCTATTGTAGGCTATAACTCAGATTACTTCATGATAGAAGACCTGCAGGCTGAAGAGTTGGCTCAGTTGGGAAAGTGTTTGCCTTGCAAGCATGAGGGCCTGAGTCTTCTCCCTGAGTCTGCCCCTAGTAAAACCAGCCTGGCACGGCGGTGTACATAGGATCTCCGTGCACAGTAGGCAGAAATGGGAGGAGCCCTGAAACTGGCTAGCTCCAAGTTTCATGGGTGAGCCGCAGGACTGCGTGAGAGACCTTGTCTCAAAATACAAGACTGAAAGACCCTGAGGAGGAAAGACATACAAGGTGGTCCTATGGCCGCCACACGTATGGGTGCATACATGCATGTGCACTACATGTGCTCCTATACATATGAATGCAGACACCTGCACGCTTGCACACATACACATTTCCTCACTCATACGCACTAGTGGCATGAACAAAATGAATGAAGTCAGTGGTCACAGTGAAGGTTCTGGGAGCTGTAATTGAACTCTCATATGCAAATGTATCTTCCTATGGGGACTTTACACTTCGACACTGTTGAATAATCATAGGAGGCCATCACTATGTCAATCAACAACTCCTAAAGAGGTCAGGCTGGGGTGTGCTCACCTTCCTCCCCTCTGAGCTTGTGGCCACGATCGTAATCTAAAGCGATATTCCCAGTCTTCTGCTCCACTGATACCCACCAACTGTGGTTGCCTGCTTCTCTCAAACGCCTTCAACTTCTTCCTCAAAGGCTTCGCCTGTCCTTCCTACCGGCCTATCACATAGCCTTTTCCACATTAAAATTCTGCCTAACTCCAGGCAATTAGGGTAACTCAGCAGAGCCTTTGGAATCCTCTGTTTTAAAAGGCCACGCTTTGCGTTCCTTCCACATCCATTTAAGTGGAACCTACAGAGGCCGGCACAGGGCCAATCACTGAAGAAAACTACCTTTTGTTATTTTATTTAAGAAAGAAATTTAAAAATTCAGCTTGCAAAAAGGCAACCCAAACCCCTACTTTCTTCCCTTAAACCTTTCTCTATGTTTATTGCCCACCATAAATTTCTTTAAAAAGGCAACCGATGTAGTAAAACCGTCACAACAAAGCTGGAACAAGTACGCAAGCCCAGGCAGAGGCCAGATTTATGGTCAGAAATATGGAGTGTGTCTCAGCGGGGGCAGGTCATGAAATAGTATGAGCTAATATTGGGGGTGTGAAAACAGGCATTGTTGTTTGGTTAACTAAAGTCACACAATTAAGCAATTCTCAAAAATCAATTAGCCATATGCTGTAAGCAGGATGACATGTTTTTATAACTTCTCCCTGGATGTTTTATTGCCAGAGGATGCTCATGTGGGCATTAGAACAAGAAAATAAAACACCAGCCGGAGAGTCAAAGTGCAGAGCTCCAGCCATGATTAATTAAGAGTCCATTCTGGAAAGCATGGGGTCGCTGAGCAGACAGCAGGCCTTGGAAGGCTGCTTTCCCGGTGCCCACATTCTGTTGCAAAAGTCTTACCCCCCCCATTTCTCTTTGTTTTTTTTCTGTTCTTTTTAATTTAGCACAGATACAGCTGTGAAAACTGGATATTCCATTTGAACTCCATATTTACGCTTCTAGCCGGAAGGTTCCAAGGAGACGTCATTTTAAAAGCTTTTCGTGGAAAGTGAGAGGCACATTTCTAGGAGTGAAGTCCTGGTGGCGTACTGGTGTTAAGGAGTGCTTTTGTCCTTCTGACATTCAGAAAAGCAGCAGACCCGTCCTCTTTAGTTTTTGAGCTGGCAAAGAAATAGAGTCATGGAGAAGGTTGTCAAATGGTACTAGAGAGAGCAAAGCAGGCGCCATGTTTTGAACAGCTGCAAATTCTCCTGCTTCCTGTATTCACCGTGGAGAGGTAGGATTTCTTTGCCTCCACTGTGGATCTTGGCTGGCCTAACACTTAAATCAACAGTGCGGGGTACAATTGGCGGGTGCCACCTCCACGCTAGGCCCTCTGCTCTCCACTGAAAGGTTCCACTTTCATTTCTGGAGTCCTGCAGCCACTGTGTAGACAAGGCTAGGTCACCTGCTGGGTTACAGGAAGCCTGTGGCCCACTCTTCCCTGTTTATGCCTCTGCCAAAATGAAAACAATCACCAGACAAGTAAAAAGGCCACCCAGACTGGAGGAACCCCCTTTAGCTCATCACAGACACAAAGCCAGTCCAGCCTCCAACCACTCAGCCTGAACATCAACTGAAGAGCAGACTAGTCCAGCTACCCACAGCCAGCCAGCAAGCGAGCATCCATAGTGGTTTATCAGACACTAAGCTACCAGGTAAAGGCTGTGATAGAGCAAGCTGCTCAGAGGATAACATGGCGGTACAACTACGAACCAGTGACCTTGCCCAGCCAGACCACTTGAACTACACTGCACACCGTTTGTGCAACCTGGCAGGCTACCTCGTTTTAAAAATATTGGGGTGACACTGCACTGAGTAGGCTCGCAGAAGATTGTTAGCCCTCGTCCTTATTCTGTTGCCAGCTGTGTGACTTCATATCTCTGAGCCTCTAGTTCTCCTTCCAAAATTCAGTTTAGAAATTTAATGCTGGGTTTCTCAAGATGGGCTTCCTGGACCAGTGACTGTAGCCTCTTTGTCAGCTCTGCCCGGCAACTTGCTCCAACTGATCTAGAAACATGGCATTTCTAAGACTTCTGTGCTCTGTCAAGCCCTTGGGTGATTACAATTATCTGGCTCAATTTTGAGAGCCTGCACTGCTGTGAGCATGTAAAGCATCCAGTACGGGGCAGCCCCTAATGAATCATGGTTCTTGTTCTCTCCCCTTTGCTGAGTGTGCTTCAGTAAAGTGCATATGTACACATAGGTGTTCAGGTAGTTAATATAAAATGATAGTAAAATATACGTACATGACAGAGATGTATGGCTTGAACACGTGCATACTGCCACCTAGCTGGTTGGAGATGAGCCCATTTCTGAATTACCCAGAATAAATGGCAGATAAAAGTCGCTTTCTGCCTTCTGAAAACAAACAGACCATCTGACTCATCACCAAACCAGCAGGATCTTCCCTTGAGAGGAGTTGCAGAGTGGCTTGCTGACCTGGCTCATGCCTGAGCTGGAGAGCTTCTGTCAGGACTCTCTGATGCCACTTGGCCCGAGGGGCTGCATCCCTGGAGTCTGGAAGTCAGCTGTGCTCCCTTTGATATCCAGCCAGTTTGACTGACTAGGGTTCGAGGAACTGGGCTGTGGAAGAAAAGGTAAGTCAGAGTCCTCTCCAGCTACGAAGGGAAAAAGTACCTGAACTCCATAAACTGGTGGTCCAATTACCCTATTCACCTCTGTAAGTCAGCGACTACTCGTGATAGCACTCCATTGGTGGCTGGTTCTACAAGTGTGACTGATGTGAACCACATGTCATACATGCTGCTCAGCACTGGGCACATACTGCACACAGAACTACCATACAATATGCTCCGAGTTCTTTGGTACAGGCTTTAAATAAGCAGGAACATGGTAAGCAGAGCCAGCTCTGAGGAATATATATCACTATAGCCCCTCATACCACAGAGGCACATGGGTAGAGGAAGGCTAGAGGAGGAGGAGAGATGGATGAGGTTTAGCCAGCCCCGCAGTGGGTCTCACCTCTGTTTCTGTTATGGAGACTGGTGCCTGTGCAGGTCAGCCATCTGAAGCAGCTGTAGTTCCCTAGGAAGAGGCACAAACATTAAGACATTAAGCAGTGTTCCTCTGAAGTCTTGGTTTCAGTCCCTGCCTCCAGATCCCTGCCTTGGTTTCCCTGGATGACAGACTGTAACCTGAAAGCCATGTAAACTCTTTCCTCCCCCAACCTGCTTTTGATCAGTTATCACAACAGCAGAAAGCAAACTAGGAAGAAATTAGAACCAAGAGCAGAGTATTACTGTGGTGAACCTGGCCACGCTATTTTTGGGGTGAGGATTGTGAACACTTTTGGAACATTAGACTGGAAAAGCTTCTGAGTGCTCAGAGATTGGCATCTGTTCTGTGGGAGCTTGGAAGATAAGAATGTGGAGGGAAACACAGACGATAGAGGCCTGCCTTACAAAGTTTCAGAGGGATGTTTGAGGTCCCTCAAAGACTCTACTGGGCCCATTCATGTGATATATTTGAATTCTAATCTTTGGAAATAAAAATCTGTGCTTTGCAGGGGCACTGGATGGTGATTCACTGGGTTTAAAAACCCAGCGTGGACTGATAAGAATGCATTGTGGTAAAATCTTCTGGAAAATATTCCTTCAGTGTCAGCACATAGAGGCTGCCTTTCTTATACACAGTTCCTGTGCACTTCCACAGAGTGCATCAAGTTTGCATCTTAAGCTATGAGTCAAACTTGTCTAAAACTTGTCCGTGTGATACTTGTTTTGGTAACATAAAAGTTGCAGAACTAAAGGGGTCATGGAGAGAATCTGAGGCTTGGAACTATGAGGAAGATCAGAGTCCCCGAAGAAAGGCCAAAAAGCCACTGGTGAAGATGCAGCCTCAGTTGTATTGGAGACCCAAGATGTAGGATATATCGACACTGTGAGGAGACCACCAAAAACCAGTGGCGAGCGTGGAATGGACAGTGTGCATGTTTATGGACTATTTTCTTAAATGTTAGTTGATGCTGGAGGGCCCAGCCAACTGTGGACTGTGCCATCCTTAGGTGGGTGCACCTGGGCTGTATGAGGAAGGCACTGTGCACTTCCTGTGGATGGCAGGGCTAGAGAAGTGGTGAAAGCCAAGCCCTTTGGAGCCCAGAAGATTGTGATTGAGTCCCAGATGTCAGAAACAGAGCTACTTACACGTTGCCTTTTGATTTTTCTTTGATCTGATTATAAATGTTCTCTGCCTCTCCTCTCTTTGAATAAGAAAATATCTAATTTTTGTAAGAGCCCAAAGTTAAAAGACTTTGGATTGTTAAAGAGGCACTAGACTTTCAAGTGATGATTAGTTTCAGTTGCCCCTCATGGCTGGGTTGAGAGTTTCCTTGGGTGGTCTGATTAGTTTCCATGTTGGGAGGACAAAACATTAATGGATTAGTGTAGATAAATCCTTTTATTTTAAGCAAAATAAATAAATAAATAAAAATAAACATAAAAATAAAAAAAGCACACACAGAATGAGTAGCTCTTAAGTTAGGCCTGGATGGAGTTCACTCTTGAATTTAATTCTGTCTGGCCTATGTGTGGTATCCTAGCATCTCAAAAATACTGCTCTAGTTCTTTTGCTAGAAGTTGCACTTCTGTAGAATGACAACAGGTAATGGTTGTAAAACTTTACAAGAACACAATCAACAAGAGAAAATATTTAAAGAAAACTAGCTTGCAAATTAAGTACTTGTTTACAGATGTACTCCTTGGGTGACCAATGTCAATTGGCTTTTAATTACTGAGAAACACTATTTGTAGAGCACAGTATAAGGGCATGTTTCATTGTCTTTGCTTAAAAAATATCTGTGTTACAATTGGGAACATATGAACACAGAGTTGGGAAAAGTTAAGTCACTAACAGTTCTAATCTGAAGGTGCCAGCTTACTAAGGCGTTCCCCTAAGCTTTGTGTCTTAGATGGCATATAGTATATGCCAGGGACATAAAGCTATATAGCACATAAAGGAGACAGAAACAATCTGAATCATTATACAGAAAAACAACATAAAGTCCTTTATATCTTAACCCAGCTCCTACTTTTGAAATAAAATTCAAGATTGTTGGCTCTGTGGGATAATAAGTCCAGAACACTGACTAAAATAGTAACTATAGAACTCTTTCAAATCTAGAGACTAAAACCAGTGCATTGACCAGGAGGAGAGGCATTTCTGTTGTTCAACTGCACCTTATATGAACAGTAATAAAACCGTTACTTAGTCAAGGCTAAGAGATGCAGATCAGAGCTTCAAATATCAAGACTACCCAAATGCCAGGCGTTATGTCTCCATGGTACTGACTGAAAGTAGCATTTTATATGACAGTCTAGATATAACATACATTGTATAAAACAGAGCCCTTATCAATCACTTTGCGTGTGTTAAACATGTCTTTACTTCTACAAACTTTTATGTAATATATAAGCTTTAGACATACACCTCTAAACATTTATAGTCACAGATCCATAGGTATTATTAAATGTACAAAGATTGCCTCAAAATGGTGGCTTAAGTGGTCATTTAAAAGACTGTAATATAAACAAATACTTAAGTGAATCTTGACTTTATTCAGAGAGTTTTCTACATAGCCAAAAGTCTGATAAGACCTGGAAAAATGGTTCAGTAATTAAAAGCATTTGCAGTACAACCCTGATGTTTGATTCCCAACACCCAGACATGCCAGGCGGGCTCTCCTATATATGCCTGTCACTTTGTTGTTGGGGACAGAGACAAGTAGGCTGTTTGGGATTGCTGGCAGCCAGAAGATCTAATAAATATGGGCTCCAGGTTCAGTGAGCTTTGTGCAGGATGATAAATATGGATCTATTTTCTTTCTTCTACATGCAGACATCCAGTTAGACCAGCATAGTTGTTAAAGATGCTTTCGTTTTTCCATTTTTATGGTTTTACCTTCTTTGTCAGAAAAATCAAGTGTCTGTAGGTCTGTGGGTGTATTTCAGGATCTTCTATTTGATTCCAATGATCAACCTGTCTGTTCCTATACCAACACCATGCAGTTTTTATTACTATTGCTCTGTAGTACAGCTTGGGATCAGGGATGGTGGTACCTCTGGAAGTTCTTGTATTGTTCAGGATTGTTTTAGCTATCCTAAGTTTTTGTTTTTGTTTTTCATATGAAGGTGAGCATTGCTTTTTCAACATTAATAAAGAATTGTGTTGGAATTTTGGTGGAAATTGCATTGAATCTATAGATTACTGTTGGTACAATGGCTATTTTCACTGTTAATCCATGAGCATAGGAGATCTTTCCATCTTCTGATATAGTCCTTAATTTCTTTCTTCAGATACTTAAGGTTCTTGTCATACAGGTCTTTTACTTGCTTGGTTAGAGTTACACCAAGATATGTTATATCATTTGTGGCTATTGTGAAGGGTGTTGTTTAATTTCTTTCTCTTCTCATTTGTACCAAACAGAAAGCATGCAGGAGCTGGACCTAGACCCCTACACATTTGTAGCAAATGTGCAGCATGGTCTCCATGGGCATCCCCTCACAAGTGGAGTGGGGCTGTCTCGGCCTCTGTTCCCTGCCATTGTCCCCTCCCCTCCCTGGACTGTCTGGTTGAGCCTCAGTAGGAGAAGTGCCTAGTCCTGTTGGGACTAGATGTCCCAGAGTGGGGTGGTACCCAAGTGGGGCTCTACTTCTTTGAGGAAAAGGTGAGAGGGTAATGGGGGAGAGATTTATTAAGGTGGGACTGGGAAGGCAGGGAGGCTGTGATCAGGGTGTAAGGTAAATTGTTGGAAAAAATTAAAACACACACACACACACAAATACAAGGAAGAGAGGTATAGAGGAAATCACCTGAAATTAACCTCTGACTTCCACACTTAGATACACAGGGCCTCACATACATGCATATAGTACATATAAACACATGTAAGTAAGTACACACTCACATACACAGTCCAGCATGCCGCTCATACATGCATATACTACATGCAAACACATGTAAAAAAGTACACACATACACAGTCCAGCACTCCACCCACTCACATGTATACACTACATACAAACACATGTAAATAAGCACATGCACACTCACATTCAGTCCATCATATACTACA
Source organism: Grammomys surdaster (assembly GCF_004785775.1). Classification (NCBI taxonomy): domain Eukaryota; kingdom Metazoa; phylum Chordata; class Mammalia; order Rodentia; family Muridae; genus Grammomys; species Grammomys surdaster. Next base: position 2,070,228 of record NW_021620771.1, on the reverse strand, counting down.
TACAAACACATCCAAATAAGTAAAATCCACTCTCATAACACTATCTATAAGAAAAAGTATTATCTACAAGAAAATACTCCAATAACAAAATTTGCCCTTCTCAACACTGAAAAGATACATGCATAGTTCATGTGGACAGAAGCCCAGAATTCATAAATCTCCTTACAGATCTATCCTAAAGCTAATCTTCTAAGTTTATAATTTAAATTTTCCCTCCAAAAATAGTTTAGAAGTTTTCTAAGCATTTAACAAAAGCATGTTTTGCCTTTATTTCTTGTTACCCTTGACTATTAAAAAATGAATAAATTTGAATTCATAAGGATTTGTTCTGGGAAAACATCCTTACCAACACGTACCTAGTCATCACAGGATTTTGTAACTTAACATAACTTTTATTTCATGTCTCCCATTAATATTGTTTTACATAAACAAACTGTATTACTGGTGAAGTATTTTAGATGATTATTATTTCTCTAAAATACTAATTATCTTTTAGAAATCAGTTATGTTACCTCTCGTAAATCAGCTATCTCATAAATTCTGTAATGAGCTTATTTTTTTTTCCTCAGGATTAACATTCGAAAACACTGGACCCAAACCATTCAACCAGTAGCCAAGTTTAAAATAAACATTTCAACTAGTTGCCATCAGTTAAGCCTGAATAAGATATGCCTTATGTGACTAGTTGAGGTCCTCTATTAGTTGACTGGCTAGTTGATTTTTCAGAGGAAGAAAGGAAAAGCCAGAGGCCACAGCTCAAACATTAATGTAGTCCTAGCATCAGCTCCCAAAACACCCGCATTCACACAGGCACATTCACACAGGCACATAGGCTCACACACATTTTAAACTTGGCATGTCAAAGACAGTGATTTTTAGTGCAACATAAACTCAAAAAGAGAAATGCAAAAATGAGCTGAAGAGATTTGTCGGCCAGTTATTTTTAGAAACTCTAGGAGATTAAGTTTGGGCCCATGCTGCTTCAGAAGTCATGATACCTTTAGAGGACTAGTCAGCTAGAGTTTCTGTAAGCAGCCATGACAATACGGACGTGGTATTTTCCATGACCATATTAGAGATCTCCTCAGCATCCTTGGTTGTCTGTTTCCAGTCTTTCAACAACGGAACTCCAAGGACTTAACCTCTATCCTACAGTATACACCCACAGAGTTTAAAACTCCAATTTGCTCAAAGGAGCTGCCAAATCGATAAGATCTGTCATAAATGGCATAAAGTTGTCAAAAGTTTGGGGGGGGGCATTCCATTTCCTTTGCCAAATGACGCAAGAAAAATCCAAGTTCTCTTCTTCGGGTTCTTGGTCTCATTAAATGAATTTAGCAACAGATTCAAACAAAGCTCTAGGACAAGTTCAAGTTTAAAAGAAAAAGTCCAGGGCTAGCAAGGGGTAGCCCTTGGCAGCTTCCTGGAAAGGAGGACTGGAGAAGAGAAGGGAGGAAAAGACTGTGTGTGAGTTAAGGCAGCCCGAGGGCAGCCATGTGGCCGGCATCCGCATGGCTAGGAGGGGCTTCAGAGAAAGAGTAAAGATGCCGGTTTTCTGGGGAATGCACTCTTAGAACAGAAAATGACAAAGAGGAAATGTTTCGATTTTCTGAGTAACTCAGAAAACTAAGCAGACTTGGGAAACTGTGTGTCTGTGACAGGGGAGTGAGAATTCTGGGAGAGAAAAGCAGCCCTCTCATTAAAGGAAAATTACTCTGCCTATCCCCTTGAGAGGCTGCCTTGTGAGCCTGCCTGCCTAAGGATGGGCTTGCCTTCCTGAGAGGTTATCTCTCAGTCAGCCACTGACCCTGCCCACTCGGAATGTCTCCAACCAGACCATAAACCTCACCTCCCTGGCCAGAAGGAATGAGCTTTCCTTGAATGAGCCTTGATGTCCATCTCTAGAATCCTGACATGAGCTTAGGTTTAAGTAGGGGGCAAGAAGTAAGTATAACTAAGCAATCTTGATCAAGATGGGGTCCTGTCCATCATCATTGTCCTAGCTCTGGTCTCTCTCACAAGGTGGTTAACAAGTTATCTGACTATGAAATTTATTATGTTCCTACCCCTACAGCTCTGGGTACCAGGGCACTGGCCTTTTACTAGTGTGAAACTCTTGGTGACATTCCAATTCTTGGGAACTATTGTTTGACAGTAGGAAAGCCAAAGAGAGGAACACAAGTGTTTCTGTGGAATAGCTTCATTCCTGACAGGACAGCAACAATGACATGGAAAGGTCATGATAGAACTGTGATATCAAATGACATCAGGGTCTGATGGCACCTCTGGAAGAGTTTCAGATTTTTCTGTCCCAGAACAAGGAATGGAGCTGAGACCTGCAATTACAGCAGAAGCAGGGACACTTTAGCAAGAAAAGATCCACTTACTAGGAAGTGGGTCAGAGCTGATGTAAAGTAGCTGAATGGTCTTGCTCTACAGAGAGTTGAGGCTTTGATGTCCGCTTAGCTTGGACTTTCTGCCTCCTTTGTGTGGTGTCAACTTTTGGGAGCTCTTTTTTCTATCATGGGCTTTCTAGAGTATGCTCTATCTATTACACATAACCTTCAGAATATTTTCTGCACTACATGTCCTGTTATTATCTTAAGTATCCGCCCAGGAGTGTGAGCTTTATTACTGTAAGGAGCCGTGGGTAAGCTGCAGACATTGTGGAGTATCTGAACCTGTGAGTGTTCATGAGTGTGCATGTGTGTGTGTGTGTGTGTATGTATGTGTGTGTGTGTGTGTGTGTGTGTGTCCCCTGTTCTTTTGTCTCAGTTGGAAACAGGAATGAGCATCATTTGTAAAGCCTGAATTTCTGGGGAAAGAATTTCATGCAGACTTTGGTGGATCCAAGCATTTCTGAACTGCCTTTCTCATCACTGTCCCCAAAATGTTGCCACCTGGATGTCTCCCTGGCTTCCCTTCAGCTCTCCAGTACTGTGATCTGCATTGAAAGAATCCACATGAGACACGGAGCTCAGAGTAGAAGGAAGGGAAGGTTTATTCCCGAGCAATTTGAGACACTACCCAGAGTGAGACCTGGGACCTGAGAGAGCTTTGCATAGGAGAACACCCTCAAAGGTGAGGGCTCACAGTGGCCAGAGACACCCTTGTGCTCACCTGCACGGTTAAGGCTAGGGTTAGGGCACTTCTGACGTCTCAGCAACAGCTTCCCGGGGGTATTTTCCTGTCCAGGTAACTGCCAGGCCCATCTGGATGAACTCGAAGGGAGGAAACAGTATTACATCTTTGTTCTTTACTAGAAGACTTCCTTCTGGAGAGTAATTTTATGATCCTCTTAGATTATAAATTGTGAAAGTCAAGTCTCTGCTTTGGACCACACATAACTCAGGTCCCATTCTTTTAGCCCTAAATCATATAATATAAAGATTAAAAATATTGAAGGAAATAAAAGTAAAACTACAAAAACACCCTGGTTTGCCAGGAGAAAGAGCCTTTTCCTAAACGGTCTCTGCAAAGCTGTGTAGCCTTGCCCTACCACTCATGGAGCTTTACATCCTAAGACAGGGCAACAGAAATGTCTCCTCTCCCCTTTACAAGGCACTCCAAATTCTAAGAAGGAGCCACTGAGGTGTGTTCCCTCTCCTTATCCACCACTGCTGTTCCCTTATAAAATGAATGTGCACAAAGCTGGTGACAAGGGACAGGCCATCCCCAGTAGATCTTATTATCCTAATCTCTTTTTCTTAAATAGCATTTTCTGGGACCAGGGAGACATCTTAGAATAAAAGTAGGTTACTGCCACAGCTGATGATCCGAGTTCAACACCCAGGATCCACAAAGAAGGAGAGAACCAACTCCCTCAAGTTGTCTTCGGACCTCCACGCATGTGCCATGCATGTATGCCCACACACAAACACACACAAAGAAGTAAGAATGTAATTAAAGACATTTATTCATTTAATCATTGATTAACTGATTGACTGATTTAATGTGTGTGTGCGTGCAGGTGCGTGTGTGTGACAAAGAGGGGGAGGGGAGGAGGGAGAGAAAGAGAGAAAGAAAGAGAGAGGGGGAGAGAGAGAGAGAGAGAGAGAGAGAGAGAGAGAGAACAACAAAACATACTATTTTGGCTTTATTTTCTACTTTTGTTAATTTCTTGTTTTGTCTAATTTATCAATTAAATTTTACTATGTTGATGTACACAGAAAAGGGCGTGATCTATATTTACTGGGCACTCAGGTGTATGAACCTTTCATATTGTTTTCTCTGTATCCCAAATGAATAAAGAGACAGAAATGAATACATTAAAACATATTTTATTTCTAGTTGTGCCAAAGGACTGGGGTTTTAATTTTTTCTCCCCACAATGGCCACAGGAATAAAGCTAGAACACATGTGAATTTAGCTGTGAGGTGGGTTAGCTGGTCTTTTCCCAGGGAGAAGAAGACAGGGCCTAAGTTGCCTTTGTCTTCTGCCATAGCACAGTATTTTATTCAAGTCTAGGCCAAGGGATATGGGGTCTAAACATAAAAAATCCCCCCTTTCAATATTTTTATTTTAATTCAAACATTACATCACTTCTCCCTTCCCTTTCTTCCCACCAACTCCTCTTGTGTCTCTATTCTTCCAATCCTCCCCTCCACCCTCGTCAGCTTCCTACTCCTTTTCAAATTCCTGCTTTTTTTTCCTTTCTTTTTATTGTTTTACACACACACACACACCTATTCATAAATATATACATAAATACAATCTTCTGAGTACATTTAATGTTGTTTATTTGTATATGATTTCAGAGCTGACCACTTGTATTGGGTAACCAATTAGGGGACTCATCCCTGGGGAGAGATTAATTCTCCCCTATTAGAATTTGTCAGTTGCTTGTAGTTCTTTGTCTAGGGGTGGGACCCCCTTGAGATCCTCCCCTTCCATGTCAGCATGACTACTGGCATTGCTACTGTTCAGGTCTTGTTTGAGAGACATTGTTGATGGATCATGAATGTGACACCCATGTCACTTTGAGGAGGCACAATCTCACACAATCTCAGTCGCACAAGCAGACTTCCTGCTCTCTGGCTCTTACAATCTTCCCCCCCCCCTATTCTGTAATGGTCCCTGCACATTAGGTACAGGAGATGTGTTGTAGATGTATGTGTTGGGGCTGGGCACCCCAAAATAAGTCCTTCTCTATATTTTGACCAATTATTGATCTCTATCATCAGCAAAGAGAAGCTTTGGTGAGGCTTGAGAGTTGCTCTTACCTGTGGGCATAAGGATGCATTAAGAATGTAGTAAGGAACTGTGATGGCCTCGTAAAAAGGCGGTGGTAAGATCTTCATCTCAAAAAAGGGTTCCATTTTTGAAAGAGAAAAGGAGCTCTACCATGCTGTGGTTAATAATAACTTGTCAGCTAGTCAGGATATTGGCTGACCCAGGCATGCCTGTGAGGGATTAGCTAGACTGAGTTAACTGAGGTGGAAAGAGTCACTTTCACATGGGTGGCCCCAGGTTCTGAGGTAGGGCCATGGACTGAATAAAAAGGGGCTATATTCATCTCTTTCTGTTTCTTGACCATGGATGCCATGTCAAAATCCTGCTTGCATGACTTCTTGACCATGATGTATTGTACCCTAGCATTGGAAGCACCCCAAAATCTTCTTCTTTAAGTTATCTTGTCAGGTTTTTTTTGTCATAGCAATCCATCAAGTAACTAATCCAGAAATGTGACAGTCAGTCCTGATTGTCAACTTCATTAGATCTAGAATCAACTGAGAGGCATGCCCCTAGCCAGAATTGTCAGGATAATTCCTGGAATGACTAACTGGGGTCTGGGAAGGGAACCTTCTCACAGACTGGGCACTACCTTGCGCCAGTCTCCCAAATACAAGTTAGGTCAGAGCTGAAAGATTTTGTTTTCCTACCTGCCTTCTCTCTTTGCTGGCAAATATATCTATCTTGTTGTTGTTGTTGTTGTTGTTGTTGTTGTTGCTGTTGCTGCTGCTGCTGCTGTTGTTGCTGCTGCTGCTGCTGCTGCTGCCACCACCGCAGCCATCAGAACTCTGGAGCTTGAACACAAATGGAAATCTCTGAACATGTGAGCCAAAATCAACCTTTCTTCCTGAAGGTTCATTCACTTCCTCAAGCACTTTGTCACAGAGATGAAAAGTGACTGTCACAGAGCTTCCATCCTCTGCCATCTAGTGTCTGTTCCATTGCTTAAATAGCAGGCATTTTCTTTTCAAAGTAAAAGAATCAGAGGAGGAGGAAGAAGGTGAAAAGGAGGAGGAGGAAGAGGGGGAGAAGAAAGAAGAAGAGGAAGAAGAGGAGAATTTTTTCTGTGCCTTCTGTCTCCTTGATACTTCTGAGCCAGGAGGAAGGATGCTTGCACATTTGAGGACACAGCCTGGAGCACATTCCATCGATAATCTATTCATCCCTGTTTGCACTGGGGTGGAACTTGGCAGAGAATGTGGTATTGTAATTCCCTCCTCTGCCGAGGGCTTGTTCTCCAGCATCCCTGGGCTCCTCATTTTGAGGACACGTGGGCCCTGTGTGCACACAGGCACATGGGGTCATTAATCACCCCCACCACCTTAAAAGAATTCTCCAGACCAGAGGGGGGAAAAGGATACTATAAAAAGACTGAATTAGAGTCCCTCTGCACCAATATCCCCGAATATGCAATTTATTGCCAACAACCAAAATCTCATTCTCAGGCCATTAACTAAAATAGAAAAAATATCATCTTAAAATCTAAACATAACAAGGGGTGCATTGTAATAGACTTCTAGTTCTGGGTGAGCAGATGGGTGCCTTGAACACTGGAAACCTCAAGAACTCAGAGTATGATGCTACCCTTCCCGAGGCCTCCGACTTGAAAACCGCAATCTTTTTGTGGCTCTCGTGTTCCTAACCAAAATTCTTCTGTTAATCCTGAAGACATGGCAGCTGAAGTACCACCCAGTTACCAGCACCTCAGAAGGAAGCCAGAAACAAAATCCTTCTGTTTAAATTAAAGAAATCAGTGGCCTTTGTTTAGAAGGGGCATGCCCTGGGCTCCCCGGCTTGGAGGTAGTGGTGCTTTCGTGGAATGCCAGAAAGGGTCAGAAGTGACAGAAGTAGCTGGTGCCCCTCAGGCTCCACTTGAATGAGGTTTCTCTACTTCTTGGGCTCCTCTGAGACAAGGGTCCAGCCTTATTGCCAAACCCAGAGGTCCCCTGGCTCTCTGCATTGGTCTGTATGTGGCCTATCCCTGTCCCTGCTACCTCCCTGCATTGGCTTCTGTTTGATCAAGAGCTAACTGAAGTGGATGGCCCCATCCACCCTTCACCTGTGTCCATCAGTGTCAGAGAGAACTTCTTGCTCTTACTCTGTTTTCCACATAGGGAGTATGGTGGTTTGAATAGGAACACACCCAATAGACTCATGGGTTTGAGTGATTGGCCCATAGGAAGTAGCACTATGAGCATGGCCTTGTTGGAGTAGGTATGGCCTTGTTGGAAGAAGTATGTCACTGTAGGTAGGTTTTGAGGTCTCAGATGCTCAACCCCAGGCTCACAGTTCTTTCCCTGCTACAGGCAGATCCAAATGTAGAACACGTAGCACCATACAGAATCCCTCCTGAAAGTCAGAGGACAACTTGCAGGGGTTGCTTCTCTCCTTCCACCATGTGGGTTCCAGGGATTGAACTCCAGTCCCCAGCCTTGGCATAGTGCACCCTTACCTGCTGAGCCATCTCACTGGACCCCATTGTCTATGTAGTGTCCATTTGTTTTGTCAGTCTGTCTGTCCACAGAAATTGGCTGGAATCAATCTCACGTGATGCTAGGACCTAAAGAAGCCAAGTGCAGGAAGTCTTTGTCCTTGCTTCCTTCTGGGGACTTCTGAGACAGAGCTGTACAGGGCCAAGCTAGGAAGAGATAGACACAGATGAAGAGTCTCTGGTCTCACTGAAGCCATGGTCAGCATCGAACAGCACAGGAAGACTGGCTGAAACTTTCTTGTGTTTTAAGAGCCCAGCACACCTGGCCAAACTGTTTTTCTTCTCATTAACTCCCCTTTGATGAGCTCATGGACAGACCCTTGGTGGTCTGGGGACAAGAGGGGCACAGTTTAGACAAGGAGTCACTTCTTCCCACGCTGTGGGGGAGGGGCCCCAAGCTGCCTTAAAATGATGAAAGTCGTCTGGGCAACTCTCCCTATCCCTGGCTAAGAGGTGTCCCATGGGCAGGCTGAGTTCTGAAAAGGCAGGGGGCTGTCTGCCCTTGAAAGTGGGTCTAGCCACCAAGAAGACACACACCAGCTTGAAAGGTTCCCAACCCTCACCAGTGAGTTTTCTCCAGTGTCCTCATAAAACTCAGACTACAAAAAGAGGGTGGTGGGTCCAACCCTGTCGCACACACAGGACAAACATTTATCATGCTGAAGGCCAAGCAGGCCCTTGTTTTGATCTCTTGTTTACATAGCCCAGTGCTCTGCAGTGTTCCAAGGAATCTGTGTCCCAGGCAGTCATGGAGACCTCCTGGGGCCGACCTCTCCCCCTCTGCCTGTTCTGCCATGTATGTTTTTGCAGCTTTCCCAGCCTCTGCTCACGTGACTGTGGCCCTGGCTCATGCCTGCCAGGATTCAAGTGCACTTGTTAGAGGAGGCTTGGGAGCTTCACATCTGTGCCCTGCAGGAAGCAAACGCTGCTCACACCAGCACAGCTTCCTCTATTCTAAACACACTCCCAGGTGGGTTTTTTCTTTTCCTTCCTTCTTTCTTGTAGAAAAGAAAGCATTGAGGGTCACTCTGTCTCACCACGTGCAAGAGGCCAGAGTCAGACTGGAAAACAATAGCTCAGTGTGACGCACCAGAAGGTTCTCAACACAGTGCTCAATGTCTGCCTGCAGGGTCTCCACAAACCCCCCAAGAAACTAGAAATGGAGGCTCCTGAGGCCACATGACGGCCAGAGTGGTATTAATAGGATTCTAGAATTTCCCATCTGAATGCTTTTGGTGTCTCCCATCTGCGAAGGCCATCTCCAGCTTCCAGTCTCCCCAGTTACTCCGCTTCACTGATCCTCATCCTTTGGAGCCTGAGCAGGCTGCAGAGGGCTCCACATGTGGGGCCTGAGAGAGCAAACTCGGGCCCCAGAGCTCCTGTGTCTGCCCAGAGCTACAGGCTCAGCTGCTCTCCCACCACAGAGCATCCAGACTCAAAGACAGGCTTAGTGTTTCTTCCTTCAGGGGGCATTGTATCCTAAGCCTTGCCCCAATCAAAACCCCCAATCAAAAGCAGATGTGTTGTCATGGAATCCAGCCACTGCAGTAAGATGTGACCTTCATGATCACATCAGCGTCATCCCAGAGGACCCTACCTCAGGCTGTTCTGTGAAATCCCTATACCTCTTCACCCAGACGAGGTTAAACATCTAGATCTCAGACATTTCTGCCTCAATCCAAGAAATGCTCTTATTCCCATAAGACCTGATCACTTACCATCTTCAACCTGATTCCTAGGTCGCTTTGAACTTTAATATCCCCTCGGCACCATGGAAATCTATGTGTTTAGGAAGACTGTTAAAAGCTGAATGCTGGTGGGCCTCTGAAGGATTCAGTTACTTTTTCACTTTTGCGTGTGTGTGTGTGTGTGTGTGTGTGCCTGGCTCACACTGAGCATGCTCAGTGCTAAGCAGCTATTGTAGTTTTAAACACCCATTCTTGGGGCGGGGACAAATCTGCCTCTGAGAAATGTAACGAGCCCCTATACTGTTTGCCATCTCACAGTTAATTCAGCACCTAGTATGCTCTTACTCACTAAAGACATCTGTGTAGAGACATCAAACAGATCTATTTTCCAAATACTGTGCATGGCCTCAAGGAGGGAGTGAGGGATGGACACTCAGCCAAGCATTCTCCTTCATCAGCCACCAAATTACAGCATGGTAAGAAATCCAAAAGCAAGGGACCCCCCCCCCCCCACACACACACACCCCTGCCTTCAGCCCACCCCCAGCGCTGTGGAAGCATTTCCTGGGGAAGGTAGCCACTGACATTCTAACTGGCACCTGAGTGAGGATGCTGTCCAAATGGGAAAAGCCACAGCAAAGCTCACCTCACCCTGGGCTGAGGAAGAGAACTTCTGCTCTGACCTGAGAGCAGTGGACATGGGTGTGATGGGACTGAGTGGTATCCAGGAGGTGGAGCCTCGTAGTTCAGGGAGCTGGGTATTTCTCCATCAGTTCCAGGATGTGTATGTCGTGGGAAGCCGTGCAGATGCCACAGCCTTTTCTTGGCTAAAAGGTGGAGACAGAATCCCCTTGAGGTCCACCAGTCCATCTGGTCACCTCCTGTGCTTTTTGAGGCTGGTTAAAAATGTAGCCCTCTCCATGCCGTCCCATCCTTCTCTGACAGGCACAGGGAGCCTTTTGTCCCCCTGCTCACCCTAGCACCTGAATGTTCTCACCATAGCGTTCAATCCAGCTCTCCGGACTGTGTACATCCGCCTGCCTCGTTACCCAAATGACGGGTGGGTCCGTACCACCACGTAGTGTTTCTCAAGATGTGGAAGAGACAGCTCATATCCCGAATCCCCTACGGAGTCCACAGAAGCACATAGCAAGTGTCTGGATGTGAACAAGGATGACAACGGATGGCTAAGAAGTGTTTCCAGTGGCATCGGAAGGCCATAAACATGAGAAACTGCTGGAGTCTCGGGGAGGCAAAGTCTGAGACAGGGAAGCTAGTGGAGCTCTGACTTTCCTTCTAGAAGATTCTCCAACAGAAAAGGGGCCTGGAAGCGCATATGACTTAGCTGCCCAATCCTATGATAAACTTGAGAATGGAGTGCTCGGTGGGCTTCATCGGCCACAGCTAGTTGCAGTTAGCACCCATTAACTGCTCTTGGTAGACAAGGCACTGGGCTGGCTTCACTGAAGCACTAGATGCAAATTAACCAGTCCCAGACAATACGATGCTTTCCCCGTTTTCAGAAGGACTGGTGGACCCTCAGGGAGCTGGCTTGAGAGAAAGAGCTGGGCCTTCCCTGGGCCGAGTTAGTGTGACTGTGGCTAAGCTCTCTCAGCACACTGTTAGTCTCTTGGTAAGGAGAGCACACTTCTCCGATGTGGATAATCCCACTGCTAGATAGAAATGAAAGTGGGCATGACTAGCTAAGGAGAACATTCACCATCACAGTCTTAAGCCTAGGTTTTGTTTTGTTGTGGTGGTGGTGGTTGTTGTTGTTGAAGTCTATATTTAATTCGGTTGTGTTACTGTTTGTTGTTTTTGTCCTTGGAGCTCGAGATGTAGTTTTATTAAGCAGCCTTGACTGGTTTTGAACACAGAACCAACTTGGTTTCTTCTGATTACTGCTAATACATTGACAATTCTTTGCTTAGGATCATTGGAGCACCACAGACCTTTAACAGCATCCTTGGTGTCTACTAACAGATGCCAACAGTACCTCCTCCTCAGTGGTGGCCACCAGACAGACACTGCAAATGCCTCCAGGGTGGGAGATTACGTGATATTTATTTATTTATTTATTTACCTATTTATTTATATTGCAAACCGTGCATACTGCCTAAATGCAGTCACAGGTGTCTCTGTCTCATAGTCTGGGCTCTGCTGCCTGCTCTTCTCTGTCACCACACGCGAATGACTTAAAGCACGGCAAGCTGCCCACACTCTCCTGCAGACACTGCTGTCTCTAGGCTGCTTCTCTAACCCATGCTAGCCAAGTGACTCACTGAGCTCACTCAGCAACGGATCCTGCAGACAGTACTCACAGTCTGATGTCACCACCACCCTCAGAGGCGCCCCCAGTGTTCGCCCCCCTCCATGCGCTCCTCCCCTCCGTGCAGTCCTCCTGCAAGGTCATGCAGCGGTGACCCATTCTCCTTGAATGACCTTCTCACTGATTCTTTCTTGTCCCCCAAAGAAGAGCCCATTGCAGGTTTCCCGTCTTTTTTAACACAAGGAAATTAGACAGGACTGGTTAAACTCTAGTCAAAGTACTTCCTGCTTGAAAGGTCTGGAGGGAAGCCAAATTCACTGCCCCCTGGCCGACATCCCCTGCAATGGCCACTCTGCAAATGAACTCCAGAGAAGAGGAGATCTGGGTGGTCCTTCCAGAGAGACTTTAAATTCAGTCTTCTACTCTGGAGCAAATAAACACCTGTCAGATGCTTAAACCTGGAGATCACACAGTGTGGAGCACAGTATATGGTGTCTTCGGACCGAGCCCTCCACACGGTGTGACCCCCACAGTATATAGTGCCTTAGGGCCCAGGCACCGGTGCTTACTCAGCTGCATCAGGGCACAACCACAGGCACCGGAAACCACAGAGAGCACATTGTCCTTTTACTTCTGCAAGTGTGCAGCTACCAGGAGCTGCAAACCCATTCTGCAAAGAAGCTGTGATTCAGGCTGCCTGCATGTCTAGCAGACAGCCCTGATGTCTTCAATGACAGACAGCAATAATCGGAGGCCATCCTATGAGCACATGGGGCCACACAGTCTCAAGTCAAGACTCTAATTAACTTACACTGTTCACATCTGTTACCTCATCTGGGAAGTAGAGACTGGCCATGCTGTTCTTAGTACTAATTCTGTCACTGCAGAGTCTGGTGATGGCTGGATAATACTCCACACAATCAATGTGTTTGAAACTCCAAATATCACAGTGTATGTGTTTGGTGCAGGCATCACAGATGGGGATGGACTGCAGCCCTAAGCTTCCTGATGTCATTCATGTGCATTTTCAGAATCAAGACAAAACCTTCTCCAAGAGCAAAGTACCAATCCTGAGGTTGCCACCATCTTCTTGCACACACAGCTCTGCTGGGCCTGGGGACTTACATGGGGCAGAGTTCCAGACACACAGAGGTGGACACAGCAGCTGGCTCCATCAGAATAAGTAAATCCTTTCTCCCTTCCTCCTGCTCCTGGCTTGGGTCATCACTAAATGAAAACCAAACAGAAACTACCAGTGCCCCCTTTGTTATTGCAGGTTGGGAGCTGGGATGATCCAGCTCAGGACTGGAAATTTAATCTTACTCTGCTTCCCAGACACAGACACTATTAAAGTTTTGTTTTGTCCTCTCTGGGAGTTAGAAGATGCTTGGATGTTTTGTGCCCGGATGATTCTCCTGGTCTCTCGTGACAGGCCCTGAAACTGCTCTCTCCACTTAAGAATTCAGTGACTTAGAATAAACGCATAGTCTGCAAAATGTCCTGAGAACCATGAATATGAAAGAAGATCTTAAGATATTGATGCTTAGGGTTAGAATCATGAGCACCACTGTGGATAATTGCCTGGATGAAGACCCTTGTGTGGCTACTTACCTAAAGGAGGAAGGCCCACTCTAGGACAGTTCCTGCAGATACAAGCAGACAGGGAAGCAATTCAAGGTGATCAGGTGCTCAGTTCTCAAAGTGAAAGGTTTCTATCCTAGGCTCAGACCTCTTCCTCTACACCCCAACCACACACACTGCTCAACCTTGATCATAGACTGAGTGACCAAGAGGTAACTGCCAGGAACATGGCTCTGCTCTGATGGGGTGATGAAGGCCAAGAGACTACAAAAGGTGGTTTTGTCAGTGAGATGAAGATCCTTATGATGGCTTGGGTGAGAATGCCCCCCATAGGTTCATATATTTGAATACTTGGGCCCTAGTTGGTGGAACTGTTTGGGAAGGATTGGAAGGTGTGGCCTTATTAGAGGAGGTGTTATGGGGGTGGGTTTTGAGCACTCTCTCTCTCTCTCTCTCTCTCTCTCTCTCTCTCTCTCTCTCTCTCTCTCTCTCTCTCTGCTTTGTAGTTGTTCTTTCAAGATGTTAACTGTCAGCTACTGCTCCAGCACCATATCTGCCTGCCTGCTGCCATGCTTCCTATCATGACAGTCATAGTTTCAACATCTGAAACTATAAGCCTTTAAAAAACTCTTCTTTCTTTGACTTGATTTGATCATGGTGCCTTTTCACAACAATATAAAAATAACCAAGACAGTTTTCCATGGAAATAGAATAGCAAGATTTTTCACAGTAATTTCTTCATACTGTTGTGGAGGCTGAGTCCTGGGGTCTACAGTTAGCAAGTTAGGAACCCAGCGACGTTAATGGTTGGAAATGAATATCAGCAAGCTCAAGATGAAGGAAAACCCAATGTTGAGTCTGGAGGCAGAAGAAAAGCCCACATCTCAATTTGATGCACACCAGACTGAATACTGTCACTCAAGGAACGGTCGGCCTTTCTGTGCTATCTCCTTTTCAATTGATTGGCTAGGGCCCACCCACACTGGGAAAGGCATCTCATTTACTTATCTTAGCAATTTAAATGTTATTCTCTTCTGAAATACTCTTACAGGAGCAACCAAAACATTTGGCTAAAACATGTCATACCACGGCCCAGTCAAACTGACACATAAAATTAACTATGGCGGGACCCAAAAATCCCCAGAGGAGCTGTCCATTACGAAAAGTGCCACTTATGAATGAGGCTGTTATGGAGGCGAGACCAGCAGTTTAACTAAGCACAGAGCTAGTGTGAGAACAAATCCTTCCTGAGACAGGGTGATGGCCATGTGTGCAATGTGCCAGTAGCACTATCTGATGCATAGCCCAGGGCCCTCCGTCCACCAGGAGAAAGAAGAGAAATGCAGTTCTCCATACCACACTGCAGATCCCAAGGTTCACTCATGATTGCTTCAGGCTGACCTGGGGCAGGATGGGCCTCTCTGAAGGAAAACAAACCAAGGGGGACTCTCCCAGCAACTGAGGAGGAAGTGCGGTCAGCGAGGGTTCTTGCATGTTTATCTCAGAGTTGACAGAGCATGGGCTGAACTGGACAGAGTGTCTGATTTAGAAAGTATTTTTATTCTATTACATATTTTATTATAATGGTGACTCTACTCTCCGAGCCAGAAAAATAAACATCAGGTCCGCAAGAGCCTTTGGTCTGAAAGAAGAGCATAAACATTTGCGACCTTCCTACTCCAAGTGGTGGGGATGGCTGCCTGAATAGGGGTTCCCTACAGAGCCGTTCTGTGCTGTGAGGCTTCAAGAGTTGGCCTTTGTGTGTCAGGAGGATGAGGAGGTCTGTGTGGAACATAAACACTGTTCTTCTATAGGTTTGACAAGGTGAAAGGCTTGAGGATTTTATTGCCACCTCCTGATATGTAGGTGTGTGTTTCCTCTTCTGTCTGTGCAATGGCAAGGAGCTATGTATCGACAGGGTCAGAGCAAGCAGGCCAGAATTTATCCATCAAAACAGCCTCAGAATGTCTACCCTTCTTCTTGAGATATGGCGGCGCTACAACCTGACAGAGGCACTGGGAAGCGGTCTGTTCACCTTCTGCTGTTCACTTTTCCTTGTTTTAAAAGAAGCAGTTCTTCCACTTGACCAGATTCCAGTTCCAAATAGAGCCTGTCTGGGGCTCTCCTGGATCTCACTAACAGAACAAGTCATTGTTCTCTGGGGATTAAGAGTCTTATTCTAAACATGTGGTACCAACTTCAGCATGTCCCTCCCTCAACGTGCAGCTGGACGCCTCTCTGTGTGTTCTGCCCAAAGCAATCTCCTACTGAGAAGAGGAGCACAGGAGCCTCACATGGTCACCCTTGCTGTTCCCCAAAACAAAGCCTAGGGTAGAGTTGAAGTAGCAACTTTCCATCTACATGTGTCTTGGAATAGACCAGACACAGGCACAGGCACCCGCAGAAGCACAGTCTTTACTCCCTGCCCTCATGTAAAACAGTTTGTCTTCCAGGATCAGATGGGATGTCAGAATGTTCGAAGCCCTGTTGGACTGCACATCAGACTCCATATCCCTTCTTGCCTATTGGGACCAAGATATTCCACGACACTTCCCTAGCAGTGTGGCTCAGATCTGTTCTAAGGGAAAGCTGCCTGCAAGACATTGGAGGAAGTAAACAAAAGCATGTAGAACTCGTTTTGCTGGCTAGGGACCACATGCTTAAGCCAGCCATGGAACATGGGATGATGTAATCATGTTCTGTTTCCAGTGTCTTTACAAGGTCCTTCTAAATGCTGGGTTTTTATTTCATGCAAGAGTCAAGAATTAATATTCCCAAGAAATGAGCAGTTGCTAGATCAACACACCACTAGGAAGAAGCGGAAGGCACTGGATTGCTTGAGGTTTATGAAGCCAAAGATTGAAAACTGTGGTATTTTCTACAGCTCTCAGTAAAGCAGGGTCTGGCTGAGCCAAATTTAACACCTCCATACACACACACACACACACACACACACACACACACCTCTGTTATTTAAATTATAGCTAAAGAATAGACGTAACATAAGATTTATCATCCTACTGGTAGCATTTGAGAGTTGAGAAAAGTACATGCATGTATTAAACAATGTCTAAAATGTTTTTCGTCTGTCCCCATGGAACAGTCACTCTCCACACCACCACCCCATTGCTCCTGCTACCGCTCTTCCTGTCTCTGATTTAAGGATGCTAAGTATGTCACAGGTTTGAGAGCATATTGTATCTATTCTTTGGGGCCAGTTTAAGTCACTGGGTGGAATGGCCTCCAGTTTCACCCATGCCATACGAATCGAATCCCCTTCTTTTCTATACAAGAGGAAACAGAGATTCACATGCACCTAGGGAGCTCCCCCATTGCCAGACCCCTCACCTTCAAACTGGAGAGAAACATGACTGTATTTTTTTTTGGATGGCTCACTAGGGGATTTTTATACTAGCTCTATGCTTATTAAAGTGGGAATTTACTACAGAACTATTGAAAATGAAAGCTTAGAGAAGTAGCTATTTCCCCATTGATGTTAGAAGGTCAAGCTGGTTTAAAGGAAAAGGTTACGGGTGGGTCAGCTGGTGGCCCAATTAGAGGCTCTGAATGATCCAGGTTCATGCTTTCAGTCCCCCTGGATGAGGAAAGTGGTCATTCAGGTAGTGTGGAGCCCCAGGGCCCTGAGAGTAACACAATCAGCATTTGGAAATGCCTCTAAGACAAGTTCCCAGGTTCTTCTAGCTGCTAAAGCCACAGGGTGGAAATCTGCAAAAGAAATGCGTGTTCCCTCTGGAATCCCTCTAGTGCCCACCCAGCCAGGTGGGCCCTGATAGAGATGGCTGCAAGTAGGGATGGTTGGAAGTAAAGGGGGGTGGGTACAGGTAGGGAGATGGGTGCAAGGGAGAAACGCTGAAGGGGAGGATGGGCGCTGGTGGAGGGATGGTTACAGGTAGGGGATAGCTTTAAGAAGGGGTGTGGCTGAAGAGGGAGTGGCTGCAAGTAGAAGGGGTATAGATTAGGGATAGCTGTAGATGGGCATTGCCCTGGGGTGCTCAAGCAAGTATCCTCATATTCATGCATATGTCCTTGCTCCCCGCCTTTCTGATTTGGGGATCCCTTGGTTTTTACATGCTGAAGTAGTGAAACCTCCCTGACACACCCGTGATCATTGTGACATGCTTCTGAGCTGTTCATGAAGAATAGCATTACAAAGGGCTGTACACACATAGGCAAGCCAAGGGAGGAAAGGTCAGACAACTCTAACATCTCTGGACTTCCTGTGACCTGTCCAGTCACCCTCGGATCTCCAGGTATCGCAGTTTTCAATGCAGGGTGTTGCTGGTCCAGCCTAGCTTGGCCCTGGGCCTGCCTCATCCCCCATCAGTCTCTCTCAAGTACATGAGCCTGCTCCAAAGGCTCCATTGTTCACTTTGGGTTAAAGTTACCAAGAAGCAGGTAAGGACTAAGAGCCTGGGGAACAGAGGCAGGAGAAGTCCTCTCTTAAATGTGACACTTCTCAAGAGGGGAAGCTAGCCTTAGGGTCCACTGGGAAGCAACCCGGAAGTGATCTGGAATGGTACATCTGTCAATGGAAATCTCTCTCTACTGACCAAGCTGGGCTTCCCTACTCTCCTTAACTAAATCTACAATTTTAATGGAGCTAAAAATACACACACCCCCAAAATGTCTACTATCAAAATTTAGGTTGCTAATTTAAAAATATCTTTTCCTAGAGAGATGAGTCTGGTTAAAAGTCTACTTCATATGTTACCTAAGGGGAAGTTTAAGTGTCTCTCCAGGTCTTAGCCAAGTGCTGTGTGTACAACAGGGCATGTGATGACCTATTGCCTGTGTATAGAAACGGGTCACCCTTGGCCTTTTGCAGTCAGTCAGCATTTCTGAGGAAACCTGACCCTCCATGTGGTCAGTCTCATCTCCTTCCCACACTGGAATTTTATTAGGCAAAGTTGCAGAGTCTTTTTCTACACTTGTTTTCTTGATAAACACCTCATGCACAGCGTGTGGATTTTCCATAGTTTCATCGCACCAGAGTTTGCTCCTGAGAAAACAATGCCAGAGGGGGAGCCCGAAAAACGAACCTAGAAATAACTGGGGAGTGATTCAGGAGCTGGTGTGACTCTTACTCCTTGAATTCCAGGAAAGTGGGGATGTGGCACAGCCCTGTGTGGAGCAGGCTCCTGGCAGCCCGCCCAGCACACAATGGGCCTGTGATAGCATCATTGGCTCCCTTGGAGAGAGGACAATGGAAGCCAACAGCCATGCAGGCCCCAAGCTCAGAGCCATCACAGTCAACAGGACAGGAGCAGGCACCCACTCCCTCACCCGGAACAAGGATTCAAAATAGGACCTGGCCAGGAGGCCCAAAAAGCAGGTTTTGTCAGAAGACTTGCCAAATGAGCACCAAAGCAACTGGGGCTGTCCTCTGCAGAACAACAGATCCTGGGCCCCTGGAGAAAGCCACAGCTAAGAGCAGCAAGGAATTCTGAGAAGAAATTGAGGCCTGGAATCGGGAGGCTGGGGCTTTGTCTCTGCTTCTGCTTCTTCTGCTTCTTACTCAGTGCATCATGGGAGAGGGGGTGGGAGGAGTGGGGGACCTTATCCACTTCCCTCACCTGATTAGATGAGCAATTCATAAGCCTGTGTGCTGTGGTGAGAATTAGAGTAAGTACTTTGAGGATAGCAGTGGATGGGTAAGGCATTGCATGCATGAGGGGACCCACAGGCCACAGCAAGCTGGCGTCCTGGTGTTAAGTCTTCCTTGGGAGGTCAGGCACACTCAGCCATGATGTGTAACGTGTTCCTCGTGTTCTCCTGGGCTATATAGTCTTCAAGGTAGGACCGAGCTCGTTCATGCCATGTTTTGTATCACACACATTTGCAGAGAGGCCCGGTGATGCTCCAGGGGGAGCCTGGGATGTGCAGAGCTGAATCTGAGCATTGATAGGCCCAGAGGATGGGACTGAGGGCCGAGGTGGAGTAGAATGACTGTACGGGGTACAGAATGACTAGGTCCTCCAAAATCCTCATAAACTGACACTTAGCTTCCAGGTAATTAGAGGCTACCTGTGACGGGCCATGAGAGCAAGAATGGGGTACACATTTTCCATTGCTCTTCTCTGAAGAACGACACCCCCCCCATGGCTCCTGGCATCACATTAGCTCAATGAGTGTTGTTGATTGACTCAATGGATACTATGTTTCATTTTGAGGTTTTGGAGCCAGGAACAGAGACACTGGTGCTGTCATCTGTGCTGTATAGGCCATTCCAGGTTGGTCTATATAACTTGACAGGTAATGTCTTACCACCTCCTCATATCAGTTTTCTGGGTTTTCAAAGATAATCAATGTCGTATCCCTGTGTCAGCCCCAAATGGCATAAGTGTGTTGCCGCATGCGGTCTGTGAACTTGGACTCATAATACTGAAGATGGTCCTATGTTTTTATTCCAAAGAACACTGTGGCTCAGAACTGTTAGGCACGTTGACTGTTTCTAAGCCAGACCAGACTCATTTTTTTTTTTTTGCAGAATAAACAAGAGTTTAGAACATGCATCCTCAGGTGTCAGAGGCTCTCTGTGGTGATGGACAACATCTCTATATACCCTTGAACCATAGTTCACTACAACTAATAGGATGGAGGCTCCTGCATGCTTCACTTTGATAGTCATTAAATTCTAGGCATACCGTATGCAATACCTATTTTCCATATGTATTATCTAAGGTTCAGAAAACACCATAAATTGAAAAGCTTATAACTGGTTGCAAAAGTTTATATATGAGTAGATTCTATTTCATTGACCAATGAATCTATGTTTATGCCTTTTAAAAGAAGAACTGTAACTCTATAGTGCAGCTTGATCTGGGATGGTGACATCTCCAACAGTTTTTGTTGTTGTTGTTGTTGTTGGGGATTATTTCACTTATACTGGGTCTCTTGTATTTCCAAATGAAACTTAAGGGCTTTTTTTTTTCAGTTTCTGTGAAGAAATGTACTGAAATTTCGATAGGGACTGCACTGGGTCTGTAGGTCACTTGTTAGGATAGCCATTTTTACAAAATTAAGCCTACCAATCCATGAGAATGGGGGTCTTTCCACCTTCTGATATCTTCAATTTCTTTGTCTAATGTCTTACATTTTTTTTATTGTGTAAGTCTTTTACTTCTTTGGTTTTATTTATTCCCAGACAGACAGATAGACAGTCAGGCAGGCAGATAGGCAAACAGACAGACAGACAGACAGACAGACAGACAGACAGACATTAAGTTAATGTGAAGAATATAACTTTCTTGATGTCTTAGTGTTTATCATCTGTATATCGAAAGGCTACTGATTTTAATGTCATAATTTTTCCCTGTATAAATGTGTTAGTTTGGACATGACATGAAAATTGCCCAACAAGACAGCGTATCAGCACACCCATTGCCTTGGCCTAGGGCAGTTCCCTAAGAAAGCTAGAATTTGACTTCTCACATGAAGTTGAATAGTTCCCATGATCTGAGGCTAGCACCTTTACTCTCCGTACCTGGCACTTTCCACATAGTGTACGTTGTCTCTCTACCTCTCAGTATTCCACCCATTTATCAGGTCATAGGAGACAAATGTCTTCTTCCAGGCAGGAGCAATCCAGTCTCAGGCTGTCTTAGCTGTGTCAGTGTTGGCTTATTCCTCAACCAAGAGGCTCTGCCTTGCATTACTGAAGTCTTTCTCCGTATGTTTTTAGTAGGAATAGTCCTTTTTACAAGTCACTGACAGCTTCTTTTCTAACACATACAACCTTATAGTAAGCCCACTTACTAAACTTTTCATTTTAGATATAATCTTTAGCTCTAGAAAAATCTAGTTGACTCTAGATTCTAGCTCTAGACATTTCCAGTTTCCCTACCCCTGGTAAGTCTCCTGCTGTGCGGTCCTTCCAGGAGGTCCCTCTCACTGAAATCTCTTCACACATTGGCATCCTCTGCTTTAAAGTCCTTCCCTGTTAATTAAAACACATTCTCACTCTCGATGTTGACACGTTTTTAAGCAGTATTATATCTTGTTGCTTCTTTTCTAGCCTAGTCATTCTGATACATTATCTGATTGAAAATAGACTTCATCTCTTTTTCCTTCAAAAAATACGACCTTTTTGTTGTGACAAATGGTCAGTTTATTGTGGACTAGGCACCAGTATGCCAACACCTGGTTTTAAGTTCTCCTGGAATATCTTAATAAATGCAGCCATTACTGAAGGGCTGAAAGTGTCTATGCCTACAGAATTGCCTACTGAAGGCCTTATTCAGTAAGTCTCCCTAATCTTGGTGGTTGGAATTATCCGAGAGTAATTTCAACCTCTGCAATCTCCCTTCATCTCGTAGTTTCCTATGAGCTACCAGGCCCCTCTCAGGTCTCCCTTATATAGTCAGGGGTTCTTATTCAGCCACACTCTAAGGGGTTTCCAAATTTAGTGCCCCACAAATTCTATACAGTCCCATGGCTTTAGTACTATACACTCCCATGGCTTTAGTACTATACA
>NW_021620771.1:2032786-2048463 GCF_004785775.1 Grammomys surdaster | reverse complement strand
ATACACTCCCATGGCTTTAGTACTATACACTCCCATGGCTTTAGTACCAAACTGCTCCGTCACTTGGCTCAAATCCTTCCTTCCACCATAGTCTAGACTCTCATGCAGAAACCAGCAAGAACACAAATCTTACCCTCTGCTCCCTTCTGTTCAAAACTCAGCCACCTATTTATTATCAACATCCTTAACCTTAAAGCCCTTATCAGAGCTGCTCTCTCCCTCAACCCCTGGAGCCTTATCAGCTGCCGTGTAGAAGCATTATGACCACATGTCTGTGAAGGTCACGGGGACAAGATGGAAACACGTGCCCACACGTGTGCCTCAGGCGCTTAAACTTTCAAACAGGCAGACAGGACCTCTGCAGAGGGTCTTCACATCTCTTTCTTTATTCGCTGGACTGTGACTCAGTGATAGCCAGCACAGAAGTTGGACATTCACCTAATGACAAGTCCTCATGACAGCATTGCACAGTGGGTGAAAATACACATAAGCACATAAATACGTGGCCTGTGTTGTCTTCACACAGGAACAAAGAATGAAGTACTCACAATTCAATTCTCCTAGATTGGCTTCTGGCTTGTTGCCTCTTTGAGGGTTTTTTTTTTCCTTTAGGAAGAACAAGAAAATGTTATTCTAATATCTCTCAGGACAATACAATCCCACATCAGTCCCAGGCCCTGTTGGTTACCTTGGCAAGTTTCTAATATTTCCTTTGGCATCTCCATGACTCAATTGAGAATGCACAAATGGAGATCAGTGCTTGGATCAATGAACAACTCAGTGGAGGCATGGGAGAATTAAGATGGAAGCGGTCCATGCAGGATAAGCGAAGAGACCGGAGCTGGGCAAATGAGATTCTGTTCTGTGTAGTTTTAATTACTGAGCAAGTGAGCAGATTTTTTTCTCTAATCTGCGTTTATCATTTCCATATTACCTTAAATATAGCATTATATTCTTTAGCCTATTATCTGCTTCTAACATCATAGAGATTTTATACTTTATGACAGATTTTAATAGAACTGTAGAACACTACTTTTAGTTTTAACTTTGTTGGCATGTGAAACAAAATTTTTTTTTTAATTTCATCTGGTCTTAAATTTGTGGAATGTATTGCTATTTTTTTCCATTCATTTACTCCTTGGGAAGTTCTTCTCCATATATACTCAACACTAAATATATTTTCTAATTTTTGTTATTTTTTACTTTGTCCTTAATAGCTTTATTTTGATGGGAAATACAAAGGACGAGTGTAAATCACTTCACCCCACATTGTCTCGTGTAACAGTTACAAATCACTCCCACCTCATTTTAACCATATGTCTTACACAGTTTGTCATAGTTATTTTACATATTGAATTTGGATCTGGAGAAAGTCAATGTCCTAGATTCCTTGTTGGCTCTCCTGGCCTGTGTTGCCTTTCTTAAAAGTTAAGAAAGTAATTGCTTTAACAAATTAATATCTGAAAATTCTAATACCAGTTCTATTTGCCCAAATAGCTAAATTTTTGTATATCTCTTAGCATGGCTTAATTAGTTTTAACAAACTGCATTTAATTTAGTTAACTTAAGTAAATATGTTAGAGATTAAAAATTAAAAAAGACTAAAGATTCCTAATATTATGTTATTTTGTTAATTTATTTTATTTTATTTATTTGTAACATTTATTTATGTGTGTGGGTGTTTTGACTGTATGTATGTCTCCGCCATATGCTTGATGACTGCAGAGGCTGGAAGAAGGCATGGGATCCCCTGGGACAGCAGTTATAGGCAGTTGTGAACTGCCCACTGTGGGTGCTAGGAACTAAACTCCAGTTTCACACAAGAGCAGCAAGTGCTCTTAACTGCTGAGCCATCTCTCCAGCCTCTCATGTAACAGCTACTCATAAAGTTATGGACCAAGAACTAACAAAGCACACAGAAACCCCTCCTCATGGGCACGCCAGTCTAGGGAGAGCCCATGGTGAGCTGGAGTGGATTCAAATCATTTCACAGAAACAAATCAATAAATGGACAGCTATGGTTACACATAGACCTCCTTGTGATTAACCATCATGAGAATGCTTGTAGTAATACAAAACAGTACCCATCAAGACCCCATTCCAACTGTTAAAGACTTATCAGTTGTTAAAAACTTATCAGAACATTACTGGGGGAGTCAAAGAATAAGATGAATATACATGTATATATTTGATTTACATATAAGTTATTTATTTACGTGTGTGTGTGTGTGTGTTAAAGAGAATTTAAGACAATGATGTGGGAAGGAATGCTAAGAGTTAGAGGTTGGATGGAGTTTGGGATAAATGACCAAGGAAGAACTCTGTAACCTGGTCCATCACATTTAAGACGAAGGAGTTGGTAGCAGAAACATACATATGTCTGGGCACTGAATACTGTGAGCAGGTCAGTCAAAAACACGTTGGAAGGGACAAACAAACGAGCTATTGGCCTAGCAGGAAATACACTCTTGTGGGCGGGAGATCAAGGGTGTATAAACAGTCAAGGGAGTTGCCTGGTCTTCCTGAGGATAAGGAACTTTTTGAGTGGACAGTGAATCGGGGACTGGAGACA
Source organism: Grammomys surdaster (assembly GCF_004785775.1). Classification (NCBI taxonomy): domain Eukaryota; kingdom Metazoa; phylum Chordata; class Mammalia; order Rodentia; family Muridae; genus Grammomys; species Grammomys surdaster. The sequence continues at coordinate 2,045,891 of NW_021620771.1, read as the reverse complement.
ATTTGGTTTTCCTCCTAAAAGTGAAGAGAATTATCTACAGGGAGAGGGATTCTCAAAAGAGACTCCAGCTATGAGTTGAGCTGGGAGAACTGAATGGATAAGAACTACTGAGAATGATGTACTGAAGTACATGCAGCTCAGAGATCACAGAACAGAAAGCCGCCCAGAGCCAAGAACCAGGAGTCTGTGGTAGACCTGCCTCTCAGGTCTCTGGAGAGATCACTTCAGCCTAGCAGAATAATTACGCTCCTTGATAGTCATTGAGAGGGAGGGTAGGGAAGAAGTTCAACCATTCAGAGCCTGAGAGAACTTCAGGACTCATCCTGTGAGTCCCTGGACACTTCAGCAGAAGCTGGGGTTGGCCAGGGGTTTGCTAGGCTTTCTTCAGCATTTCCAGGTGGATGATAACATCGAGTCCCGCACTCCATGCTTCCCTACACCCCATGCTCGCCTTCATCATCTCTCTGCTGTGTGAACATGTAGGGATGATGAGGGCCCCCTCCATAAATGGAAAAGCAGTTAGTCACTCAAGGAAATCTGTGGTTCATCTGTGGATTAGTAACAGAAATCTGAGAATGGACATTAAAATAATAAGAATAAAATTACAAAATAAGTAGGACATCAGGCATTTCTACAAGGAAATACCTTGGAAAAATAGACAAATAGAGAAGTGTAAAAACTCCCTGATATAAACACTGGCAACGGGGGCTTGAGAAGGTATTAGTCTGTGCTTTGCTTTACCCTGCATGCTCAGCTAATCCATAGCTCCATGTTTGCCTAAGTGTTTTCTGGTATCTACTTCTCTTGAACTATTGACTTAATGTTCTTGATCTGAGTTTCTGTTGTACCCTCCCTCTTTGGATGGCATTTCTTGTTTTCCCAGGCTTCCCCAAGAGCATCTCCGATGTCCTCTAACGGTAGAGGCATGGAGCCTCCCTGGGCCCCTGTAGTGCTGCCTACCACTGCATCTGTTCCCAAGGCTCTGGAATTGTTCCTTGCTTTCTAGCTGTGGTTCATCTTTAGAAATACGAGGTTGCTCAAAATGCCCTGCAAATTAAGTTGCAAAATAGCCACGAATTCTGCACTATGCTTTGGGTTTGTTCAAATTATTTTTCTATGGATTTTTTTTTCTTCCCAGTATTCTTTGTCTCCCAGAAGTCTCTCTCATTTAACTTCTGACTATTTGATTTGATTTTCCAAAGACTGGAAATTTCTCCTACAGAAAGCTACCAAAGACAAATGCTACTGCGGAGGCCAATTTGGGTGGGAGAATCATTAGACATCACTTACTGTTATTGGGAGACAAATTTTGATTATAAAAATTTAAAGTATAATAATGATTATGTGGTGACCAGCTCCAGCTCAAAGAAGACACTAAATGAGCCTCTGCAGAATGTGAGCCACATAACTTCAATATACTTCGGTAATTTGATTCCCAGGGTCCTCCCCACCACAGCGGTTTACCATGCTCTAGCCTTGGGAAGCCTGCACTGTCTCTGCGCTAGCTGTCTTACCCAGTAAATACAGGTGTCTCATCTCTCAGAGGTGAGAAACCAGCCTTTGCTCCCAATCACATCCCCTGTACCTAGCACTGGACCAGCAGGAGCCATAGACATAGCAACACCCACTGCAGTAGTGTAATAAAGATGTGTAAGATAGAGCCCCTGGGAGAATCCATACTCTCTCAGCCATGAAACTTGGTTGTTTTCTCTATTTTCTTTTGTATAGACTATTTCTGGAGCATGACCACTGAGATGCTTGCTCAAAGATCTTATTTCCAGGGGAAAGGATTGTAAGTATCCCAAGGTGAAAAGATCTGGTTGTATTTTCTGAATTTGCATAATGGTCCATATCCAGAACCTGGTAGGGTTGATTACCAAAAGAATCTACCAAGGGAGAAAGTGCCATTTAGATTTATTTTTGCAAGGTTCAGCTCGGCACAAATCTATATTAAATAGTGGGTCTCAAATTATTCCATTACTATGGAAACTTATTTTTTTAAGCCACCATCATAATCACTCCTACTAAATCAAACCATTGACCATTCAATCAAGTGAATTTAGATGCTACAATGACATAAAGCATTCTGAACAAACACGGGAGCCCAGGACAGAGTGAACTACAGGAAACCAAGAAGAATAATTGGTTCCAAAATGTACTTGTGTTACAAATGCTTTTCCTTCTCTCGTCAGTTGACAATTCCTTCTTGACATGACTTGATTGAACTCATGAAGATTTTTCGCCAAGGAAACAACACACTTGGGAAGTATGAACCCGGAGAGGTCACATCTTTTGGAGTTATCTGCCGCCAAGAAGAATGCCTCCCATTTATTTTTCAAGGTGGAAAGCTTTTTTTGCCCCTGTCCATGAAATTTAAAATGCCCAGAGTAATTTAGCTCAGACCGACCAAACAAAAAAGTCACGTTTAAGCATCGATAGGACTTGGAAAGCCTTGGTCTGCAAGGAGAATTATTTGACACTTTCTTATGGTAGGTGGGTGGTCAAATGATGGATTCTGTCTCAAGACATAAGCTCTGCTTTTCTACAGCAGTTTCTGAACCACAGAACTTGAAGTAGAAAAGGCATATTTTTCTTAGAGAATCATAAGCAAGCATGCTCTTAAAAAAATAGTCTCAAATCCTTTTGGATTGAATTTAGTTGAAGAGAAAATTGGGTAATCAATAGCTTAGATTATAGGTTAAAAAAAAGAGTCGTAGTTGGTCTTTTGAAGCTAGCATGGATGTGATATTGAAGTTGACCAGCACTGTACAATTTATAATGGAAGTTCCAAGAATTGACCCTATTTGCAACACCCAACAGAGACCAAGGACCAAGGGTGGATGGAAGAAGCATGCTGAGATCATGTCTTCATGGAGAGCCATGGTTCATCTGGTGAAGGATATGCAGTGATACTTCATGCAGAGCCCTGAAGGGATTGTCCAAAGAGAGGGCCCCCTTAGACTGGGTGCCTGACTTGTACCTGAGATATCTCAGGAGACCTGTCCACAGGTCAGACACATGGGTGAGCCCACTCATACATCTTCAAGAAGCTGGAAGGATCTACCTGGGGAGTAGAATGGACCTAGAAAGAAAAATCTCTTACGTGATTCTCAGTATAGTGCTAAGATGTAGATACTTTTATTAGATTGATTTCAGAGATTTTCAGAGATTAATGCTCAAAGATCCTGAGTGATTCAGCTAGAATTACAAAGCTGATAACAGAGGGTAGCCTATGACTCACGAGCTTATCCCAGTATGCTTGGGCCCTGCCCAGGGAAATGCAGAATCTTTACTGTTAGGACAGTAGAAGCCACCACTGAACTTAACAGGATTCAAAGCCACAAGCAATGGCTTTTTAAATAACATGTTCTAAACATGAAAAACATACATTTACCATTTGAAAACAGCAAGAGAGATTTTTTTTTTACTGTAATAGGCAGAAGTTGTGTAACATGCAATGAGCCAAGGTTATCGTATGTTACTTCCTTGTCACTGTGACAAGTACCTGGCAGAAACAACCAACAACAAGAAGAATGCATTTCAGCTTGTGGGTTCAGGGGTATCATTCATTATGGTGGGAAAGTGGGGTGGCCTCTTCTCTCTTGCACCTCAGGAAACAGCTCTAAGCTCCCACTGAGTCCAATGCAGTTCTGACAACTAAGGACTAATGGTTCAAATTTATCAGCCCGTCAAGCCCATTTCAGACTCTTGCCAGCACATTCCACCTCTGGCTGTGTCATAATGTGAAATGCAGTTGGTACTTCAAGACCTCGCAGTGTTTTAACAACCCCAAACTGTTCAAAAGTCCAAGGTCTTTGCTAAGATTCAAAGGAAATTCTTAACTAAAGTTAAGCCCTATAAAATAAAAATATCTTGTTATATGCTTCCAATAAATGACACAGAATAAACATTCCCTTCCCAAAAGGAAGAAGGAGATATGAAGGAAAGACTGGGCTAATGCAAGATCCAGACACAGCAGGACAAACAAATCCCTCTAGTACCGTGTCTGGCATCTGGGTCTCAGGACAGCATCACTTGAGCTTCCGACAGGCTTGGGGATCCACACTCCTGGTCTTGCTGTTTGATCCACATGTGGCCTCTCTCTTGGGCTGACTCTGTTCAGCTCCTACAGCTTTTGTCATCAGGTAGAACCTATCTTTGGCATCTTGGTGTCTCCATTGCAACTCAGGCTAATCTTACCGTGTCACACATTGGTCCTTCAGGGGTTTCAACTCTACCACACATTACCTGGCTTTCTCAGACCCATCCCTTTTTGTTCTAAATTCTTAGCAAATGCCCCGTCACTCTGGCACTTTGGAGATCAAACTATTACTTAGTAATTAAAATGCACATTTTCAGCAAGGCATAATTATTATTGACCTAAATGTTACTAACAGTATAGCCTCAAGCTCTGTTAGCTTGAAGTCAGAATTATTACTATACAAAATAAATTTGTGGTCACAGAGCAGGAAAGTGATCATCAGAATTGGTGTCAAGGATGGGTAAGACAGGAAAACACATTGGGTTAATGTTTTAAATCTAAAATGTTCCCCACAGGCTCATGTGTTTGAACACTTGGTTGGCAGAAGTGCTATTTTGAGCAATAATAGGACCTTGGCACAAGTGACCTGTCTCTCTCAGCTTCTTTATTTGTCAGGAGTGGAGGAGCTGCCACCTCATGTCCCTACTTCTGTGAAGGGAGCTGCACTAGCTGTGTGCCTTGTATTGCATTTCCCAGTCCTGAAGACAGATCAAGCCCTTCTTCCTTTAAGTTGCTTCTGCCACAACCAGGAGAAAAGAAACCAATACCCAGACTTGGTAGGAGGAGTGGCATCTTTGCCATACACCTGACCATGTGGTCATTAGGCCTTCGGAACCAGTTAGCAAAAGAAATGTGGACAAGTTAGGTGGTGCAAGCTTGAGAACCCTAGAAGGTGGTTGACAGGCCATTCTGGTAGAAGCTCAGAGGAGCAAGATGCTGATAGACACGCAGAAAGTAAAGACGGTGCTTGAGGAAGTTCATCAAGGAACAAGACTTCTCCTGGACAATGGGCTATTTGATTGACATAAAGCAAAACTCCCTCCTAGCCATCTCTCTAAAATAAAATGGCATTGTGGAAGAGGGGTTGGAAAGATCATAAGAGCCAGAATACCTAGGAAGACTGCAGAGAAACAACGCCTTCTGGAAACGGCTGAATAAACAAGAGCACAGCACGGGCAGCATTGATGGGTATATATAAGTAGGTAAGTATATAAGTATATAAAAGTATATAAGCTTACTGGGCACATTAATACGGAAAGGGCACATTTTCTCAGGGTACCATCCATAGACAGAGTATTGTAGGCAACCAGTGGTAGATGGGAGAAAGAGAGTTAGTCTATCCTAGGGATGAGCCTCCTTATTGATTACTCAATGAAGAGTAGGCAGCCTTGAAACTGTATACACACAAACAACAAAGATGGACTCGGCAGGTTATAGCTATGTATTTGTGCATACATATGCACACACCTGCATATACATACACACACATGTATACACACATACACACACATACACATGCATATATACACACAACACATGCATACACTCATACATATACACAACACATGCACACACAAGCTTATACACACACATGCACACACACATGCATACATATTCATATACACATGCACACACAAAGTGCATACACACATACATACACACACATATACTTGCATATACACATGCATACACAGACAAAGTACATACACACACATGCATACACACACACACACACACACACACACACACATCAATAGTAAAGAAAATTAGTAGAGGGACCATGGAGGGGCCGGAGGGAAGGTATCCAGGAGGAGCTGGAAGCAATCAGGGAAAGTGATGTAATTTCATTTCAATTAAAAACACATTCTAAAATAAATAAATAAAATTATAATGAAGAAACATTAAAAGAGATGAAAACAAACACCTTGAAGAAACATATACCAAGCAATAGGAAGTAATTATAGTAACATTAATTGAAATACAACTAGAAGGTAAGATGCCAAGTTCTGCTGCCAGCCTGGGCTGCAGCCATTTGTGGAGAGCCTTTGCATATTCATGGAGCTGCAGGATGCCCCTTCCCCTCTCTCTTACTTCTTTTATATGTTGAAAAAACAGAGGAAACTTTGCAGTTTTACACCCTACCCCAGGCTGCTTTGGTGGGTAGTAGCCCACCCTCAAGGAAAAGTTCTTATTGCCAGCAGAGTCTGTGGTTTCTCTTTAGGCCTCTTTCTTCAACACACTTAGCCCCTTTGTTTACAGCTGGAAACACTCCCACTCCTTTCTTGACAAACTGCACTTGTAGGGCATCTTTCTACTCCTGCAAATATGGCTAACAGTAGGGTCCTAGCTAACATTAACTGCCAACCTGTCAACTTTACAGGGCTTAGTATCACTGGGATGACTAAAGTCCGAAATGGAGTGACTATATCAGGTTGATCTATGGGAATGTCTGTAAGCGGTTTTATTAATTAGTAATTGGCACAGGGGAACTAGCTTACCTTGGGTGATACTGTCCCTAGGCAGGTGATCCTAGCTGAGTGTAAGCCAGCAAGCAGCACCATGGCAGGGTTACTGCCTTAAGCCCCTGCTTAAGCGCCTGCTGTGACTTCTCTCAGTGATGAGGTGTGGCCTGGAAGTGAACTCCAAATAAATCCTTCCTCCTCTGAGTTGGTTGGAAACTAGAAAGACCAGAGTGACAATGGCCATGGCCTGAGTAGTCTGCTGTCTTGAACTTTCCTTGGCCTGATCAGTTAGCCATTGCTTCTATTTTCAACATCAGTTTTCAGAACACGAGAAGAACATAGCCAGAGTCTATGACAGAGGTGACGAAGATGCTGCTGGAAGATAAAAGCCACCCAATTTCTCATTTAAACTTAGTAGCCACTTTGGACTCACTGGTTTTGTCTTTATCTTATTGGGTGTTTTCTTTTCGTGTTTTTATTTCATTGTTTCTTTCTCCGTTATTTTCTGTTTCCTGTCAAATTAATTACTTTTTCTTAGTTTTCCTTCAATGAATTTGGACTTCGTATTCTATTTTTAATTATCCTCAAATTTACATTTTATATACTTAGTTTATAATATAAAGTTGGTCACTATTTTATCTTCATCTTCAACAATACAAATAGAATAAAAGGAGCCGCTTTGGATTGGTCCCTTCTCCCTACCAGATCAGAACCTGTGTTAGTCAGCTTCCTATACTGTAATGAACTACCAGAGGCAATCAATTGACAGAGAAGAAAGTCTATTTTAGATTATGGTTTGGGAAGTTTTAGTCTATGAGCAAACAGTCTAATTACTTTGGGAGCAAAAAAGAAGAGCATTACAGTCTCCCTCAACAGCAGGCCCTGTGTGACTTCTGGACCTCCAGCAGGTCCCATCCCCTGAAGGTCTACAGCACGCCCACTCTGGGGACCATGCTGCTAACACAGGGCCCTTGGATAGCATCCCGCATCAATCTATGGCATCATCACAGCCACGCTTACTTTACAAACTCCCCCACAGTGCTTTTTCCACATTTTCTAATGAGTGAATTTTTGTCATTATGGTGCTGCTATTATGCACCAATAACTACTTCAGATTCAGTCCCTTCTGGTGACAGGGGATCACCCAGTGACTTTCTGACAATTCTTTGGGCATTAGCTTATTATTTATAAGTTATTATTGTCTTCTCTACACACAATTGTCTTTGTAAGGATTATAGTTCTTTCTGTAACAGTCTCCAATTTTCTTTGACACGATATGTTTCGATTTTCATTCATTTTGCTCAGGTTCTGAAGGTAGCTATTCCTTTAATCCTTAAGATCATTATTTCTTTAGATATTTCTGTCTCTCTCTTTGCTTTGTCCTTCCCTTTCATTCTTCATACTGCAGAGAATCGATCTCCTTTCCCTCACGCCTCCTAAGTGTCCCTTTCATTACTTTCTTTTTTTTAATTTGCAGCATCCAAATGCCTTGGACTCCAGTTTCCAGTTTTCTAAGCCTCCAGCCCTGCTCAATCGATACCTCATCCTGCCACTAAATTCTTATTACCAAGGACTATGCTTTCCATCTAAGGACTTCTGCATTGCCTTTGTTCAAATCGCTTTCCCTGGCTAACACTGTACCTTCGGTTCCTTTGTCTCCTCCATGCTGTGCGGCGCCTGGTGCCTGTGTTCTATGTAGACCGATTCAGTCTCTCAGTTGTGGGGGCATCCTTGCAGCTCGACACTCTGTCAGCTCCTCTGTTGCTCCTCATTCACGCGGGTGGTCGTCTGTAATTCTGATCATCAGCCCAGGTTGTTTTAGTACAGCACTCTCTTTAAGCCAGGCCTGTGAACATTTCCCCACAGCAGTAATTTCACATTTACTTCTAATATATAGGATTAATGGTCTTGAACAGGTATTCACAATTCTCCACTTGGGGTTCCTATAGAAGACTGCCTGTGATGTGGACTACACACCATTGTGTGGAAAACCTGGTATTTTGATCGTTCATAGCCACACATTTTGTCTCTCTTTCCTCAGATAGCAAATGGCTTCCTTACAGAGCTATTCTTACAGAATTCTTGAGCTTCTAGTTTCTATTTATAGGAAGGGACAGTTGGTAAAATCTCTGAATGGGATTCAGAGACCACAGTCCTGACTCTTCTTACTGTAGTCTATTATTCAATCTTCTATGCTTCCACAGGAGAGATGCCAGACTCCCTCTGGTGTCTTTTAATTAATACTTCCTTGTGGGCACTTGGAAATTTCATTTTTTGCCTAAGGCTAATGAAGTATTAAAAAGTACCCTTTTATTTAATACAATGTGTTTTGATCATATTTGCCCTTCTTGACTCCTTTCAGTTCTAGCCCCTCCCTATCCACCAGCTTTGTCTCTTTTATTTCTGCCCATCACGTCCAACTTGTGCTGCTCATGTATTCTTGAATGTGTGGCCTCCCAATGGAGCATGATCAACGTGCAAGGGGCAGCACTCCAAACCGACTCTTTCTTTCCTAGCAGTAATCAATTGCTAATAGCTCTTTGGCTACAGGTGAGATTTTAGCTCCTCCTCCTCTCTCCATGCTGGGATTTGATCTTTCGTGGTGCTGTGTAGGTTGTTACAATGATGTGAGTCCTTATGTGCAGCTTCCCTGCTGTGCACATCTGAAGGACACTGTTTCCTTGTATCTGCCCACTGCCTCTGGCTCTTGCAGTCTTTCTGCCCCTCTCTCACAACAAGGGGAGGAGGGGTTGTGATATAGATGTCCCATGTAGGGCCTATTCTCTGCATTGGCTAAGGGGGTGTCTGTGTTAATCAGCATCTACTGCAAAGAGAAATGTCTCTAATAGGTGTTAAATTATGTATTGTTTTATGGCTATAGTGATAAGTTATTAGGCATCAGTTTAATACTGTGTCCATTATAGTAGTAGGTTCTCTCTCAGGGCTATGATCCATCTACTCATAGGTTCTTGGTCCAACAATGGTGCAAGTTTTGACTTTCATCTTATGGTTTGGGGCTTAAATCCAATCAGAAAGTGGCCTGTTATTCTCATTAACATTGATGCCAGTACTGCACCCGTGGGCATGTCTTGTCAGCCCAGTCATTATTGTAGCTCACAGGGTTCACAACCAGGTAGGACTGAGGATTATTTTTCTCTTCTGGTAACATACCTAGTATCTTCTAGCACCATTAAAGCTAGCAATGGAGATGAAGCTTCTAGGTCAGCACCAGATTGTTATCTCCATGTTCTGTGACTCAAGTACATTCTGTCTTCCACAATTGGGTCTTACCGTCAGGTCCTAGAGCATAACCAATAGCATTGGCAATCACTTGCCCTGTCTGGAGCTCTCTATGACCTCACTATCCAACAACTCCAAGAGAAGTAACCCATTCTTGGCACTTGGCTTTTCGTGTATTAGCCTGTGGTATCTAAAAGGGACACTGCTGTCCCATTATGGAATAACTCTATTTTAACTCTTTTTATAAAAGTATATTTCAGAAGCTTCTCTAGTAGCTAGTAGATTTTCATAAAACACCTTTGAAATGTCTTTAGTGTTATTTCTCCCTCCCTATATTTCTCCTCTGTCTTGAACTCTCCTCTTTCACCTACTTAGCCCCTCTTGGTCCATTAATCCTCTTTAAGCCTTTATACCAGGATGCTGTATCTCCTCTCCCTTGAAAGCCCGCCCCTGAATGCTTACTGGTATGCACTCCATCACCTCGTGCATTCTCTAGGCAGTGCAAATGCAGAGCTCTGTCCTCAAAAGCACAGGCCTCCCTGGGGAGCAGACCCCAACTCCCCAATTCCTCTGGCCTCATCCCTACTCACTAAATGCATTTCCTTCCAAAATTCACTCTCAGGATTCTCCCACATGGATTGTGGTTTCTCAAGTACGAATAAGAAAAGAAGAATCTGGCATTTGTCAGGCATCCCCCTTGTCCCTGGCCCTATTACACACAACTCTGCATATGTCATCTCATTCTTTATATCAGTTACCTCGCTGAAAAAAGCAACTTAGGCAAGGAATATGGGAGGGGCTTGGGAAAGGGGATGAACGTGTTGTATGAAATCCTCAAAGAATAAATAAAAATTTTTTAAAGGAGGGTTTAGTTTGGCTCATGGTGCAAGAGTACAGTCAGTCATGGCTACAAATGCATGGGGGTGAGACGGGATGGGAAGCTGGTCACAGAGAGTCTGCAGACAGGAAGCAGATAGACAAATGCTGTGGTCAGTCTGCTTTCTCCTTTCTATGCAGTGCATGGATGGTACAGCCCACATTCTCGCTCCTCCCACCTCAGCCGTTTGAAACAGCTCAAAGATAGTCTCAGAGTTTCTTTTCCCTAGGTGATTATATATTCTCTCAAGTTGACAAAAATGATTAGTTATCACTTCAACCCCATAAGAGCCCTTTGAGGTAGGTCTGAGGATCCATTTTGCAGGAAGTAAACTGATGTCTGCAGACAGTCAAGAACTTATCCTATAAGATAGTACCCAGATTGAGCTGGCCCCCAGCTGGCCCCAAGTATTCTCTTCTTCTGTTTGTTCCTGTGTTCAAATTACCTGTCCCTGAGCACAGCGCCTGGAGCTCGTGGGGAGTTGTTGGTGTCTCAGAGTGGAATGTGAGATGAAATACTACTGCCACTCAGGAAATGGACATAGCTCAGGACATGAGTGAACACTGTCATGCTGTGCAGAAATGACCCCACCCTGCAGCAGCAGCAGCTCCCAAGGCTGGCTAGATGCTCTATTATGGATATTTCCTAGACACACTGAATCTAAACCTTCAATTTAACAAACCCCCGTGAGACTAACTTTCCAGTGCAGTCATAGGAGCACCAGCCTAGAAATAATCTGACGTCCGTATGTTAGCAGCTGAAGCCAGGTGCTGGGAGAGTTGGCATGACACAGATCTGGGAGGGGAATTCAAGATTCTCACTGCCTTGCAAGTTGTCTCAGTTGGACATGAAAGATTTCTCCCTGAGGACCCCACATGAATTAGCCCCGTTCTGTTCTCAGGCTGAAGGTGTTGGCCAGCTCTCCAAACTCAGCATTCCTCAAATCACTGTCCTTGGAAAGACCACTCACAGGACTAGGTAGATGGGTAGATGGACAGATAGGGGGACAGATGGACAGATACACAGATACGACAGAAAGCAACAGGACTCAGGACCTGTGACTGGAAGGTTAGGAGCATGGGAATTGTGAACTGTAGAGAGGAAGCCAGCCACATGTGTGCAGTGTCACTTTGTTAAATGGGTATCCATATATCAAAGTCCCAGCCCTGGCCTCTAGGAGAAACCAAGAGAAGTAAGTACCCACCAGCATCAACTCAGACTGTTAGCAAGCACCACGATCTAGGGACTCCAAGAACAGAAATGTGTTTTCTCATGGTTCTGAAGGCTGGAGGTTCAAGTGCTAGAGACCAGCTTCTGCTGAGGCTACTCTCTTGGACTTGAAGATGGTATCCTCTTTCTCCTCGTGTCTTTACATAGTTGCCCCATTTGCATGTGTACATCCTCAGGAGAACACCAATCATGCTGGATAAGGACACCCTAGCTAACTTTAAGTTACCTTCCTAAATGCCAATTCATCAACTGCAACTACGGATTTGAGGGGCACAGTTCACCCACAGGAGGCTTCCATTTTCCACAGGGGAGAGGGTCAGAAAGCTGCTTTCCTGTGCACACTGTGCTCTTCAGGGCTTTCTGCCTTGCCTTGTACACAGTGTCTTTCCTGAGCCTTGTGAATAGGGCTCCGGGTGGGAACTGCATAAGAGAGAAAAATCATATAATCATATGAGTGTATAAATGTTCTCTTCTTGGTTAAACCTAGCAATTTCCTCTGAGACTATGCTGGTTTGTCTCATCTTCTGTGCTGGGACGTGTTTGCTCAGTGGCTCAGGACAAACTCTAACCCAGTGTCCTTTTTGCTGACTGTACACCAGTGTGCTTGTTTTGACACTGTGGGCAGTCCTCCCCCCACCAACCCCCAGCCTAGTGCCCATCAGTTAAGGTTTTGAAGGCACAGTTTAAAAGCTCACTGTCTGGAAGGCCCCTGAGGGTCCTGTTACTACTTGAAGAATCATTAGAGCACAGTGTTCTCAACATCGCTTATACAAGGGACCGAGAGAGCCCAGAATTTTGAAAAGAAGCTAATACATTTTGAAATATAACCCTTAGCAAACAGATAACGTAAACAAAGTTTCATGTGTCGTTTCCAGTGTTGAGCTTTCTAATCGATGACAGAAATCCTTTAATCGAGGTGTTTGTTTTGGGTTCTTCATTCTGCTTGCAGTCATTGTTGGAATGCTCCTAACCAGTGGAGGAGGTTTCAAAGAGTAAGCCCTTCCAGGGCAGAGCCACGTCCAGGAGCAGTTAGCCAACACAGAGGGGACTCCATGTGATTTTGTGTGCTTTGTTGTTGATGTTATTTGTTTGGTTTTGGTATTCTTTTATCTTATTGGATTTTGCTTGTCTGTTTGGATTTCCTGAGTTTCTGGGTTTTGTTTTTATGGTATTTTTCTTTTCTTTCTTTTTTTTTTTTTTGAGAGAGAGAGAGAGAGAGAGAGAGAGAGAGAGAGAGAGAGAGAGAGAGAGAGA
>NW_021620771.1:2019219-2032776 GCF_004785775.1 Grammomys surdaster | reverse complement strand
AGAGAGAGAGAGAGAGAGAGAGAGAGAGAGAGAGAGAGAGAGAGAGAACAGGAAAAAGGATAGAAAGGAAGGTGGGAAGGAGAAAGAATATGGCGAAAATATCTTTTATGGGGGAAAACCACAGTGGCACAGCCCCGTGAAGGTGAAAGGTCACTTTGCCAGAGGACATTTGCTAGTGAAAAGCAGTTCCTGCCTTATCAAGGGTGTTTGCCAGTGATAAGATCACACATTCTCAGTTATCTGCTGATTCTATCTCTAGAAGAACTTCAAGATTTGATTCACTGTGCATAGGAAAAGAGAGCTGTAATCTGCCTGTGTCACACCTTGTAAGGCTTAAGTATGTGTGTACAGTGACTCTGGTTAGAGACTTAGTTTCTGCACTTGGTCCTAGGAACCAGCATGAACCAGAATAGGCTCTTCATTATGGAAGCATCATGCCATCAAACTAACTTAGAAACAGATGCTCCCCAAAGCCGGATATATACAGTCACAAAGACGCATCCTCCACCCCCGGCAGTGTCATGAAGAAATGTCTTTCACTCTAATCTCCCAGGAAAGTAACTCTGAAGTAACCCACTTTTTATCTGGTGTTTATCCATTTCTTCAGCTCTCGCTGCTTCCACCATATTAGGATTGTTCCCATCCTAAGAAAATCTTCCCAGCTCATCAAGGGCCATTCTGTTCTGCAGGTGGGAAATTGTTCAAATCATGAATCATTATGAAAGCACAAGCCAATTGCCAGTAGATCTTTGAATTTAGTTTTTCTAATACAGGTTACGAGAGAGAGAGAGAGGGGGGGGGGGAGGTGCCATCAAGACATTCAGTCTCGAAGAAGTATAAGAAAGCTCTCCACCCTCCACAGCTGGGACACTTCATCTCTTCCGCTTTAACTTTTGATCTTTGGTGAGTTCATTGCCTATTGTGTTTATGGTCAAGGTTCCTTTGAAGATGAGCTGCCTGATGAGGTACCTTCCAACCTTCTATTATTATACAGAATCAGGCCTAAATTGAGACTCTGGGGAGCTTTTTCTCCTTAGTCAATGTTAGCATTCTGTCTAAACTCCACCCCACAGTTACCTGGCAACAGCCAGGTAGGCTGACCCCCTATAAAAGGGGCTGCTTGCCCCCCTGCCCCCTCCTTGATCTCTTGTTCTCTTGATCTCCTGTTCCTCTCTTTCCTTCTTGCCTCCTTGCTCTCTGTCCCCTCTTCCCTTCCTCATCCCCTTCCCCCTCTCTCCATGTGCTCACAGCTGGCCTCTGCTTCTCATCTCTTGTCTTCTCTTATCTTCTCTCTCTCTCTCTCTCTCTCTCTCTCTCTCTCTCTCTCTCTCTCTTTCTTTCTTTCTTTCTTTCTTTCTTTCTTTCTCTCTACCTCTTCTACCCTCTTAACTCCCCTCCCCATGCCCTGAATAAACTCTGTTCTATACTATACCTTGTGACTGGTCCCTCAGGGGGAAGGGATGCCTCGGCATGGGCCCACTGAGACACCCCCTCCCCCCATACCACACCATACCCCCATTGAACATACCCCCAATCTCTTTATCTTTTTATAAACACATCAGTCAAGAAGAACTAGGGCCTGGATCTCTGACTTGGAACTGAATATCCCAGGCACACTGGAGACTTTCGTGGTTTGAATATGAAATGCCCCCACACCTAAACTCACATATTGGATGCTTGATTTCCAGCTAGAGGGCACTGTTAGAAGACGTTGTAGAAACTTTGAGGGAAGAGATGAAGAGATGGAGCCAGAGGAGCAAACTACTGTCCTTCCGAAGTCAGGAAAATTATCTGTAGGACACCCTCTTGGTGGTTAACCCTGCATGTCTCAGCCACTGAGAGTCTAAGGACACATCTCAGGTCACAGGAGCCTGGTCTTTGAGGTTCTGTCTAGTCCCTGGCCCCTCCCTCTCTGTGTTTGCTATCAAGTACAGCATCCTTTCAGTGTGATCCTGCTACCACTTGTATGTTAGCTGTGAGTATCCTGCTCTCAGGAATATCCACTCACTTCACTATAGACCAAGAAGCACTGAGACCAAGGACTGTAGTCCAAAATGTCTGAAACGAGGAACCCAAATAATCCCTTTAAAGTTCATTCTCAGTATTTTTGGTCACAGTTTGCAAATATAACCAATACAGAGGCCAGTGGGATTAGATTTACATTCTTTCCCCTTTGGCCACTCCTACAGGTTAAAAGTCAGGGGATATACCTGGAAAGAAAAATTTCAGAGAAGTGGCCTTCTGATCCCCTTCACAGATGTTTGAAGACATGAAACATTGGTCAGCCCAGATTCCCAGTCAAGGTCAGGTACCAAAAGGGGCAATGTACTTCTGAAGGAGAAATGACCTACCACTTCATGCCTTAGCCTATCTGTGGTCATGGTGAGGGGGGAGGCTTCTTATCCTCAGCTTACATTGGGTCCCCTCTTTATAAACACTTGTATGAGCCCAAGAGAAAAAGAGGCTGTCTTTCAAAACCAAAACAAAAGCAAATTACTGTCCTTCAGAACTCAGGAACATTATCTGTAGGACAGCCTCTCGGTGGTTAATCCTGCATGTATCAGCCACTGAGAGTCTAAGGACACATCTGGGGACATATAAGCCCCTGAGTTCTCAGGGAACCAGCACAGTGACTTCATTAAACTTTCATTAGGGACAGGATTTGTGCAACCATTTGTATTGATGACAGCTGCCAGACAGGGAAGCAAATGCCCTTTAGGCCAGTGTTTCTGAGTCCGACCTCCATATAAAGATTCCTACACCCACCCAGACAAGCTGGCTGGACATCAAGTGTAGGGAGTGTGTGCTCGCATCTGGACTCCTGGGAATGTCTACGCAGTAGAGTCCCATGGCAGTGTTGGAACTCCTGCTGCTGAGGGGGATGTGAAAGGGAGGGGTGTGCCATTGTAAGGGAATCTAGTGTTTATGGGATCCAAGCATAAACGTGGCCTCCTTTGTCCTCTTGAGCTGATAAAGTGTGGGACTGTCTGGTTTGGTTGTGTGGACATTGTTTCCACCAAGCCACACCTTGTTGCTCCTCAGCTGACTACATTCTGTGTGACACACCTCCTGGCTTCTAGGTGACTGCAAGGAGGTAATAAATCAATGCTGTGCCTTTTGTTTAAGTTTTAATAAGGCCATTATTGCGAGGCTTAAAGGTCGGGTGGTTGTGTAAGATTTTCCCCCTAAATGAGGTGGGTCTACTAACATTCCTGACATTAGAAATGGGAGGAAAAGATTACCAGGGAGGAAAAGAAGACTTCCTCTTTCTCCAGGAAGGCTGACAGATAAGCAGCCTTTGGACGTGGAATCTTTCTGCCTTCTGGTTCCAGTGTGAAGTAAGGACTTCCAGCTGGGAGCCCCAAGGCAGCTCACCTCATAGGCAAACACAGAAGCTAAAGGAAAGGGTCCCCTGAGCATCTACAACTGGGAAGCCAGTTTGCCCCACTCCACTTTGCTTCCTGTTTGTCTTCCTGTGTCTTCCTGCACTCCAGCCAAGTTGTGTCTCAATGAACATGGGCTCCCTTCAGGCTTGTACGAGGGAAAGCAGCACCCATTTGTGGATCTTACACTAGAAGGAAAACCAATATCCTAAATATGCAAAGAACGCTACCCTTTGCTTTGCAGGCACATGCACCATGCCCAGATTTTAATTTGGTTTCTGGGAATCAGAACCCAGGTCCTCATGATTGTGTGTCAGGTACTTTACTGACTGAGCCATCGCCCCAGCCCATAGTTAACCTTTTTAGGAACCTACTACTTTCTCCCATATCCCTGCCAATGAGGGCTGTTTAGCCTTTTCATTTAGCCAATATTAGACATGAGGTGGTATTCTTTTGTGGTTTTTTACGTGCATTTCCCTAAGATGCTAAGTATCTTTTCACATGTTTATTTGCTATCCTCATTCTTCGTGCAATGAGTATGTGTTCATGTCTTTTACAAATTGTTATTCAGCTCTGACTCGCACGACATGCCTGCACAAACTAGTAGGTACCTCTAGGCCCTGGTTTCCTTATCCCTGAGACTGGATTATGAGAGCATCTCTTCCCAGGATGCTATGATGAAGCCTAGATATTCGGTAATAAAATAGGTGTGGTTGTTTGCACCAGGCTTTGTGAATCTGCCCCAGGCAAGCTTTTCCATTGCAGCCCTTCAACACTACCTTCAGAGACTTACATCAAGCAAAGATGGCAGTGACTGAACTCTGTGATCTCCTACCCTTAAGCATGAAGATGAGCTCAGAATTGACTCTGAAGTCCTCTATACACAGAGCACTTCTAGCAGAACGCTCCCACTCACAAAATCGCCAACTAATTATACTAAACAAGCTTCATTCTGAGCCAGAAAAATGATTGTTCAGATTTCCCTTAAAGAGGTAAACCAGATGGCTTGTTTTCTCTGCCTACATCCAGGAAGCTGATGAGATACTGGAAGTGTGTGTTGTCACACAGAAGGGAAAAAGAGGAAGAAGAGGAAAAAAGGAATGGGGTCGTCGGGGCCAAGTACTGTGTCTTTCTCTATATAGGCCTGTGCCTTCATTCTACAAGTGGCTTTTCACTGTGGCACTAAAAATGGAGAGTACCTCAGCCCTAGAGTAGCACAGCAGCAGTAAGTCACCATGACAAGTAACAAAGGGGAGATGGAGGTGAGGTGAGCCCCATCCAACAGCAGCAAAGCATCACTCCACCCTCTAAGGAACCTGCAAGGATTCTTGCCCCATTCATGGTAGGCTGGCATCTCTCTGTCTCTTCTCCATCATCTATTGCTGCCAATCAAATGTCCCTCTGTTTCTACAGCTGCTGTCCAAAGGCTTCTGCTCACAGCCTCTCTAGTATAGTGCTAAACTGCGCATATACATGTCTTACCTATAAAATCCAGGAAAAAGAGAAGGTTGAGCTTGGTCAGCATGCTGGCCTGAGAACTAACTTTACCAGGGATCCTGCAGAAGGTCACTGCACTGAAAACTTGAAGGTGTAGATCAGACCTGTAGTTCCTTTATTTGCAGTAAAACTGTATAAAAAAGAAGCCTTTGCTAACCTTCAGTGGTCACCACTTTCATATTTATAGGTTGGAGGTGACTTTGATGGAGCAAACAAGAAATTATTCAGGTCATGGAAGGTTGGGTAGAGAATGTCAGTTGGAAGGTCATAGAACCAGGCCACAAACAGAATTGGATGGAGTCCTTATAAAATTATGAATGCTCAGTTATGTTAATTTCAATGTCATAAGTAGTTAGGGTAGAATTATTTGTATGAGCCATGTATAATTTTATAATATCCTTTCTGTTTGTGGGAGGTGTTTATTAGTCCAGCCAGCCAGGGTAGTCCACCCAGCAATGGTGTGGGACCATCCAGGCTCTCTAAGTTCCTGATCCAGCTCCCATATGGTTGTGCCTATAGAGTTCCAGGATGTAGACTGGGCCACAGAGATGTTTCAAGATGTCTGATTTACAACACCACTGATTTGTGGTATTGAGGTAAGTGGCCAGTGAGGTTTCCATGCAATCGATAGTCAGATCTGGATACTTACATCTGGAAGAAAAGGCACACAATCAGATGGGTGATGGAGGAGGTAGTTTGAAAAAGGTGTCCAGATCTTGTTACAAATCTTTTACAGCCCTTGGAATCTTAACTTCAACTCTTCCTTCAAGAATATACATAGGCACATGCACACACGCACACACGCACACACACACACTCACAGGAGGTGGGATGTTGTGAATATGCAACATGTATGTGAACTTCAGAGGAGAGTAATAAAGGCAGTATGCAGGAGCATTTAATAAATAAAAACACAAAGCAGTCAATAAATAAAAGGCATACCAAGGGTAGTTTGACACACAGAAAGTTCAGTTTATGAATTTGGCCTCAATCTTAGCACTAGTTGAAAGTGATGACCTCATCCCTGGGCCCTGACATACATCTTTAATACAGCCCATCATTCTATGTGTAGCTCTGATTCCAAATAAAAGATGGCCAACAGCATTATTCAGTGGCTAATATTATTGCAGCGGGTCACTCCGTTTCCTTCCTGTAGTAGTAAGAATCTATACTTTTATGGTGTGGACTCTGGCAGCCTAGGCCACATTCGCCGCTAGCTAATAGCAACCATGGTGTTACTCATGAGTCAGCTTCCTGAGCACCTGGCATTCAGTCTGATCCTTCCAGGGGCTGCCCTGAAGGAAATGGTTCATGAGGCCATCCTGCCACTCTCACCTGAGATACCTAAGTCCACGAATCACATCTGTCCTAGGCACTGCACTGGCTTGGCTCGTCTTGTGTTCCCATCCTTACCATAATTATTAGATTGACCTTCTTATGGTGGCTACAGAAGGCTGGTTTCATTCTGCAACTAAAGGGAAAAAAATGACCTTTTCCAGCTTGTAACAGATCAGTACTTGCTAAGAACTCTAGCAGAAGCCATGTAAAAGGACACAAGTAAACTCTCTTTACCCAAAGCCCTAACCTAGCAAACCCAAGAGATGAAACTAAATAGTACAGAAGATATCATGGAAGCAGAGCTTGCAGGGTCTAGAAACTGGTTTCCAAAGAATATATGTTTATTACAGATAGCTAAAGGCATTTCTGTGTGACTGAAAGTTTTATCTCATGCCCTTTGAGTAAGATTACTATTAGACGGACCGGTCTTATAGCAGTGAATGGGCTTGATTGATACAGATGTGACTGCCCCGGATGTGGCAGCACAAGAGCGACTATGTACAGTGCACTGGAAATGTTCACTTATGAAATGGAATGTCTTTGGTTCATAATATATGACGCTATATAGTTCAAAATTATCTGAAAGAGAAAACCCAGAAATAAGATGTCAACAACTTCATTTTCGTAGCCTATATTGATGACTGTGAAAAACTTTTGGCATCAATAAAACTTGAGTGATTGCCTTTTCCAATTGTCCAAAATGAGAAGCAGACCCAAGGAGGCATGTTTCTGCCAAGGGAGATTTCTCTTAATTATCCCTGAACCTCATTTGCTGCAGGGTTTAGCAAACAGCCAACCCCTCTCCTCTCTCTAACATGACCCTATGTATATGCTCACTTGCATGTGATCATACACCTGCACACATGTACCCAAATGCACACCCATGAAGGTGACTTGGAAACATGACGAGCATACTTACTAAGTAAAAAATATGGGCAACAGCACAGGACAGATGTCAAGCCTTGGCCAAGGTCTGGATCACATGGGACCACGTTTGCTAAGAGGTCCTCGGCCTCTGTGTTTGGATAAATGAGGGTTTGGATTACTCAAAGTGACTGGCCTTTTAAAACCACACAGAATTCTTCTTTTTTGCAATAAAACCTCAAGCCTCTAAAGGCTCAAAGAAGTAAAAAGCCATGTCCCTTAGGACTAAACCAGAGAGGAAAAGAAGCCTCAGCCAAGAGCATTGTTTCCAGCTTACATAGGATCACCTCCCAGTCTGCATACCCATTGTGATTTGCAAAGGAGGTTAAGGGTCTGGGTTAACCACCAAGATTAGAAGTTTGAATCCAGGAGAGAGCTGCCTGGAATTGCATCTGAATGGGTCTGAAGGGAGCATGTGCATTCTTTATGGACCGCAGCAAAGCTGCTGTCTCCTTGGTGACTAAACCATAGAACCCAGAGATAAACTTCCGAAGGGCAATATTTTTTAAGGGCACAAGGTGAAAGAAACAAATGGTACTTTATCTCCCAAAGGTCTTGGAGATTATTAGATTACCATTTCAAGGCAGAAACATTCTGATTTGATCCAGTGCTTGGAGTCAAGAAGAGAAAGCTGAACCAAAAGCAAATCTGTTGAGTTTAGAGACGGGGACGGATTTCTCTTCTTGCAACTTTACTGTTTTCTTCTGTTGATTCATTACATCTGCAAACCCTAATACTTTTCTCATGTGATTGCTGTTTTCCTTTTTACCTTCCCAAGTCTCCTTATTGGGATTGACTCTTGATCAAGCATGTTTGTATGAAGCCCATCTTGGCCAGGTCACTATAGGGACAACTGAATACATTGACCCAGGGCCTCTACTCACATCTTTCCCCTTTCTCTGCTGTGGTGTTTAGAAGTCACAGAACCTAGGCAAGGTTCTTCCACTTTTTGAACCCACCCATCCAAGTTCAATGACAGCTAAGACTGATGTTATTATCCAAGTAGACATCACCTCAACCACCACAGCTGTCTTCTCTACTTCCCTGTGTAAATAGTGCATTAAAGGGCTCATTTCAGCAAATGCCACCTGCCCCATAGGCACCAACAGCATCCCAGCTCTGTCACAAGTCTATCAAGGCTGCTTGAAAGCACTCTTTCCTAATAAGCAGAAATTTGGAATGGCATGCTCTACTTTTGTTTAAAATATGAGCAAGTTTTAAAGACAGCTATTGTATTCTCACATTCACTTTCCTTCCTCGGTTTCCTGTGCATACTGTTGGCATTTGTGCACTGAAAGTGAACCACAATGCAGAATGTGCATGATGTCATCCCTGGAGGACCTCACGCAGGGGAATTCCAAGTCAGATGCTATGCCTCTGAGAAGACCCATGGCCCAAGCCACTGTCCAGCCTGCTAGCCAAGTCACCTCCCTCCCTGCCCTAGTGAACACAGTATATATCTGTATGAGAGGTGGGATACTGAAGGGAGAGAGGCAGCCACAGAAGGCCTTGCCAGCCAGTGGGCTTTCAAATACTAGTATGTGATTCTGGATTGTCTGAGATGACATCACTTTTATATTCCTTGTCTAGACTTTGTAATATAATAAATACAATATTTGAAACAGTTTTTCATAAAATCATACCTAGAATGAGAAAAAATACTAAGGTGTATAAAGAAACATATTCTGGGGATAAGTGTTGCTTAGTGGTACAGTACTTGACTGATTAGTGTAGACAGCTGGGTTCCACACCCAGTACACACACACAGGCACACATGTACCATCAGTGCACATACAAGTACATGCATGTATATATACACATGTACATGAACACACACACAAAGAGTATTCAGTTTACAAATCTGCACTGTAGAGCAGGACAGGGACTCATTTATCTTTTCATACATTTTCCACTTTCTTTTTAAAACAAGTTCTTCATCTCCTTTTCTGCCACCTACCCAGGATCCCTTTGGTTCACTTCCCTCTTCTTCCTCCCTGGAATTCCTTCTTCTCAGTCCATCCTGTGAAGACTTGTAATACTGACATCTACCAGTTCTGGAAAAAGAAGAGAAAAACCATGGCTTGGGAACTACTATGCCGAGAAAACACTACCCAGAGGCAGCCTGGGCTAACCCAGGCAGTGGGGTGGATGGAGCTTTTCCAGAGAGTATGTACATTGGCTGACTTGGGAAGAATGGGAAGGACCATCTGTCAGGTGTGCTTGTGGCATCAGGGGCCTTATTTGGGTCAAGTCATGCTCATTCCCTGAGAAGCAAAATTCATCTTCTCAGCCTGTTATTCTCTGTAGATATCTGTGTTGTCCTTTCCTTGACAGCCAGGCTATAAGAAGACAGAGTTGTGGCTCCTGGAGGCAACCCTCTACTCAAAAGGAACTTGAAGAGATGTGATTCTTAGGAGCCAACTGCCGTGATCTCTTATCTATCTGGCTCCCAGTATTTAGGAAGTCCCCTCCTACAAATGGAGGCAGCACTAGGTTCTAGGTGTGGAGTGCAAATGCCCAAACACCAGGAGCACATGCTCTTCCAAAGGAAGACAGAAGGCCTTGCTGAGAGCTTTTCTTGCATCAAAAGACAAAATCACAAATGCATCACAAAAACACACAGGGAGACAGGATGGGCACACAGGCCCCAGAAGCCAGTTTTGGTGTTTGATGAGGATGAGCAAAGAGCAGGTCCCCCTAGAGAGGCCTGGGTAGGGTGTAGAGAATCCAGCTGCACAGTGACAATCTTAGGGCTTAACTGTGATACAGAAGAAAGAGCCATGGTCACTTGAATGAGGGCAAGAGGTGAGTCCAGAGTGAGCTGAACCTGGGAAGTCTGAAGGCAGAGAGATTCCTCCACTGGATGTTGATTTTTTTTTCTCCAGTCATAGACAACCATACAAGTACCAAAGAATCTTTCACCAGAGATGGAACATAAAAGTCAAAATGTTGACTATACCAAAAGGAGTCTATTGGTACTGCAGGAGGGAGACAATGGGAACAAGGTGATTTCACACCACAGGAGAAAGGACAGGGGGAATATGGAGGAGTTCTGACACAGAGACCACTTGAGTGGGGGCATCCGGAGAGAGGTTTCAGCTAAGTATAGCAGCATGGGTGCATGAGATTAGAATGAGAACGGCAAACACAATCTTGGCAAAGGAAACTATTGATGAAAACAAAACGAATGCATGGCAGTGTGTGTGAGGCAGGATGCAAGCCTGGTGGAAAGATATGAAAGTGAAACAGGGTGAATGGGGAGGCCAGTGCAGGCAATGCAAGATACACCGGATGGAGAAGCTAGGGAGGGCCACACAGGATACACTGAGAGATGTGAGTGTCATGAATAGAATAGTGTCCTGAGTGGACTCACATTCCAGGAGGGACCCAAAGGGAACCACTGTGTGCATATTTACTTTACATATTTTAAATTTACTTTCTATTGTATAATATTCTGATGTTTGCTCTAATGTTCAAAAGCATCATAAAGTTGATCCTCTAAACAATAAAGCATATCTCTCAAGAATCTCTGGATGCCCCCACTCAAGCGGTCTCTGTGTCAAAATTCCTCCACATCCCCCCTGTCCTTTCTCCTGTGGTGTAAAATCATCTTATCCCATTGTCTCCCTCTTGCAGTACCAATAGACTTCTTTTGATAACATCAACATTTTGGGTTTTATGTTCCACCCTTGGTAAAGGATTCTGAAATCTAAATAGTGCCTCTCAGGGGTACATGTAATTCTGACACCTGAGTATCTCCAAAGCATCAGACATGACATGACTTTAGAAAACAGAGACAGCAGATAGATGGTGATTTGTGGGGCCAATGAATGGTGGGCAATGCAAAGGGTGTCCAAGGGGGGACTGTGTCAGGTCTTAGGGACTGTTTGAAAATGGAGATGAGGAAGAGTGAGAGATAAGAGATAGGAGATACAGGCTTTGATGGCCTCCACTGGGAAAGGACTGTAGGAGAATCCAAGCAAACCCAAGTCAGAAGTAGGCTAAGGAGGTACCTGATTTGTGTCTGAAGATGTGAGGCTTATGTTGCCTGTGGGCCATCAGACAAGAGACACTGAAGAAGACAATAGACCATTGTCCAGGGAGGTTTGTGCTAAAGGTAGCATTTGGGAGTTACTACCCATACAAGGCCCAGTTGAAAGCTTAACTAGATGTTTTCCTTCTCCCAAAAAGTTCACAGTCTGACTAAGAAGCAATGATCTCACCTTATAGTGACACCAGGGAGAGAATGGTACATGGTGACAGAGACAAACTGACACCTATTTTGCCTAGAGTCAAGCCTCAAGTGAAGATGTTATGCAAAGTCATAGAACACAAGGAAAGTGAGGGCAGCTTGTGATAGACGGAAACGCTTGGAAGACAGTTTTATAAGCAGGGCCAGCACAGGCTTGGGGCTCTGTAGACTCTTGTGAAACTCACCTGAAACAAGCATTTCCCTGACACTCCTGGAAACATGCAGAGAACCAGTCAGATGTATGGAGGCAAAAGAAAGGCCTTGAGGGCTGTGCCAGGTGGGGGAGGCACTCCAAACACTTGATCATTGTAACATAGGCACCTACACCAATGTCCTGCATCAGCAGCTGCTACCTATAACCAGGAAACCAGCAATCAGAAGAGGAAGAACCTACAGGGTCTACAGACTTTGCAGCCTGTTGTCTGTGGTAGAGAAATGTGAGGTGCAGATGGTGGCTGAATAGTTGTGTGTAATGTCAATAAACAAAGGCAAGATGGTTTCTTCTACAACGGAACTGCGCCTTAGGTTTGCTTTCATGGGACCAATGAGGAAAGAAAGGGAATTCGGAGCAGAGACCTCATGGGTTGGGGCATCTGGGTCACTGAGAAGACCCCTGGCTCTAATTTCCCATTCATAAACTTGGCATGTCTCGGTCTTTGCACCAGTCACTCTCGATAATGATAGGGCCATTTGTCTTACTTTTCCATAGTAGTAAACCTAGGCTGAAAATGTAAGACATAAAAGAAAATAAATAGTTTCCCATTAGCCCTAAATGTGAGAGGAGGACCAAAGCAGCAAAGGCATAGCCAACTCCTGTCCTGCTGATTAAGGCTCAGTAGAAGCTAACTTACATTGGGCAATAGACTCTCAGTGCCAGCAGAGCAGGGACCACCCACCTGTCCCCTCATCACATCAACATCCCCGGAAAGGCCAGAGCACCGCCCTTCCTAAGTACCCTTCTATGGATGAGCACTGCAGCACTCTGACACAGCCAGAGCCAATGAATGGTTCATGCTCGCCTCTTGCACACCAGCTTCTTGTCAAAAATTAAACCTGGGAGATGGAAATCACTCCAAATGCAAACACAGACTCTGATGGTCATGGGGACTTCAGGTCACCCCTGGCAGAATCTAACAGCTTTGTATATTATGGCTATTGTGGTTTTCTTTTTATGTAGCTGAATGTCTCCACCTGGGTTTTTGCCCCTGTGATGGTTTGTACATGCTCCGCCCAGGGAGTGGCACCAGAAGAAGGTGTGGCCCTATTGGAGTAGGTGTGGCCTTGTTAGAATAGATGTCTCACTGCAAGTGTGGGCTATGAAACCCTCATTCTAGCTGCCCAGAAGTCAGTCTTCCACTAGCAGCCTCCAGATGAAGATGTAGAACGCTCAGCTCCTCCTGCACCATGGCTGCCTGGATGCTGCCATGTTCCCACCTCCATGATAATGAACTGAACCTCTGAACCTGTATGCCAGCCCCAGTTAAATGTTGTTCTTATAAGAGTTGCCTTGGTCGTGGTGTCTGTTCACAGAAGTAAAACCCTAAGACAGCCCCTTAACCCATTTGGAAGGAGTAAGAACCAATGCAACCTGTACATAGCTCCTTCTGGAACTATATTCTTAGCAGTGCTCTAGTGTTGTCAATGCAACAGATTTGGATGGACCCACCCATAAAAGCTATGAAGCTAGAAGACTAATGGTTAGAGACTCCCAGACCCTAGCAACACATACTGAGTGTTTACCTCTCAATATGTGGAACCCTCTGCCCTAGGAGTTGATTCCTTGGGAATTTGATGGGTGGGATATCCCTCCTGATCTCAGGCATCTCTCTTGCACAAGCTAGCCAACTAGCAGGAAGTGTGGATGTCCTGTTTGAAGAGAAGGAGGCAGCTAAGTTTTTTGCTCCTTGGATTTGGCTTCCGGTATGAATCTGATCCCCACCCCCAAAACTTTCCCAGTGTTTCAGCAGTGTATATTCACTCACTCCTTCAGATCCAGAAACAACCTAAATGGAAAGGCCACAGTGCCTCTTCTTCAGCCATACTTTTAGTGTCTTTCATACTCCACCTTTTTTAATTTTTTATTTTTATTATTTTTAATATTTTTATTTTTAGTATGTATGTATGTATGTATGTATGTATGTATGTATGTATGTATGTATGTAT
>NW_021620771.1:2006685-2019209 GCF_004785775.1 Grammomys surdaster | reverse complement strand
TATGTATGTATGTATGTATGTATGTATGTATGTATGTATGTATGTATTCCATGCAGTAACATTCTCCTTGAATAGCCTAGTGAGACTTCCAGTGGTGGTGGGGTTGCTTGGGCTGAGTGACTCAGGCTCATTGCTTACTTACCCCACTGTCAAGAATGAGGCGTTGGACAGCACCCAGCGGGAGCAGGGCACTAAACAAACCCATTTTCCATTGCTGAGCAGGTCTGGGAGAGGCAGAACCAACCATAATCACGTAGTGGTCAAAAAGAAAATAATTAGGGGCAGGTGACAGTAGAGGCAAAGCCGAGGTAAAGGCCAAGGCTACTCCATACACCCTGCCCAGGCCCCCAATAAGTATTCACAAGGGATGCCTGGGCTAGTAACCCTGACAGGGATGGATAATTGCTAACCCTATTTCCGGCAGCTCTCGAAGTACCGATGTAGCCACCTCTCATGGAGTGCTGCACGTTTTGTTCAAACAACCTTCAGTTGTTCTTCAGGACCTCGGCAGCCTCCTTGTTCAGTGGATCCTCGGGGTTGGATCTCCAAGAAAAGATACTTCGAGCTATAAATTATGGACTTTATCGTAGGGACTGGCCTCCAGTCCTCTCTGAGAGTGTTGAGGCAAACGCTGCCCTCGAGGTCAATGTTGGGATGATAAACCATTGTTTCACACTTCACCTTGGGAGGGTCGTGTGGGTTATCCTGTCCCACCTGAAGTTGAGGAGGTCGTCTGGGTCTGAGAAGCTGATGTCAGACCCAGATTCAGCTTGTCCTTCTGAACCTTCTTGTTGCTGCCGTTCCTGTGCCAGCCGATTCCTCCTCCTCCTCCTTCTGCTGCTTCAGTGAGAACATCTTGATTATCCTTGCCACCCCGGGGCCCAGGACCCCGGCGACCTGGCCTTAACCTCCTCCTTAATTTGCTCTGAACCCTGTGCATGTCTCTATCTTTTGTCACCCATTACAGAGCCTGAGATTGTTTCTTTGCTTCTTCAATAACCAAGCCCTGCTCTGCGTTATGACTTTGTGTTCGCTCAGGTGCATCCAAGATAACGTTATAGAAATCCTGCTGCTGAGTGCCCAAGAAATGGCTCATTGTTTAAGAGTGATCGCTGCTCTTCAGAAGACCTCAGCTTGGTTCCCAAACCACACACACACACACACACACACACACACACACACACAAATAAACCTTTCTTGAAAAACAGAAAATAAGTTTCTCTTCACCTCCAGGCTTCCTAGGAACTAGGACTTTTTGTTTCGTGGTGTCTTATGTGAGATGTAACTCTATTCATATTGCTCTGTTACTGCTCTGCATAGCTCTCTTTGCTAGTAAGCTCCTGGCAGTGTATTCACAGAATCCTCCCTTTTATGAAGATGGTCCTCACCACTGTGCCTGGAGAAGGGATGCATCTGGGCAGCAGCAGGGACGGTGGCATTTGTGCCTGCTTTTACTTGGCCCGTTTCTGCGTTGTTCTGTGTTCAGTCTTTTACGTTGATTATAATTGAATTCTATTGATTAACTTAACCTGAATGATTTAATACATGTATGAGTGTAATTTGTATTTTTGTTCTTAATTCTATTACCTGGGTACATGCTCTTACTTTGGTATGCTTTTACTATTTCCTTTCCTTAGGAACGTTGCCTTTGCTTTCATTTTCTCCAGTGGTTTGGAAGCATATATCCGGTTTCAAATTAACTGCTGCTTCCCTTTATGGTTTTCCAAAGCCTACATTCTTCTTTGTTTTTTTTTTCTTTTTTCTAATTGCCAAAGTCAATCACTTTCTGCTCTCCTGTTAAAGAGGAATTTCCACGTGAATATGCCAGCAGCATGACTCTTCTCCTTTCTTTGCTTGTGTTGTTATTTTTACAACGTTATGGTTTAAATGCCTTTACACAATCTAATTTAATATATTTTTAATTTTTAAGCAAACTTGATTCTTAATTAAAAATCCATGATCCAGCTCTGAGTGTTTAAGAAGCAAAATTTAAAATGTGGTTCTCCACCAACCCACCCACAAAACTCTCAACCCTGTCTAAAACAAGTATAGAGACAAAGATGCAGCAGGGACTGAAGGAATGGCCAACCAATAACCACCCCAACTTGAGACCCATTCTATGGGCAAACACACTAATCCATGGCATTATTAATGATACTCTGTTATGCTTGCAGACGGGAGCCTAGCATAATTATCCTCAGAGAGGCTCCACCCAGGCGCTGACTGAAACAGATACAGATACCCACAGCCAAACATCGGACGAAGGTTAGAAACTCTTACGGAAAAATAGGAGGAAGAATTGAAGGCCCTGAATGGGGATAGTAACTTCACAGGAAGACCAACAGAGTCAACTAACCTGGGCTCTTAAGAGTTCTCAGAGACTGAGCCACCAACCAAAGAGCATACATGGGCTGGACTGAGCACCCTGGCACTTATGTAGCAGATATGAAGCTCAGTCTTCATGTGGGTCCCCCAACCACTGTAGTGGGGGCTGTCCCTAAAGCTGTTGTCTGTCTGTGGAATCTGTTCCCCAACAGGGCTACCTTGCCTGGCCTCAGTGGGAGAGGATGTGCCTAACCCTGCAGAGAGGTATGGTCCTCATGTGTCATGGTTTCTCCACATACAAACGCTTGACTTTGAGTAATTCTAACATACATTCTCCAAGGTACAAAGATTTTAGGTCATCTAATCTGTTTCCTATGAATGAACTAAATGTCTTTCCCTAGAAAAGTTCACAAGCCCCTGAATTATCTTTATTCTTTTTAAAATGAACATCTTTGTTTTTTAACTTTATTGTTTCTGCATATGTGTGTGTATAGACATGTGCATGTGTACATGGGAGAGTGCAGGGGGTTGTGTTCACATGTCTGTTGGTATTAGCAGAGGCTTGGAAAGAGCATCAGATCCCCAGGAACTAGAGTTATAGGGGTTTGTAAGCTGCCCAATGTGGGTGCTGGGATCCGAACTCAGGACCTCTGCAAGAGTTGCAAGTACTCTTAACTGCTGAGCCTTCTACCCAGCAATTTACATTTGCTTTTTTTTTTTTTTTTTTGACTTTTTAAAACAGGGCATCAGTGTGTAATCCTGATTGGCTTTGAGCTAGCAACTCTTCCCGCTTCTGTTCCTGAAAGCTGAGATTAGCGTTGTGTCACCTTATGCAGCCCAATTCATTTAAAAGTTCATTTTTCCATCTCAGTAAACCTTTCTTCCCTGCTGTGACTTTTTTCTGTTATCTGTATTTTATATAGCGCCTGTTAGTTGTAAGTTGGCGTTTCCTCTCTTGATATCCATTACATTTCCTCCCATTTTCTTCTTTGTATATTCATTCTACTTCCTTAGCCTGGGTTTTCAACTCTGAGTCACTGTGTTTCTATTGCCAGGTCTCCTCTGAACTGTTTATAGTATAGTATATAATTTCTTACAGTATATAACTGTTTATTGTACTATATTATAATGTTAGTTGTTATATATATATATGTATATATATATAACTATATAAGTGCAATAAACTACATTTGTTATTGACTACATAAATGTTAATTATATAAATGTTACATTTATTCTGTAACAGAGGTTTTAGCATTCCTACATTTCTTCTATTTGCTATTCTGTAACAGAATAGCATTTTACATAGTTTTAGCATCCCTACATTTCCTCTGATTACCATCCAGTCACTTAGGAATCCTCAGCCTACCTCAGCCTCTTTCATGTAGTCATCTCTGATTCATAGACTTCATGATTCTCATATTTTATTCTGAGCATAGAACTTTTATATGGCATTATTTTCTGTTATAGGTGATACAACATTTTCCCCATTGTCTTAGGATAATTACTTCTTGTAGTCCCAGGTCCTTCTTATTCTCTCACCAAAGTCACCAGAGAACAGCAAAGAAGGTCTCAGTATTTCCTCACAATTCTTTAAGAGCATAATGGAGCCAAGTACACTAGCAGCTAGGAAGTGTGCCTCTGCTTCTGTCCCCTGCAAAACTGAAGCATGGCTCACCTTATATGCTGACCCTAGCTGAAGTTCTCCTCACAGGGGTCTCATTTGCTCCTGTTACTGACCTGGATAGTCCTCTTCCTGTATCACCCAGTTAGCTGGATATAAAGAGGACAGTGTGTTCCTGCGAAGGCTGACAGGAACTCACCACTCTTCTTCTCTTCTGTACTGGAGACTGTCACACATAATGCCAGTCCCGGCAGGAGAAAGCTATGGCTTCTGCTTGCTTCCAATGCCTTTCCTGTTGAGTTTTTCATGTAGTAACTAATGGCACAAACACTTTATCCATGTACCAGTGTTCTTAGTAATATGTGGTAAGAGTGAATGTCCATTGCGTCGCTGGGGCAAGGGAGAGAGTGTGTATTGCCAGGAATACCATGGTTCCTTTTTGGGTTCTTAGTCTCTTTAATACAAGATTCTAGAAACAGATTTGTATGAAAATGCAAGGACAATTTCACTAGAATTTGAGAGAAAAATCACAAGGCAGACAAACTTAAAATCTTAGCAGTTTCCAGGTGTAGGGAGATGGAGAAGAGAGAAGAATGCAAAAGATGAAGAGAGGAAGGAGGAGAGGAGAAAAAGGAAAACAGAAGGAAGAGGGAGAAGAGGAGGAAGGAGAGGAAGAGGAGGAAGAGAGTAAGGAAGAGAGGAGAGAAAGAAAACCAGGAGGAAGAGAGGAGGAGGAGAAGGAGGAGGAAGAAAAATAGGAAGAGAAAGCCACACTATTTCAGTTAGGGCCCAAGAAACAATATCAGCATGATCAACAATAGAGGTTAGCAAGCAACTGCATGGCAGAGATGAGGGTGAATTTCAGAGAAATAATAGTAATAATAATAATAATAACAATAACAATAATAATAACAGGGGAGCGTGCTTAGGCTTTAAACAATATTTTATTTTTACTTAAATGGTGTCTATGCAACGTGTCTATGTGTGGACGTAAGGCATGCATGTGCAGTGCTGGAGGGTCCAAAAGAGGGGGTCAGATGCCCTGGAACCAGTTACAGGTGGCTGTGAGCTGCCCAACATCCTGGGAACTGAACTCCGGTCTCCTGCAGGAGTAGCACTGTCTCTTAACCACTGAGCCATCTCTCTAATCCTGTGCTTGGGGTTTTGGTCAGTATCTGAAAGTAAAAGATGGAAAGAAGAAAAGTGAGCAGGCTTAACAGTGTTGTGATGAGGAGAGCTCCCTAAAGGGCCATCCCAAGAGGGCATCCTCTCAGAAGAAATAGGAAGTCTTATTAAGAGAATAATTATTCTCCCCAGCTTTTGAGTACAGTTTTAGGTGACTCGGTCTTCCCAGGGAGTGGCATCCTGGCCTGGTAACTGACATCTCAGCAAAAGATGAGCTAATGATGTGCAATATTCTAATGTTTGGAACAGTTCACAATACCGTGTCTCTTTCCAGCTCCAGAGACCTAAGGAGGGGCAACTTGGAATTTCCTCTCTTGTGTTACCAGAGAAATGGGGGGAGGGTGTCCAAAGCTGACCATGAGGGAGCACACCATCCTTAATCCCCTCATAGGCTACTGATGCCTGTCTGACTGCTTAACATTAGGAAAGATGTCCATAAGGGCAACTCATCTTACTGGGTAGGGTGGTCACACATCTGGTGAGCCCCTGGCTTCTAAGTTAGGGCAAAGGCAAAAGTCTCTTTTCTCTCCTCCCTCAGCTTCATGTTGCTTCAGAGCTTTAGATTAGAGCTACGAATAAATCACTTGTGAAAGGTTCACAGCTGGGACAAATGAGCAAACCCCCTGCCTCCAGCACTGCAGGCTCTGCACCCTCTATTTCCTGGGAATTCCAGCAGAGGAGATTTATGTAAGCATTGGTAGCAGGTTTCATTCACAGCCTGGCGTCTCCTATTGTGCATATTTTATCTTCTTATATGATGTGTAAACTGCATCAAAGTCTTCATTGAATGATATATGTTACACATGAACAAAATGGTTTAAGTTCAACGTGGAAGTTTCAGAAAACGAACACCCTACTACTTGATAAAGCCAGAAAAGGAATTTCCAAAACCTTTCACGCTGTCTGCTTTCTCAGGTCAGCGAAATGGATGCTGCGTTGAAGTTCTATTCGGTGCTTTCATTGGGGTAGATTAGGCATGGCTCTCACTAGGATAACCAATATACTAGCTTACCTGAACCTATCTCCTTCCAAGTGTTGTGTGTGTGTGTGTGTGTGTGTGTGTGTGTGTGTGTGTGTTTTGAGGCATTACAGAATATAACAGTCCTGTTCTTCACACAGGTAGGACCATTCAGCAAGCTGCAGGTAGAGACTGTGATTCTGAGTACATTCTCACATCACTGTTGATTTACAGAGAGATAGAAAGTGTGTCTTAATGGAAAGATTGCAAACCCCAAGTGGATTCTCAAGGGACTGTCTCAGGCATAGTGCCCCGTACAGGGATGCGTTTCAGCTGCTCCACAAGGACACTACATGGTCATGAGCTCATTCACTGGCGGAGACCTATCTCTGGCCCACATGTCCCACAAGAAGATGCTGTCAGGTGTGGCAGATTCCTGTTCCACAAAGGCTGACATCAAAGGCAGTCGGCAGTTGCAACACCAAGTGTTTGAAGAAGAAAATACAGAGACCAAAATGGCCTTTCCTAGCTTTCACTTTGGAATTTACCAAAGCCAGACCCAAGAAATGTGATGACATCCTAAAAGCCTGTGATTAATTCATGCTGGTCCCCAAGTCTTGCCCC
Source organism: Grammomys surdaster (assembly GCF_004785775.1). Classification (NCBI taxonomy): domain Eukaryota; kingdom Metazoa; phylum Chordata; class Mammalia; order Rodentia; family Muridae; genus Grammomys; species Grammomys surdaster. The sequence goes on along the minus strand of NW_021620771.1, from coordinate 2,012,493 downwards.
TCAGTGCCACATGGTGAAGCAGTTACCACCACCTGGTTTTCCTCTCCAGCCAGACAGTACTTCTAAGAATTCCAGTCATCGCAGCAGTAGTGATAGGCCTCAGTCTAGAATGCCTTATATTACCATTATGCAAATCTCTCTAATCCACACCCCCCAGGGCTCCCTTGCATAAACAACCATTTGTACTCATAGATTATTTACACATGTAATTGATGGCCTTTCCCCCAGACAAATTGTTCAGTGCAGGGCTTCCAGCTCTGTCTCCTAATGTTTTTGCACACGTAGGAGTCTGAGGTGGCAGGAAATGGCAGCTCCCTGGAGAAGTCATGGTGATAAATGAGGCTGTGTAAGGCTATTTACATACAGGAAACAATACACATAACAGAATGAGGCCACTCCTCAGTTTTCAGGTTGTTTTAAACCAACAGCACTGAATTTCTTTCTTATTTTCCTCCCCCCATTCCCTTTGGCCAAACCAATTTTTTTGAAATGTAGATTCTTTTTGTTAAAAAGAACTGGGATTTATGAGACTAGTTTATTGAAATTGTTTAAAGTATATTTGGGGCTCTAATCAAGTATGAGATTCTCTAGTGGAAAGCATAGAAGCTTTGCCCAGATCAGAATGCTGTAGGTCCTTTCTGAGTAGTGGGAAGTAAGGAAGTGCTGATCTGTGCTAGAGGGACAAGAGGCTCTGAAGGGCAGGCACATTGGCTGGTCTTGGCTGGCAAGAAGAAAATTGGACATTTCTGAGTGGCTCCATATGGCCATGGCGGCCTATAAAAGAAGATAGGCTGGAGTAGACAAGTGTCTGATCTTGCCTCTCACAGATGAGCTGGACCTGAATTCTCAACGACTCATAATGTTCTCAGCAGAACAGAGCCGGAACCCTGATGTATCTGCCTGCCCCCAGCCTCCCTATGTCATGGCAAGACCATCCCTGCCCAAGTCCACAGCAGACTTCAAGATTCCCAGAGTGACTCTGGGTTTCTGTACCAGTGAGTATCACCATTCATGGAATTTTAAGACAGGGAGAGATCCAGGCTTCTGGATCTGGGCCTCATGCAGCCGTGTCGATTCTGGGTCACCAGAGAGGGGAAAGGCATTGTTACATTCCAAGTTCATTGTGATATGCCAACTGGGAGAAAGGACATCTGGCCCTGGGCTCATCCTTATTTTTTTTTTTTTTTTTTTTTTTTAATTTTTTTATTGGATGTTTTATTTACATTTCATATGTTGTCCCCTTACCCCATCCCCCACCCACCCAGGAACCCCCAATCCCCTCACACCTCCTCCTTCTTCTTTGTGGATGTAACCTCTATCTACCCCCCCACTCCCACCTCCCCACCCTCAAAACTCCCACCCCCTGGGGCGTCCAGCCTTCATGAGGTCAAGGATCTCATCTTCCACCTGTGCCCAGCAGGGCCCTCCACTCTTATATATTCAGCTAAGGCCCTGGGTCCCTCCATAAGTGCTCCCAGGCTGGTGGTTTAGACCCTGGGAGCTGTGGTTGGTTGGTATTGTTGCTCTCCTCATGGGGCCACAAATCCTTTCAGCTCCTTCAGTCTTCACTCTAACTCCTCCATTGAGAACCCCATGATCACTTCAATGGCTAGTTGTGAGCATCTGCCTCTGAATATGTCAGACTCTTGAAGACCTCTGAGGAGACATCCATATCAGGCTCTTATCAGCATGCACTTCCTGACTTCCACATCAGCATCTACCTTTGGTGACTGCACATGGGATGGATACTCAGGTGGAAAGGTCTTCAGACGGCCCCTCCTTCAGTTTTTGTCCCTCGCTTTGTCTCCATATTTGCTCCCTTGAGTATTTTGTTGCTCCTTCTAAGAAGGACCGAATCACCCCCACTTGGTCTTCATTCTTTATGGACTTCATGTGGCCTGTGAGTTGCATCTTGGGCATTTTAAGGTTCTGGGCTAATATCCAATAATCAGTGAGTGAATACCATGTGTGTTCTTTTGTGATTGGCTTACCTCACTCAGTATGATAATTTCTAGTTCCATCCATTTACCTAGGAACCTCTCAAATTCATTGTTTTTAATAGCTGAGTAATACTCCATTGTGTAAATATACCACATTTTTTGAATCCATTCCTCAGTTGAAGGACATCTGGGTTCTTTCCAGCTCCTGGCTATTATAAATAAGGCTGCTATGAACATAGTTGAGCATATGTCCTTATTATATGTTCGAGCACCTTCTGGGTATATGCCTAGGAGTGGTATAGCTGGATCCTCGGGTAATGCTATGTCCAATTTTCTGAGGAACCGCCACACTGATTTCCAAAGTGGTTGCACCATCTTGCAGTCCCACCAACAATGGAGGAGTGTTCCTCTTTCTCCACACCCTCGCCAGCATCTACTATCACCTGAGTTTTTAATCTTAGCCATTCTGACTGGTGTGAGATGGAATCTCAGGGTTGTTTTGATTTGCATTTCCCTGACGACTAAGGATGCCGAGCATTTCTTTAGGTGCTTCTCGGCCATTCGAGTTTCTTCTGTTGAAAATTCTTTGTTAAGCTCTATACCCCATTTTTTAATAGGGTAATTTGGTTGCCTGGAGTCTAATTTCTTGAGTTCTTTGTATATATTGGATATTAGCCCTCTATCAGATGAAGGATTGGTAAAGATCTTTTCCCAATTTGTTGGTTGTCGTTTTGTCCTATTGACAGTGTCCTTTGCCTTACAGAAACTTTGCAATTTTATGAAGTCCCATTTGTCAATTCTCGATCTTAGAGCATATGCCATTGGAGTTCTGTTCAGGAACTTTTCCCCTGTGCCCAAGTATTCGAGGCTTTTCCCCACCTTCTCTTCTATTAGTTTCAGTGTATCTGGTTTTATGTGGAGGTCCTTTATCCACTTAGATTTGAGCTTTGTACAAGGGGATAAGAATGGATCAATTTTCATTCTTCTACATGTTGTCCTCCAGTTGAACCAGCACCATTTGTTGAAAATGCTGTCCTTTTTCCACTGGACAGTTTTAGCTCCTTTGTCAAAGATCAAGTGACCATAGGAGTGTGGGTTCATTTCTGGGTCTTCAATTCTATTCCATTGATCTTCCTGCCTGTCTCTGTACCAATACCAGGTAGTTTTTATCACTATTGCTCTGTAGTACAGCTTGAGGTCAGGGATGGTGATTCCTCCCGAAGTTCTTTTATTGTTGAGAATAGTTTTCGCTATCCTAGGTTTTTTGTTATTCCATATGAATTTGAGAATTTCCTTTTCTAACTCTGTGAAGAATTGAGTTGGGATTTTAATGGGGATTGCATTGAATCTGTAGATTGCTTTTGGCAAGATGGCCATTTTTATTATATTAATCCTGCCAATCCATGAGCATGGGAGATCTTTCCATCTTCTGAGATCTTCTTCAATTTCTTTCTTCAGAGACTTGAAGTTCTTGTCATACAGGTCTTTCACTTGCTTGGTTAGATTCACACCAAGGTATTTTATATTATTTGCAACTATTGTGAAGGGTGTCATTTCCCTAATTTCTTTTTCAGTCTGTTTATCTTTCATGTAGAGGAAGGCTACTGATTTGTTTGAGTTGATTTTATAACCAGCCACTTTGCTGAAGTTGTTTATCAGATTTAGGAGTTCTCTGGTGGAAGTTTGGGGGTCACTTAAGTATACTATCATATCATCTGCAAATAGCGATATTTTGACTTCTTCCTTTCCTATTTGTATCCCTTTGACTTCTTTTTGATGTCTAATTGCTCTGGCTAAGACTTCCAGTACTATATTGAATAGGTAGGGGGAGAGTGGGCAGCCTTGTCTAGTCCCTGATCTTAGTGGGATTGCTTCAAGTTTCTCTCCATTTAGCTTGATGTTGGCTACTGGTTTGCTGTAAATTGCTTTTACTATGTTTAGGTAGGGGCCTTGAATTCCTGATCTTTCCAAGACTTTTATCATGAAGGGATGTTGAATTTTGTCAAATGCTTTCTCAGCATCTAGTGAGATAATCATATGGTTTTTTTCTTTAAGTTTGTTTATATAGTGGATTACATTGATGGATTTCCGAATATTGAACCATCCCTGCATTCCTGGGATAAAACCTACTTGATCATGATGGATGATTGTTTTGATGTGGTCTTGGATTCGGTTTGCTAGAATTTTATTGAGTATTTTTGCATCGATGTTCATAAGGGAGATTAGTCTGAAGTTCTCTTTCTTTGTTGGGTCCTTGTGGGGTTTGGGAATGAGTGTAATTGTAGCTTCATAGAACGAATTGGGTAGTGTTCCTTCTGTCTCTATTTTGTGGAATAGTTTGAAGAGAATTGGTATTAGGTCTTCCTTGAAGGTCTGATAGAATTCAGCACTAAAACCATCTGGTCCTGGGCTTTTTTTAGTGGGGAGACTTTTAATGACTGCTGCTATTTCCTGAGGGGTTATGGGACTATTTAGATGGTTTATCTGCTCCTGGTTTAATTTTGGTACCTGGTATCTGTCTAGGAAATTGTCCATTCATCCAGGTTTTCCAGTTTTGTTGAGTATAGGCCTTTGTAGTAGGATCTGATGATTTTTTTAATTTCTTCCGTTTCTGTTGTTATGTCTCCCTTTTCAGTTCTGATTTTATTAATTTGGATACTCTCTCTGTGCCCTCTGGTTAATCTGGCTAACGGTTTATCTATCTTGTTGATTTTCTCAAAGAACCAACTCCTGGTTTTATTGATATTTTGTATTGTTCTTTCAGTTTCTATTTGGTTGATTTCAGCCCTGAGTTTGATTATTTCCTGCCTTCTACTCCTCCTGGGTGTATTTGCTTCTTTTTGTTCTAGAGCTTTTAGTTGTGCAGTCAACTTGTTAGTGTGTGCTCTTTCCAGTTTCTTTTTGTAGGCACTTAGAGCTATGAGTTTTCCTCTTAGCACTGCCTTCATGGAGTCCCACAAGTTTTGGTATGATGTGTCCTCATTTTCATTGAAATTTAAAAAGTCTTTAATTTCTTTCTTTATTTCTTCCTTGACCAAGTCATCATTGAGTAGAGAGTTGTTCAGTTTCCATGTGTACGTGGGTTTTCCATTGTTTTTGTCATTATTAAAGACCAGTCTTAGTCCGTGGTGATCTGATAAGATGCAAGGGATTATTTCAATCTTTTTGTATCTGTAGAGGCTTGTTTTGTGACCAATTATATGGTCTATTTTGGAGAAGGTACCATGAGGTGCTGAGAAAAAGGTATATTCTTTTGTTTTAGGATGAAATGTTCTATAGATGTCTGTTAAGTCCATTCGGTTCATAACTTCTGTTAATGTCAAAGTGACTCGGTTTAGTTTCTGTTTCCATGATCTGTCCATTGCTGAGAGTGGGGTGTTGAAATCCCCCACTATTATTGTGTGAGGTGTAATGTGTGTTTTGAGCTTTAGTAAAGTTTCTTTTATGTATGTAGGTGCCCTTGCATTTGGGGCATAGATGTTCAGAATTGAGAGTTCACCTTGGTAGCTTTTTCCTTTGATGAGTATGAAGTGTCCTTCCTTATCTTTTTTGATTAATTTTGGATGGAAGTCAATTTTATTTGATATTAGAATGGCTACTCCAGCTTGTTTCTTGGGACCATTGGCTTGGAAAATTGTTTTCCACCCTTTTATTCTGAGGTAGTGTCTGTCTTTGTCACTGAGGTGTGTTTCTTGTATGCAGCAAAATTCTGGGTCTTGTTTGTGTATCCAGTCTGCTAGTCTGCGTCTTTTTATTGGGGAATTGAGACCATTGATGTTAAGAGATATTAAGGAAAAATGATTGTGGCTTCCTCTTATTTTTGTTATTAGAGGTAAAGTTATGTTTGTATAGTTATCTTCTTTTGGGG
>NW_021620771.1:1932174-2006285 GCF_004785775.1 Grammomys surdaster | reverse complement strand
ATTTCCTGGATGTTTTGAGTTAGGAGTTTTTTGCTTTTTTCATTTTCTTTGACAACTGTGTCAATATTTTCCACCGTATCTTCTGCATTTGAGATTCTCTCTTCTATCTCTTGTATTCGGTTGGTGATGCTTGCGTCTGTGACTCCTGATCTCTTTCTTAGGTTTTCTATCTCCATGGTTGTCTCCCTTTGAACTTTCTTTATTGTTTCTATTTCCAGTTTCAGATCCTGAATGTTTTTGTTTAATTCCTTCTTTGTGTTTTCTTGCATTTCTTTAAGGGATTTCTGTGATTCCTCTTTAAGGGCTTCTATCTGTTTACTTGTACTCTCCTGTATTTCTTTAAGGGAGTTACTTAATTCCTTCTTATAATCCTCTATCATCATCATGAGAAGTGATTTTAATTCTGAATCCTGCTTTTCAGGTGTGAAGGGGTGTTCAGGGCTTGCTATATTGGGAAAACTGGGCACTGATGATGCCAAGAAACTTTGGTTTCTGTTGCTTATGTTCTTGCGCTTGCCTTTCGCCATCTGGGTAACTCTAGTGGTACCTGCCCTCTCTGTGTAAGATTGGAATCTGTATTTCCAGTTATCTTGCTTATTGCAGAGCTCCTCGGAGTCCAGAGGTCTCTGTGGTCTTATGCCCCTAATCTCCCGGGTGGAAGAACTCCTGGGACTCAGGCCACCTCTTGGATCTGGTAATCCTTCTGTTCTGAGTGCAGTGGCTCCTCGGCTGCTCTGAGTGCAGTGGGTTCTCGATGACTCAGGATTCAGTTTCAGCTGCTCTGAGTGCAGTGGCTCCTAGATGACTCAGGATTCAGTTTCTCCACAGGACAGGAGCAGACCAACTCTGTGTCAGCTGCTCTGAGTGCAGTGGCTCCAGCTGCTCTGAGTGCAGTGGGTCCCTGATGACTCAGAATTCAGTTTCAGCTGCTCTGAGTGTAGTGGCTTCTCGATGACTCAGGATTCAGTTTCTCCACAGGACAGGAGCAGACCTACTCTGTGTCTGCTCCAGTATCAGGGACCAGGCAGGGGCCGAAGGGAAGTGGAATTCCGGAGGGGCAGGGTTTGGGTAGCTGCTGTGCCCTAGATGTCCCTGGCTCCCAGATGTATTTCTGGGGCTTAGGGAGTGAGATGGAGTTCTTACCAGCTGCTCTGAGTGCTGTGGCTCCTGGATGACTCAGGATTCAGTTTCTCCACAGGACAGGAGCAGACCGACTCTGTGTCTGCTCCAGTCCAAGGGACCAGGCAGGGGCCGAAGGCTCATCCTTCTTAATGTAGGAATATTAATAACACTCACTCAGTGAGAGCTTTCATCTGAGTACAACAGCAGAATATCCTAATAGTGAGTAGCCACAGGCCTTCATCATTGATGTTCTAGATGCTTACCTATTTCAGTACCTTACCTAACATGCTTACCTATTTCAGTAGAGCACAACAGAATCATTTAGTGACTTCTACCCAAAATCAAGGGAAACCACCTTCAGTAAGAAAGCAGTATACAAAATATTAACAGACATTTCTTAAATGTAAGAAACAAGTATTTAGAAAATAAAATGTTAAAAGACAACCATCTGAGTTTTCAAGAGCAATAATAAAAATGTCTAGGAAAATCTAAATTTTAAAAGTTAAAAGTTCAAAGAGAGAGAGAGAGAGAGAGAGAGAGAGAGAGAGAGAGAGAGAGAGAGAGAAGTTCTACCTGAGGAGTATGCGAAACTTCTGGAGACCTGATGTGTCTTCATCTGTGCTCTTAAGATTTTTTTCTTTTCTAGAACTATCTCTGAAGTCCATTTCAGTCATTGGTATATACATTCAGTCAAGAAGTGTCATGAGAAAGAAAAGACAGCTAGAAAGTCAAGTCGTGTTAGATACAAAACATCTTTTAAAGCAGTAGTAACTAAAGGGTTTCCTTTAAAGTAGGAGTTGACAGTTAAAAACTGTCCAGAACCAAATCTATCTGGGATGCAGTCTACTGCATACAGGTAGAATTTAGACCCAGCACACAGACGTTAGTAAGAGAATGCCAAGGAGGTGACAGTGTCACCATGGTTCTTACTTCTTCCCCTATGTTCGAATAAAGTCCATAAATCAAAGATGCAAATTGCAAACATATCAGATAAAGAAAATGAGATAAGCACAGTCATTCCTTGAGAATGTGAAACAGAAACAGAAGGTACAGCCGCAAAGAAAAACAGATGGGCAGAATGATACATTTGACAACAAAAAATATAATCAAAAAATTTTAAAGGACCAATTGAGAGAGTGCAAAAGAAGATAAAAAATAACAAAGAAGAAAAAAATCTCAATACATATAAAACTCTGCAAATCAGTGAAAAAACAAAAGGCACAGAACAAAAAGTTCAGGACAGACATTGAGAAGTTTGCATTAATAAAAATGTGAGTTGAATAAAATTTTAGAAGCTCACCATCCCTCCATGATCAGGTGTATGCAAATTAAAATATGATTTGATTACAAGCAACTGGGGTCATATGCAGAAATTTAGCTGATATGATAATATGCTTTTAAATAAATTTCAGTCGTTAAGTTCTCAGCTTTCTGATCTACAGACATGAATCATGCGTGTTCATGAGTTCTAAGAACATTTTTATTGACTCTGGCTTCAGGAACAGTACAGAGACTAGTATCTAACAGCTGAAGATGACTTAGAGAAGTTACAGTATGGTCCCGTAGTGGAATACAGCATAGGCACAAAGGAGATAAATCAGATGTGCATACTTGCTATGATATGAGGTCTGAGTCTCCCACAACATGCTGCAAGTTCAAGTCTAGGTGTGGCAAAGCAGCAGAATGGAAAGACTAAGAGCTGAGGCACTGTTCTCACGAGGGATTACCTTGGCTTTTGAGGGATAGTTACTTCCCCATACAAGCTGATCCTATAAAAGAGTAAGGCTGGCCCTGATCCTTCCTGCTTTCCCGTGGGCCCTGTGATCTCCCCATTTTCCATGTTTCCCACCAGGATTCTCTGTGTCGTATGGTTAGGTACCAAGAAGACTCGTACCAAACAGTAAACAGATGGGACATTTCATCTTGGACTTCCAGCTTCCAAAATTGTGACCTAAACAAACTATTTTCAAATTAGTATAATGTTCTGTCTTGCATGTTTTATTGTAACAATAGAAAATAGAGTAATAAAATATGATAATAGAGAAGATATTTAAGAATAGTTGTAAAATAAAGAGCAAGTGCAAAATTCAGAGTGTCCTCAACTCCGTAGCCAGATGACTATAGTTGGCATAAAGTGCTTAAAACATTTTTGAAAAGAATGCAAAAGAAAATTCAGAGTGGCTGCTTTGAGTAATAAACCTTAAAGAAACGGGGACTTGGAAGAGTGTGTCTTCTTTCTGTCTGTTGTACATATTGGAAACGGGGACTCAGGAGGAAGAGTGTGTCTCCTTATTGTCTGATGTACGTATTTGAAATGTCATCATATAGTTATTGTCTCAATTGAAAAGACAACTTTAAAAATAACATAAGTCTGACAAGATGGTCAAGCAGGTAAAGCAGTTGCCACACAAGCCACGTGACCTGAGCTCAATCCCTGTAACTCATGTAAAGGTGGAAGAAGAGAACAGACTCCACAAAATTGTGACTTCTGCATGCACACCATGATGTGCATGCCATGACATTCACACACGCTCACATGCACACACAACACACTCACATACAAACACCTACCATACACGCACAATAAATAAATAATTATTATAGAAGAGATTCCATATTCCCATGCCCTTTTCTCCTCAAATTAATATAAAAAATACACGTTTACACAGCAATCTTCCTAAAAATTAGGTAATATCATTTTTGTACCATAGTCTTTAAAATGCAAAAGTATGCCCTTAACCATGGATTTCACCGCTCTTGGACATGGATTTAATGTTCTGTTTTATTGACGGAGCTAAGCTTGCCAACTCACAATAACCTGAGTCCCTCTGACTCCCCAGAGTTGCATCACCAGTCGGCAGGGCCTCTGGCAGCGCTTTGACGTGAAATGAGGGGATCCGAATGATCATTTCTTCTCACCTGGGAGAGGAGGTGCTGTCTGCAGGAGGTCAGGGCGCCATGCTAATGGATTCAGCAGCCCCTGCGCTTTCTCTGGTTTCATAGCAACCAAGAAACACAGGTTAATGATCCCGACATACCTTGTGCCGGCACAGTTTCATCATTTTCTGTCCCTTGGATGACACACCTCCTTTTGGTCATATGTCCTCCCGCAGTGATGCTCTTCCTGCCCCCACCACAGACCCTCACCTCCTTCTGATCAGGTGTCTAATGCATCCTCTTCAGGCTAACACAGTCGTGGCAGCTCCCTGGCTCACTGTAGAGGTCTTAGCTGGCCTGCATCTCCTGAATGACTAAACCTACTGAGACCCATCTCCCCCAGCTCCTCTCAAGTATATGGAGAAACACCCCCAGTGACTTCTGGGTAGGCTAGAGACTGCCATTCCCTGTGCTCTATGCTCACTGGTGTGGTTTCGGTTTGTTTTTACAGTATGTCACTCACCATCACTAATCCTTTGTGTTTCTTCCTTCCCGTTTAACTCCATCATGCATTCATTCATTTAAAGCCAAGTAGTGGTAACTGCTTCACCATGTGGCACTGAGAGGCAAACCTGCACGGTCTCCCTAGGCTCCCTCCTTGTCCCCAATCCTGTCTGCTAGTCGATTGCATCACTGTCTATCACCTTTCTTAATATTAAGTTCGGGATACCCAAGATTCAGTTCACAGACCATATGAAGCCCAAGAGGAAGGAAGACCAAAGTGTGGGTGCTGTAGTGCTTCTTAGAAGGGGGAACAAAATACTCACAGGGGGAAATATGGAGACAAAGTGTGGAGCAGAGACTGAAGGAAAGGCCATCCAGAGACTGCCCAACCTGGGGATCCATCCCATATACAGTCACTAAACTCAGAAGCTATTGTGGATGCCAGAAAGGGTTTGCTGATAGGAGCCTGACATATCTGTCTCTTGAGAGGCTCTGCCAGAGCCTGACAAATACAAAGAAGATGCTCACAGCTAACCATTGCACTGAGCACTGAGGCCCCATGGACGAATTGGTGAAGGGACTGAAGGAGCTGAGGGGGTTTGCAGCCCATGGAGGGAGCAACAGTGTCATCCGGTCAGACCCCCCTGAGCTCTCAGGAACTGGACCACCAACCAAAGAGTACACATGGAGGGACTCATGACTCCAGCTGCACATGTGATCAAAGGATGACCTTGTTGGACATCAGTGTAAGAAGAGGCCCTTGGGCCTGAGGGTGCGAAGGCAGGAGTGGGTGGGTCCCCCCCGAGCACCCTCACAGAGGCAGGGGGAGGGGGAATGGGACAGGGGTTTCAGAAGGGGAAACCTAAAAGGGGGGAAACATTTGAAATGTAAATAAAGAAAATATCCAATAAAAAAATATTCATGTGGGCTACACACTGATCTCTGTGATGCCATCTCCTCCTCTGTCAGGTCTCAAAGACACTGGAGACAAATGGCTAACTGAGGTGCCCATTCCCACACCAAAGCACTCCCTGGCCCCCACGATCTCGATACCAGTGGCTCCTCCTTTCTCTTTTCACCCCTAGCCCTCTACCCAGGGACTTCTCTTCCCTTCCCCCAGCTTCACTTTCCTGTATTATCCTGCCGTTTCTGCCATGCCCTCTCTCGGCTCCGGCTCCACTCCTGGTTCTCTTGGTCCACCTGCCCACCCCTCTCCTCTCACTCTCCCCACCCCCTCTTCTAGTGGCTCAATTCAGTCTGGACCCTTCCAGGTGCCTCTGGATGAACGCTCCCTCATATTTACAATAAAATGTTTCTCTTCAACTATACCTTGGAGGGGCCACGTCCTCATTTCCACCCAAGTCCTACCACTCAAATAGGATAACTGAAATTTTCTATAAAGAATTGAAATGATATGAAGTTAAATACAAGTCTCGAGATGTCCAAAATATGAAAGCTAAAGCAAAAATAGAAATAAGATTATCTAAAAAGGACCAGTAAAATATATGAACTATTTTTCAGTTAGAAAAATGGTAATAGAAGACATGGCATTATGTTTTCAGTATGATGAAATATGATGCTAACTAGAATTCATTATCCAACAAGAATACGTTCAAGAAAAGACTAGGTCATTTGCACTTCCTAGCTACTGAATATAGACCAGCAAGGAACAAGCTGATCAAGTGTCTGTGTAGGGTGTCAACTCCTTTGGGTGTATGCCCAGGAGCAGTATAGCTGGGTCATATGGTGGATGTATTTCTAGCCCTTTCAAGATTCACTACACTGATCTCCATAATGGCTGCACCCGTTCGCAATCCCACCAACAGTGAGCGAGCCTTTCTCTTTCCCCACATCCTTGCTAGCATTTGCTTTCATGTGTTTTCCTAATGATTGATGAGTGATAAAGATTAGTAGTTTTGTTTTAAATAATGCTTTCCAAAGATGAAACATGTTATGGAAACTAGACTGGAAGCCAAGAACTCCACTGGCCTTAGTCTCAGAGTTGGTGTGTGTGCAAGGAGCACAGCGTCTTAGGAGTAGAGGTATAGAGAGGGGTGGAGCTTGGTGCATTCACAGTCAGGGAAAGTAGAGCCCTGGGGTTCAGGAACACTGAACAACTTGAAAAAGACCTTTGGATGAAGTGTGGAGCCCAAATGAAGCTGAAGAGGGTGAGAGACGGCTACTTACCCATAGCACATTTGCAAACCACTGGGAACCCTTGGGTTTGAGTGCAAGGCCTTCCATGTCAACAGTCTCCATGGTTTATTTGTAATATTATTTAATGTAATTTTTTTCTTTTTTGTTTTTCTTTGTATATATTACTTGAGCAAAATAATGGATTTCATTGAGACATTTTCAAACATTTCTGTGATGTCCTTTGATCATACTGCCCTCTCTCATCTCCCTCCCCCGACCTCTTCACTCTCTCCAAATACCCTCCCTTTAACTGGATCTAAGTTTCCTTCTTTAATCCAGATTTTACATATGAGCAAAAACATGTGTTATTTGTTTTCCTGAGTCTGTCTCATTCAGCTTAACATTATGATTTGTTCCATTAATTCCCCTAAAAACATAGCAGAATAGGATCTCCACTGTGGTTATATTTGCTCCCCAAATTTATATTTTTTTGTATGAAAAAAACCTCTTGATTATTTTATCTGCACAGAAGTACAGGTGATAAAATATCCCTTTCTTCACTTAAAATGTATATGTATTCTAGTCCTATTTTTAATTTGAAATTAAAATATAATTATATCATTTTCCCGTTCCCTTCCTAAGTATTCCTAAATATACACATACAATCTGTCCAGCCCTTATCATACTCATATACTTTCTTAATTTAGAATTTTTTGAGAATTTCATACATCATTTACATTTTTCATTTCTATCTTCACCACTTCCCTCCAACTCCTTCAGTGTCCTTCCTTTTAAATCATGATGTCTATGATTGTTACTTTTACACACACACAATGTACACACACACCACATATACATACATACACACCACATATGCACACAAAACATACACATATGTACATACACACCACATACACACACAGCACACACACACACACACAACACCACACACACATATGTACAAATACATCACATACACACACAACACACACAACACGACACACACACACACACACATACACACATACACATACACACTTATTAAGCCCACTTAGTGCTCCTCTTATGTACAGTCTTTTAGGATGGCCACTTGATTGGGTGGGTCACCTATCAGGAAGCTTTTCCTTGGAGAAGACCGGTTCTCCTTCTCTTATCAGTCTTTGGTTGCCTATAGATCTTGATCTTGAAATTGGGCCTTGTGAGCTTTCCCATATCTATATTGGCACACCAAGTATTGTTGTCATTATGCAATTCCTGTTTAGACATGCACATTGTTGAGATTTCATGAATGGACCATCTCAGTCAGATCTACAAGTCATTGTCTAACAGCAGGTACCCTATTCTCACTTTTAGTTTCCACCTCTTTTATGATGCTTCCTAAGCCTCAGGTGTAAGAGTTGCATCATTACCACCTAGGGATGGGCACCCCACAATCAGTTATTCTCTGCCTTTTGACCACTTACAGATTTCTGTAATAGCCTGTCTCTGTCCACTGCAAAAGAAAGCCTCTCTGAGGAGGAGTGAGGGCTACACTTACCTGTGGGTATAATGATAAGTACTTAGAATACAGTTAGAAACTACTGGGTTAGGAAAATGGCAGTAGTAGGTTCTCTTCTCGTATCCGCGACATCTCCAGCCATGGGTAGTTGGCTAAGGTTATAGTACCAGCCATGAATTTCCTCCTGTTGAGTGGAACTTAAGTCCAACTAAATAGCTGTTGATTACCCAAAGATTAAAGTGTCACTGTTGCACCTTTGTGACTTTCTCATGGGCCTGGTCACTGTTGTTGTTGTTCGTAGGCTTATTGTTGGGTAGGACTGTAAGGATGCTTTGATTGCTTGTCTACTTAAGAAGCACCTGCGGACTCTATGAGAGCTAGTCCTCAGGGAGGAGACTCTATGTTGGTTCCAACTTCATTCCTCCAGATCCTGTGTGCAAAGTGTGTGGTATCTTCACAATAGTCTTACCTTCCAATTCTGGGAAGCCACCAGGGCCAATGGCAATAGCCTGGTTTATCTGAGGCTGAACAACCCATGAAGGACTGCTACTCAAGGAGAGTGGTGTGTGTGTGTGTGTGTGTGTGTGTGTGTGTGTGTGTGTAGCATTCTTAGTAATCTTAATGTTTCCCTATGAATTTTTCAAACATTCTTAGTGCTATCTCCCCCTCTTTCCTCTCCCTCCCTATTACCCCTGACCTGTCCCCTTCTTCCTCCACAGCACCTGTGTCCTACTGTCCTTCTCTATAGAGTGCCTTCTCCCACCTCCTCAGACAGCTTCTTTCTACTTTCCTGGACTGTGTTATGTTTTTTCAGGCTATCTACTTTGGAGCTAGGATCAGCAAAAAATGAGAGAGTATGTGGCACTGTTTGTCCTTCTGGGTCTGGGTTACCTTCTCTGATATAATATTTTCTAGTTATCCGGTTATACCCATGTGCCTGCAGATTTCATGATTCACTGTTTGACAGTCGAATAGAATTCCATTATATATACGTATCACATTGTTATTCTCCATTCCTCAGCTGGAGAACATCTAGTCAGCTCCCTCTGCTTCCTGTGCTCCTTCAGTAGAGGTCTTTGCTTCCTGACCGCTGGCTGGGGCTGTGGTTGTCTTAGTGGATGCCTCTGCTTTTCTCTCTGGCCTTTGCAATGGTGGAGGTGACTTCAGAGTAGTTTTGGTTTGCTGGGCTAGATTTCATCGCACTTCTCCCTGTTCTTCGATGCTTCCCTCACAGAAGGGCACTCAATGGGAACATGTACCCCCGGAGTTTTAAGGATGCCTAGTGCACCTTCCCATGCGCATTAGCACCCAGTTGGCTTTGCTGTACCTTCCCTACAGATGGCTTGATTTTGCAATAGTCTCTTTCCTTCCAGGGGAGGAGTCTTTGGGTCTGTTGGGGACATAGTTTTTCTTGACCTCTTCTCTCTCTTGATGCATTATTTTGTTTGTATGCACTTAAAGTGTACAATTTATTTATATTCAATACATGCATGATGTTGTGCTGGCAACATAACCAATTTTGCTCCTGGCCTAGTCCCTGGGCTCTACTGTTCCACCCCAGTCTCAATGGATTTAACGACTCTAGCTGCAGCAGAACAATGGACGGATAGACCTGTGACTGATTTGTTTCCCTCAGCATAATGTCCTTACGAGCAATGCCTGTTGAACTATGTGTCAGGATTCCTTTGTTTTTAAGAACAAGCCAAGGTAGCGTTGCATTATGAACCACCTTTGCCTTAACTCTTCACAGGTTATGGGCTCTTGGGTTGGTCTCGCCCTATGGCTATTGTAAACAATGCTACTATGAATATGGGTATCAAGTTCTCCTAATATGCTCGCTTCTAACTACTTGGGGGCAAATCCAGTGGAACTGTTGATAGTGTGGTGACTCTGTGCTTAATTTTTGTAGAACTGCCATACTGTTGCCTACAGTGGCTGCTTCATTTCCATCAGCAAAGCATAAGGGCTCTAGCTTCTCCATATTCCCTTGGACACTTGTTATTTTTGTTCTGTTCCATGCCCAACCTCCACAGTAATCATCATAATGGGTATGGGAGGGTATTTTGGCTTCTAGACAGTTTTCTTTGGAGTCCCCATCTGTTTGTCTACAGGCTACCTTTTATCCTATGAAACCTACTCCTGCACCCTGTAACACACCTACCTCCAGAAGATCTGGGATTTCCCATAAATTTTCTGTCAAGGTTGCTGAATGACATGTGTCATCTCACCGAAATCTGGCTGGCTGAGCCCAGTGGTTTTCCTCAGGACCTGTCTGCCCTACCACGAGGGGATCCTGGCCAGGGTCCCAGCCCCTCCTGGGCCCAGCATGTTTTGATGGCTCTTTGCACAGACAGCTTGGCCAGGAAAAAGCAATCCAAGTGCATGTACTTCTCTGCTGGGGATATAACATCATGATGGCAGGAGAAATGTTAAAAACCGTAAATGAATGAATTGGAAAACAAATGGGTTGGAGACTACTTGCTAGAGAATCATCCAAGATGATACTTCAAAGCGTGCGTGTGTGTGTGTGTGTGTGTGTGTGTGTGTGTGTGTGTGTGTTGCATATGGCATGAAGAGTCTAATGTACAAGTCAAATAGCACAAACTATTTAGGTAAAGAGATGAATATGTATTAATTCTAGTAGGAGTGTGGGCTTTTGTAATACTTTGGCAAGAAGGTTTCCTCTCTGAAGACCCTGACAAGTGTCTAAGAAAGATCCTGGTAACCTCTTGAGAACTTAGGGGAGCCTTCAGAGAAGGTGAAGGATTGCAAGACTGTCTTGCCCAAAGCTGGAGACCTTATGACAAAGCAACCTCCTGTTCCACTAAGGACTGGGACAAAGATCAGGCCCAGTGTCACACAGAGGAAGGAATCCAAGGTTTGGGTGGGGTTAGGGAAGATATCCTGGGGAACTGATCTGAGTTTGGTAAAAACTGAAAACCAAAAACATTTACTCTAAGCAGAAATAAAAATACATAACAAAGCTGGGGCATGTTTGCAGCAAATGTGACCGAGGGTTGGCTGGCATATTTCCACTGCTCTTGCTGAAAAGCACCAGGGCTCCAAAAGGAAACTGGTCAAGGACATTGTACCACTCAGTACTGGACCAGATGAGGCAGGAAATGGGAGATGGAGACCAGAGCATCTCTGGCCCATTACCAACAGTAACTGAGCTGGTTCCTCTGTACAAATGTCCCCAGAGACTCTGCCCCTGCGCTTTCTCTTACCATGTGCTCAGCCCTGCTTCCTCAGCACCCAAGTAGCTCTGAGTGATCCACAAAAGGCTGTTGTCCAGGACTGAAGAGTAAGAAGCTGTACTTAATTTAGAACAGAAAGTAGCCGAGTGAAGGCATAAGATGTCAATTTTGTGCTGTGTGTAGCATAAATCACCCAAACCTTCTATGTCTAGTGAGTCCAGAGTGTAGGCAGGCAGGATTCACATGCAGCCCTACAGGGAATTCTGGACTGAAATGATTCTTCAGAGTTGTCTGGCATTGTGCCAAGGCTTTTATACCACATTTCAACCTGTCAGTGGGTCCAGGCCACTTTGGGGTAGATGCAGGATCTTAAAGGTGGGAACAGGACAGATGGGAACAACCAGTTTATGAAGAATCCAAGCACAGTAGTTCTTCCAATGGCCCTGATGACCACATACAAAGTCTACACACTCTTAGACTATAATCATGCTTCCCTCACACAACACAAACAACTTTACAAGTGGTTGTCCTGGGCTGCATAAGTGAGACCAGCAGTGACCCGCTGAGTGGAAGGGGGATGCTGAGGAGAGGCAGAAAGAGATCTGAAGGTAAGACACCTGCTGACTCCCAGAAGTAGAAGAAGGGTCATGCAACAAGGATGCAGGGAATCTCAGGAGCTGGAAAGGGTGAGGGCATGTCCTCTTGAAACCTCCTAAGGAAGCAGCCCAACCTTCCAATACCCTGACTTCAGCCCCTTGAGGCCTGTTTTGGTCCTCTGACCTACCAAACTGAAAGATAATTGCATTAAGCCACTACATCTGGCTTTCTTAAATTTGTTAAAGCAAACAGAAAAATGAACATTCAATTATTTGCTAGTTTATCCTTTCATTGGACTAGAAAGTACACAGGACAAGCATCCTTCTCCCTACATATGCCTACATGTGGGTTTCCACCAGCCCCCAGCACCAGAGAAATCTGTTAAGTGGTCCAACATGCGTGATTAGCATCATCTGCTCTGAAGACTGCAGTGGGGCTGCTGTTGGGACACATGGCTGGTGCACAGTGATTGCTTTGTGGGATCCACTGCGTTTATGGCAGCTTCACTAATACCCAGAGTTCCCTTTTGGCTGCTAGCATGACTCCTGACTTACCAGACTCCCTTCTCCAGTAGGATGTTCAAACTCCTTAACAGGAGCGGCATCCACAAGCTGGAAACAGACAATGCTATTTCTGGCAAATTGGATCCATTCTATTGTTAAAGAGAAAAGGAAGCAGACTCTACCCCCATCAGGAGGCTGCATGATGAGTGGCTACATTCTATTGTTCAAGAGAAAAAGAGACAGACTCCATCTCAAAAGTCTCGATGGCAATTGTCCACTGTGCACTGCAGGTGACTTCTGATATTCCTGCTAAGTGACAGACCAAGGGGAATGCTTCAGAATGTTCATGAGTTTCAGATTGCCTCAGATCTTCTTCATGAGCTGACCATTCCACCCAGTGTGGGAGTGCCATTACAGAAAACCAAAGCCAGTCTCTAACACAAATAGGATGTAGCCATGTGCCAGCTCCCCCATTCTCAAGAAAAAGGTTTGTGCTCCCTACAGATACTATGGAGGCAATTATGAGATAAAACCAGGAGAGACTAAAGGCCTAAGAGGGGCTGTTTCTTCATTCAGAGCCAGGGCATGACTTCCTGAGACTATGATAGGAACTTAATTTTCATCTCTATTCTTTTCCTGTTACCTGGGAAGCAGAAAGTGCCTCATTCATCAACCCAAATGTATTCATTTGGTGATGTCTTTAATGACAGAGCTAAATTTTCCCACAGTTTAGTATAATGAAGGCCCAGAGTGCTACATAGCTTTGCACGTGTTGCAGACACGTCTAGTGGTGAAATCAAGATAGAAAACCTCTCCACAGCCCTTCTGTTACCTCACTTGTCTCTGAGAGCTGAAGGCTAGTGTCTTATCACATCTGTTTGACACACAGCTCATAAGAATGTGTATGAAAATGCTGATGGTAAAGTAAACATTGCCTGTGAAGTCATCTGGGTGTCCAGGCCTTTCTCCCAGAACTTGGCATCAATCCAGAGAAAGGCTGTTAGACAAATGCTGGACCTTAGCAACATCCATGGAGGTCAGGACATCTTAACCAGACACCATAATGCTCAGGGCTTTGAGTCTTCATCTGACCTTCTGCTTACAAGGCTACATGGGATCCGATGGCCGTTGGCCTATCAGCCATCCCAGGCCCAGGAGACAAAGATACTTTGAGGCTTAAGAGCACCCACCAACCAAAGTATCTAGGGATTGATTCTGCCCCCTTCTGCTGCCTTTGATTCTGTCAATCTAAAACTGTTGTGAACTGTCTCCCCATTAACTATATGAACACACAATCATCACTATAAGTAATTCTTGGTTCACCCAGTGTTAATGAGAAAGGTGCTTCAGTTCCCACTGACCCTAAAATCCTCCTCTAAGGGATTCCACCATAACCTCTAGTGATAAATCAGAAAGTATGGGTCTGAGTAATAGTAATTATCCTTTTGAGTTTCAAACACAAACCAGATATTCTAGATCCACAACACATTCCTCTATCCTTCCCTGTTAATACGGTTCTTAGGCCAGGGACCACTAACGGGACACTCCTTCTTATAAGGATTATGGCAATGAACTCAGAGGCCAAAGTAGTCTCACTATCACTAACCTAACCAAACAGGATGGATATTATATACAGAGGAGTGGGTAGAAGTTTCAAGACTGGCATCCCAAACCTTTCGCTCTGAATTCTATTTTCTTACCTACAAAGTGCATCCTCATGGCTTTGACTGATCCTATCAGTGATGCTGTGAAGAGCAAGGAGATCAGAGAAATGGACCCTTCTTTAAAAACAGAAGAGATTATGGCTCTTACTACAATAACTACATTTTTACCACACAACGTAAGTTCCAATGGGAGGAGAATCACACAGAAAAGAATAATTTTACTGAATTCATTTTCAATGAGCAGAGACCCTGGAACTGACTCACTTCTCACAAAGGTTTCCTGAGATTCTAGAGTAGGCAGGGCCTCTAAGGAGAGAGATGGTCATGGCCGTGCTCTAGAGGCAAAGGCAAAGGGACTTTGCGCTATCATTGGCTCATCTGGTGACTCAGGGAAAGTGATTCACACTGTTAATTTAGCTGGCCAGTTTCTGCGCAGGTAAGGTGGGCTCAATCTTCCCTTTAAACATAAAGGACGCTGTTGGAGGTGTGGCTTGGTGGTAAAGCATTCGCCCAGCATGTGTAAGGCCCTGAGTTCCATCCCCAGCACTGCAACTAATAAAAGTAGGAATTGTAATGCTGGCTAGAACACAAAAGTCAAACAAAAATAAATACCGCATTACCATATGACCCAGAAATCCCACCTCTGGATGTGTACCCACATAATTGAAAGCAGAGACTCAAGGAGATATTTACAGACTTGAGTTCACTGCAACATTATCCACATGGCCAAATAGTGGAAAGATCCACGTGTCCACTGACATAAATAAGTACATGTGGTAGTGCATCTATAAGGTACTATAAAGCAAAAAATTTCTAGAACTTGTCCCAATGTGGATGAACCGTGAGAACAGCTATTGGATGTCTACACCTCTGAGGGGTTCCTTTTTTTTTTTAAGATTTATTTATTTAATTTATGTATGGGAATCCACTGTCATTTTCAGACACACCAGAAGAGGGCATCAGACCCCATTACAGATGGTTGTGAGCCATCATATGGTTGCTGGGAATTGAACTCAGGACCTCTGGAAGAGCAGCCAGTGCTCTTAACCAGTGAGCCATCTCTCCAGCCCCTCTGAGGGGTCAGTAACAGTCAAATTCACAGAGAGAAAGAGCTGGTCATTCCTGGGACCAAGGGGAGGGGTTATCTCAGATGTCCAGATCAACACTATTACAGAGCCTTAGCGTGGAGGTGGGCATTGGCCGGGCTACTCAGTGTTGAGGTCTGGGTTAATGTTGTATCATTATTTTATAGAAGTCAAACAAGGGAAGACTCTGGAAGGTGGTAAGTCTCCCACAACTTCTTCAGGACCTTGAAAGCAAAGACAGCACAGTGGAACTTAGGACTCATTTTACTCCAGTGTAAGTCAACAAACACCTGGAGAAGCCTGTAGCCTGGGCATCCACCAACAGATGCAGACCAAATGTCCACAGCCCACTCGTTAGCCCCTGTGTAAGTCAGCCTATGCACCAGGAAAAGGCATGCTACTTGAACAAAGAGTCTTTATGACAGTGACTGCCCTAATAGGCCAGAATCAATGGGAAACACCCCATTGCAGAGCTACAAGACTGGCTGGTGCCTGGGCCTGTGCACCAGAAACTCCCAGGTTCTGATAAACTCTCAAATTTCTATTCTATTCTATTCTATTCTATTCTATTCTATTCTATTCTATTCTATTCTATTCTATTCTATTCTATTCTATTTTGAAGATACATAAGTCAAACTGTCAAACCACCACACATATTGCCATGGTGACATTCTCCCTATGTGAACATCTTATAAGGACACCAATCACATCAGTTTAGGAGGAGACCAGTGACAACTGCAATGACCTATTTCCAAAGGTCACGGTAAAACATGACAGGCTGGGATTTCAACAGCTATCAGATAGAGGATACACAATTTAACCCCTAATATATGCTTACTTTTTATATTATGCAATACACACACACACACACACACACACACATATATAATATATATATATATATATATATATATATATATATATATATATATTACAAATTATTTTTATTTTAAAAAGTCACTGTGGAGAGGGATCCTGAGAAAAAGGGACATGACATTTTTGCAACTTCCCAAAAGTATGTAATTGAATCAAAAGAAAAGATTTTGTTTCGATTTGTTAGACAGAGATGAAGTACATCTTCACAGATACTTTTTAGTTAATATTTTTAATTTTTATAGAATTTTTTCTCATATTTTTCTGCGGTTTGCTAAATAGATTGCATACTTTTAAGCTGGCCAGTCAGCATCTTTGAGACTTCGGTCAGACTTCTCTTATTGCAACCCTTCCAAGAATTTCAAATAAATCACCAAACCTCCTACACAATGATAACAATTTCTCAATCTTACAGACAACAGAAGTGCCTATAATTCTAAAAATGTTCACTCCTCTCTGGCCTCAGGTTACTGTGGTTTGGGCTTGGAGATCTGGTGACATTTTTCTTGATCTTCTCTAGGGAAGACTGAAGATCATTCTGGGGTTTGTGGTCTCTTTTTGTTCCAATAAATGACTTGAAGGCATCAAGACATAGAGTCATGGAAGCAGAGTCCTCTGGAGGTGGGATCAAGAAAGCCCAAACCTGCTGGGTCTTCCTGGCTCACTTAGGTGTGTGGTCACAGGAACAACTCTGAGTAGGATAGGTGGCTGGCAAAGCCTCTGTTCATTGACACCCTGGTGGCTTGCTACTCAGGAACAGGAAGCAAGATGAACCCAAGACCAGGTCAATCAACAGGTAACAAAATACAGAGGTAAACAGAAGTTAGTTCTGGTGTTCCTACAGAACTCAGTGGGATAAATACAGGCACAGAAACTTATATTTCAAAATAACTAGATGAGTCCACATTCCTCTTTTCATAGAAATGATAAATGTCTAGAAATGCTACTTATTCAATTTCATTTTTACACATTGTAAGCACTTACTGAATTTTTGCACTGAACACCGTAAATATTTATAAACATTATTTAACATTGAAATATGAATTAGGCTATGTATGGTTATGTGTGGAGATACAGGCCTCTCATCTCAGCACTTAAGAGACTTAGGCAGAAGGACCAAGAGGCCAACCTCAGCTACAGAATGAGACAGTATTTAAACTGACGTCTTTTAAAATCTAAAAGAATTCATGGCAAGGCCCAGAGCATAAGGAACTCTTAGGCCATGCTAAAAACCTGGCCATGTGGGGGGTGGGGTTGGAGGTTTGGCTGTGTTACAAATTACCATGAACTACACACATCTGTGTCAAACACATCTTTATGATCTCAGCTTCCATAGGTGACAAGTATTGGCAAGGGGAGTCCTTAAAGGTCTCAGGAGGCTAAAGTCACAATGCTGGTCAGCGTGTATCCTCTTCTGGAATGCCATCGAAGCTCCGTGGTTGCTGGCAGAACTCAACCTCCCTGCAACTGTGGGATGGATCTGAGGTATTTGGTTTCTGCTTTGTTTTGTTTCCGTTATTTGTTTGGATTTTTGTTGGTGTGTGTGAGTGTGTGTGTGTGTGTGTGTGTGTGTGTGTGTGTGTGTGTGTGTGTTTCTTTGCTGGGTATTTTTCAGTGTTATTCTCTGCAGATCAGGGCCATTTAATGACCATTTAATTGGCCATTTAATTAAGACCAATTAATCTGCAGGACCAACCCATGGGCAGGACAGCTCACTTCCTCAGGGTCAGCTAAGGTTTCCTCTCATGTTTGGAACCTCTGACTTTGAAAAGGACCACGTACTATTAAGGATCAGATTTACCTCTTTTCATTGTCTCAGCATGAACTAGGGAGGCTCAGTGGATATGCCAAACTTCTCATCTCTGAAATGAAAGCCTGAAAAAAAAAGCCATCATATTTTGAGTGCTGCCCACCTCCATGAGAAGGGATTCTTTAGGGAGGTCTATCTGCGAGTAGGAAGTATGGGCCCAGGGCTGCACAGCATTCTCCTCTGGATCAAAGCTCCAGCAATCTGGCTACCTGGAGCCCTAGCACAGGTAGAGCTGAGGTACTCCACAGGGAGAAACCCCCAGCACTAGAGATGCCAGAACACTAGAGGATTCTCAGAGTTCGTGAATTTGTCCAGGCTATGTTAGCCTTTCCTAAGTTACCAAATGTGAAGTGGAAACTTCCGGTTTCTTTGGAAAGTCAGTTATATCAAATGATGTTCTGCTGGAGCACACAGGTGAAAGGATGTTTTGCTACAGCAGACACATGAAAGGTCACATGGTATTAAGGAATATAAATATAAGCCAACAGACAGTGGACAACACCTTGCCATTCCTAACTGGTCACCTTTGGTGTGATGTCATAGAAAGGAACGCATCAAAAAAAAAAAAAACCTTCTGGTGGTGTTCTGGTGACTTCTTGCTCTGCAGACTCCTACCGATTGGCAGGATGAAGTGGAAGTTTCTGGATATGTATCAGTGAATCTGACACAGACTCACATAGAGTTTTGCTAAGCAGACTCATGTGGTGTTTTGCTGAGGCAAGACCTGAGGGAGGACACATGATGTTTGGAGGGCGTATGAGTAGGACTCAGTGGACAATGACGGCTGGCTTGCATAGCTAGCTTTTCAACACTTAGATTCCTTGGTCTCATGTCTTCATCTTCACTGAGAGAGGCACTGCAGAGAACTCCTGGTGTCCCTGCTGGTCCTGGTCACTCCTGCTAACTCACGCTGATTTGGTGGAGGCCTGGCTGTTTCTCCCAGGCTGTGCCACTGCCTCTGATTTATGTTTGCTGTCCTGACACCACCCAACTAGACTGCTGGTATCCTGATAATTGGAGATTGAAATCACCCCAAGGAACTACTTCTAAATAGCATACAGCAGAACCTCAGAGTTTCTTCTGGATCAAGCTGCCACTGCTGAGTCATGTGAACTGAACTGCTGATATACTGATGACACAGACTGGATTTGCTCCAAAAAAAAAAAACTATTTCTAAACAGGTCCACTTCCCCTGTGTCCTAATAACCTTTCTTTTCCACTACCTCTGGTAGTGGCTAGGAGGGAGGTTAAAGCATTTAAGAACCATTATTAAAAGTAGATTTCAAAAAATCTAAACCTATAAAATGTCCCCAGAAAAAGACCTGACTTTAGCACCTCAGATAGTTCTGTTCTCAGAACTGGCCACATCTTGTGCTTTTCAGTGTGTATGGCCTGCGCTTGAGGAAAGCATTAGTATTCTCTGTTCTTGGCTGGAAGGTGGCCGCCAATGTTCTGGCAGCCTGTCAGAACTGGCCAGGCTCAGGTGCCTGTCTGCCAAAGCCTGCAGATGGCTGAGCAGAGTGGTCTCCTGAAGATCCAGATCCAAGAACTGGTGACAGGCACAGAAGTTCAGTAAGGACCAATGCAGGCTCCCTGGAAAGGAATGTTCCTATTCTCATAGACTCAGGGGGCCATTTTCTTCCAAAGTCCATGTGTGCTGGGTTGAGCTTCCCAGGAGTCTGTTAAAAGAAAGATGGCACAGGAGAGACATATGTGCCAGCTGGGCAGAAGTCACCACAGATTCATGGACTGAAAGAATATGGCCTCCCCGTATCCTGTCTTCATATTTATAAAACAAAAAACAATCAGCAACACATTCGTAAGGACTTCAGGAAACACCACACCATCATGCACTGTCAGGGATAGCTACTGCCACTTACAACCTTCACCGACATGGTTACTAAGAGACAGTTCCCATGACTAGAGATGTGTTGGCCTCACCTGCGACTGACTGCCATACTGTTCCTCCATCCACACCTATGACTCAGCAGAAAGCAGGGGACATTTGTTTTCTACATCCCTGTGTCCAAACCAGGATGGCTACAAATATAACATGCTGTTACCAAGATCTCTCCATGAACTCGCTCTCCAAGCTCTGTTCCAACCCCCGACTCTGTGACGTGGGTTATTCTGGAAACAGCATCTCACAGGCAGAGATTGAGAGAAACCAGCCTAGAAAACAAGTTCTGGAGCTTGGGGAGGGAATGAACCCCACAGGTAGGTCCCTGAAGGCCACTGTCCCTCGGCAATCCTCCTCACCTCCTCAGCAATCCTCCTCACCTTTGTGTCCTCAGGGGGATGTGCCAACTTAAAATGTACTTGCCTAGATAAGGCCACACCCACAGGGGTCTGCAAAGGTGGTGGGCAGGGCTGCCTCCAGCATCTGTGGCTAGAAGGCTGGGGGGTAGAGGCAAGTGACATAGGAAATGCAGAAAGGAAGGTGGCCACTGCAAGTGATTGAAAAAAAAAAAAACAAGCACTACTTACTGAGTGTCCCACTAAACATATCAAAGTTCCAAGTAAAGCCACTAGAGGTAACCAAAGAGGATTTCCAGGATGGTCTGCTAGGGCAGCTAGCGAAAACACCACAGACTGGTGGGCTCCAAAAGAGGGAAGTCAGACAGAAGTCTAAGATTGAAAGCCGACTGTTAGCCCCTTCTGAGCCCAACCCCCTGGCTTGCAGGTGTCTCACGTGCTCATCCCTCAGTGTATCCTGTATCACAGTTACCCAGAAGAACCTGAAAACCATCTCAGCTTGACTATATGAAAGTGCTCAAGCCAAGTTGTGTCTGGGCCAGCTACCATGTGCTTGAACTTCCAAAGAGAGAAGTATATCTAAAAGGGTTCTGTGGCTAGCAGGGGTCCCCAGTCGGGGCCCATTGCCAAGAAGAACTGATGGACTTGGGGATGAGAGGTTCCTGAAGGGATTTGTATATATGTGGTCACGGAGCTGGTTACTTGATTGGTGAGATTGTCTTGTCCATTTTGTATCTGATACTGTGGTTCACAGCTTGCAGTTCAAGACAGGTGAGTACCCACAATAGGAAATAAGGATGGGTAGTCACCAGGGCTGTGCAATATCGACAGGACCAGGACTGCTTTGAACTCCAGTCAGAGAGAAAGGAGTGGGAAAAAACTCTGCTCCCTCTCTGAGGCCTTCTACATGATGGAAAGTGTGACCCAGGCTTACATGAAACCATACAGAGATGACAATTCTAAGGAATAGCAACCCACGTTTATAATTGTGACATTACAAACCCGATCAATAAGAACCTACGATGCGGCCTAGCAGGTTCATGAAGTCTCTGAATCAACAGGACTGCCCTATTGAAATCAGACCCAGGGACCATGCCCATGACAGTAGGTAGTATGCAGTGATTTTGAAAATGAGATGGGGTCTGGACATTAGAGCTTAGACAATTAGAACAGAGGGGGCTCTGGAGACAAAGACAAGGCAACAGGCCTTAGGTAAGGCAGCTTAGGCAGACACAGTGAATGGTGCATTACACTGAAGCAACAGTTACCACATCGCCTACAGAATTCAGCAAGTATTCAGGAAGCAGAGATGAGCCTCCCGCTTCCTTCCCCTAGGACGAATAACCAACTGTAAAGAATATTTTACAGGGCAGGAGGTTTTTTACTCCCTCGTGTGGAATGAAAATCCCTGGACTGGGTTCACAGTGTCCTTTTGTCAGATTGTGTTTCAGACGGTCCATTTTAGGTCTTGAACTCTCTCTGACACGTTACATTATTTTTTCCAATTCTTTACTATGCTACGTAAATAATAAAACCTAGATGAGGTCCAGGTCTCCATTCATCACTCATTCACTATAGCTTCATAAAACTGGAGGGAACACTGCATCCTCTCAAGGAACTCAACCCTCCGCTCCATTGGCTTCCACCATCTCCCTCCATCCTCCGTCTCCCTAACCCTTTTTAAACGTTTCTTTTTTGTTTTGCATACCAAAAACAATATGTGTGCAAAATATATAATGTGTTATATATAGACATATAATAAAGAATGTAAAAATAAAACCCACCAGCTAGGCTGCTGTTAAATTGTGACACACACTAAAATCTCTCTTCCAAGATTGTCTGTCTCCTTTGTCCTGTCCACAAACTTGCCTTGATTCATCTGGAGATCTTCATGATGCACAGAGCTGCGTGCCATGCGTATCCACTTTAGAATACCCTGAGTCCTTTTTCCACTCTGCCAGATAAACCTCTGCGCTGTCATTTACAAAAAGCCTGTGCCTTTCAGGAAGAAAACAGTAGCCCACCCGTGGGAGGCCTCAGATGGGGGCTGTGAGAAATGGCTTTCGGCAGATTGCAGTTCTCTCTTTTGAGTGAGAGCTACCCTTCTGATCCTCATGGACAGTGGTGAACAGACCAAGGAGAACTGCCTTGCCATTCAGGGACCAATTTCTTAATGGTCGTGAAGTGGCTGTAGGAGCCGTTTCGGAAAGAATGCAAGTTAGAGAGAGCAATGACTGACCTGCTGCTTGGCATTCTCCTAATGATGCTTCTCTTCCTCTGCTAAAGGCAGACAACATACCATCCATGGCTCCCTCTCTGTTCTTCCTCTAAGAGTGGATCACCACAGCCTACAAGGTACAGAGGAGGTGCTAAATTACATGTGGTGAAAACTCTGAAGGAAAGTAAAATGTTATAACATTACATCTTATACCCCCAAATCTATAACGTCTAATGTGTCCCTCAGTATACTAAGCCAGGAGCAAAATAGACAATAGTTATGTAAAACAACATCGAAATGGTTGACAAAACCCAACTCTATAAATAATAAAATTAAGTATGAATGGATTAAGCAATGTAATCAGAAAACAGAGACTGTCAGATTAGATGGGAAAATAAGATCCAACTGTGCTTTTCCTACAGACAACACACTTTTATCTTCTTTCTCTTGGTTCTTCTAACGTAGCTCGGGCTGTAACGGCTCTTGCTATGTAGCCTAGGCAGGTCTTGAACTAGTGATCCTCTCATTTATATCTCCTAGGTACTGGAACTTTAAGTATGTGTCACCATACGTGGCTCCAAATAACATCGAGATTCAAAGACACAACTGGCTAAAATTCAAAGGATGAAAAGTACACATCATGCAAGCAGCCACTCTAAGGAAGCTGAGGTGGATATATTGATTTCAGACAAAACAAACTTTTTAAAAAATGTTTTCCACCCAATTTCTGATCCAAGAAAGGCGCTAATGGAGAAGATAGAAGAAAGAGAAGGCCAAGAGCTTCCCCATCATCATCTCTCCCCACCCCGCCCCATAACCATGCAGTATTTCCAGCCGCTTTCCCTCAGACCCAGCTTTTGCCCAACAAGCCAAGGCTCTTGCTTCTAAAGAATGACCATGGGGTCTAGGCCCTGAAAGACCATCCACCTTATAGAGTGCTGCAGCTCCTTCTAAAGACACCAAGTTCTAGCACCTCTCACCACCACTGGGGTACCCAGTATCCTCTATTCTGAATACTTACAGTGGCCTTTCTTCCCAGCTAGACTTTGTATGACTCAGAGGGCATTGGTGTCAGACAAAGGGAAGAAGAAAGACAATTTCAGCCATTAAACCACAGAGAAGAACACATGCCTTGAGAGGGAAAAATGAAAAGGGAGAACTACAATAGACCACATCACGCTGCCCAGCGCAGCAAGCCAGAAAGTGCCTAGTATCAACATAGAGGAAGAACAGAGCGAATAACAATCCAATAAATCAGAAAGGCAACCAATAGAAGTACAAGAATTAGGAAACCACCCTCAATAAGAGCCATCAATACAAATGTCCCTAAGTCCCACTCAAGAGATACAGATTAAAATAAATAGATTTTTTTAAAATAAGATGCAAATATTGTTTGTATCAATGTGCTTCAATGATAAAACAATCACAGACAGAGTCAGGATGGAATGCAAATCACCAAGTGAACAACCTCAGTATGGCATAGCTATTCTGGAGTATGATAAAATGACTTCAGACAAAAAATCAGAGGAGATGAAGTATACCATTGCATAATTAAAGGGAATAATGCATCAAGAAGATGTAACAATTGCAATCTGCACTAAGCAAAGGGGATCCCAATTTATTAAAAGAGAATGCACATAAATGAACATGAAATGATCATAAAAGATTAAACAGGTTCTGATGCGATAATAGTTGATGGTTTCAATAACCCACTCTCATCTTTAAATAACTTATCCAAACTAAAAATAAAGCTACTTTAGAATAAACTGTTACATAGAACAAATGGACTTACAGACATTCCCAGAGTATCACATTCAACTGCAGCCAAGTATACATTCTTCTCCGTAACCTACAGAAAATTCTCTAAGATCATATTCTCAGCGACAAGAAAGACATGACCAAACAGAAGAATGAAAATAATTTCATGTGTTTTATCTGATCATTGTAAGGAAAAAGCTAGAATTGAATAACAAGAGAAACCACAGAACTATAAAAATACCTGGAATCCAAGAAATACTCCTGAATGACCAGCGGTCACTGGACACAAGACAGGGAGTAAATTTTGAAGTCTATAGAGCCAAGCAGAGCATTAGAGTGCAGAGCTGTGACTGCAGCACATGGGGAATACGACATCAAGATTAGGAAGAACTATGCTAACCTGAACTGCATGGTGAGTTTGAGAACAGCTTGGGTTACACGAGATTGTATTTAGAAGCAAAATAAACCAAAACAAAGAAATAAATTCTTAAAATCAAGTGAAAGCAAAAGTACAACATATCAGAACTTTTGGGGTACAGCTAAGACAGTTCTAAGAGGCTATGGCTATACATGATTAGATTAAAATTTAGAAGGGTCCCACATAAATAATTATGAACCTCAAGGTTAGAAAAAGAATAGGCCACACCCAAAAGCGCAAGACAAAGAAATAATAAAATTAAGAGGGAAAAATAAAATTAAAAAAAAAACTGGACAAAAAACACCTTGGGAGACTTCTAGCCAAACTACCTAAGAGAAAAGTTGAACCAAATTAATAAAATTAGACATGGAATGTATTACAGAGAAATCGAGAGGTTCATTAGGAAACAGTTTGTAAATCTGCATTACAAAAATAGCAATGTCTAGAAGAAAACGGTGAATTTCTAGACAGGAACCACTGTAGCATATAAGCAAAGCAAGAAGGTTTCTGCTCCAACCCAGCTTGTATAGGAACAAGATGTCTCCCAAAAAAGAAAAGCCAAGACCAGACACAGTCACTGCTACATGTTAGCAAAACAATCAGGGATGAGATTACATCACTGTTACTTAAATTGTTCCATCAAATAGAAAGGTAAAGAGTATTACCAAACTCAGTCGATAAAGACAGTGTTGCCCTGTATAAACCCAGATATAGACATAGAAAAGGTATAATTTTTCTGATAAACATAGAAGCAAAAAAATCTTAATAAAATATTTGCAAACTATATTTAGGAACACATCGATAAGATCATATCTAATAAAAAAGTTGATTTTGTACCAGTTCAAGATTGGTTCAATATATACAAATCAACAAATGTAATATGGCCCACACATAAATGGAAGGACAGGTATCATAGGATTCTATCAATAGATACAAAAAAGGCATTTGAACACTTCTTCATGGTTAAACGCCCAAACAAATTGGATATAGGAAGAGCATATTTCAACATAATAAAGCTTATGTGTAAAAAATATGGCCAACATTATAATAAATGGGCAAATCTGAAACCATTATCTCTGAGATCGGAAGAAGTAAGGCACAGCTGTCTCTCCTCTCCACCTTTATTCCAAATCTTAGCTAACACAGTGACAAGAGAAAGAAATAAAAGGTTACAAACATAAGTCAAACCCACATTGATCAGAGTTATGACACTGTACTTAAAGAGACCCTAAAGACTTCACCAGAAAACTGAAATCCAATCAACACTTCCAGCAAAGTAACAGGATATACAGGAGCTTGTAGCTTCCCTACAGACCTGTGACAAACTTGGAGAGCAAGAAAACATTGATTCTTCATACATTGTCTTTTCATTAATTTCAGCTCTGGGTTTGATTATATCTTTCTGTCTACTTTTTTGGAAGTATTGATTGCTCTTGTTTTATTAAAGAAAAACAACCACCATTTAAATGGTTTTCAAGAATGTCTACAAGTGAACTCAACTAAGGTTCATCTGTACAATGAAAACTTTAAAATAAAATGAAAATAATTGAAAAAGTCATTCTAAGATGGAATTCATATATTGGCAGAATTAATATGAAAATATCTATATTATTAAAGCAATTTTCAGGATGAATGCTGTCTCATGAAAGCATGAGGAAACTCTTTGGGAGGAAAAAGAAGACCATGGAGAAGTGGAGAGGAGTAAGAGGAAGCAGGGCCAGTGAATGAACACAGGGTATGAGGATACATTGTATGGAAATGTCATAATGAAACACAATATTCCATACACTAAGGAAAACTTTTTAAAAACAAAACCTTTAACTTAAAGGAAAAGTAAAAACTATGAAAAACAGTCCAACTTACACTGGTTGACTTTCTATTACTAGACTTTGAGCCAAGAGACAGAGAATCAGCCAGACAAGGGCACACATTCCTAAACACATAGCCTTATTAGCCTTCCCCTGCTCAGAGTAGAATAAGGTAACTACAATGCATCCGCCATGTGCCATGTGCTTGTGATACAAACACCTCCTGTTCTGCTTTACATATGTCTTATATTGGATTTGCACCACCCACCGAGAGAAACTCACACTGTGTGGTCCTTAGCATGAGCAAGGTAGCATGATGGGAACCCCGGGTTCTCATTGTCCCCTTCCCAGCTCCAACCACAGGAGGAGTGTGAGCTGCACCACTGCCTTGCGGTCAATCTCTCGTAACAACCTAAACAAAACCAAAGGAGGATGGAGATGGGTAAGTTTCAGGGTCCCTGTTCGATCATGCAAGTGACACAGCATGCAGCAGCCACAGCCCAGTATCTCCAAGAAGCTCACTGGAAGTCCTCAGTCCTAGCTCTAAGCAGGGTGTATACCTGGATGTAACTGTGTGACTACACTGTCTAATCAGCTCCTTTGCTCAATTATGCACTGACCTCCAGGTATAGAGTCATGGGGACATCTTGTAGGGCTCAGAATGTGTCTGATGTGACTGATGTCTTGGGACGCTTGAGACTGTCCCTGTATTGTTTATGCTAAAAGAACTTGTATTTTCATTTCATAGCACAGAGCTGACCTTTGACATGTTGAGTCACTGGTGAGCTTCCTGAATTAGCCCCCAGAGGCCTGTTGCTCCTGAAATTTGCCATTTGTCTTCTTTCAGATGACAATGTGGCTTTCTTACCCTGTAAATCTTAAGCACATAAATACCTTTCTATCCACATTGCAACCTTATCCACAAATGATCCACCACTAGATTCCTCTCAGAAAGGCCCTGTGGTGACAGAGCCCTGGTTCAGCCCTGGTGGCTTTGGCTGTTGCTGAAAGTCACTTGGGACTAATCTTCCCTTAATGAACAAGTCGATTGTATAGAATGATATCCCAACTTTACTTCGCATGCCAGGTCATTGCGGGGGTGGGGGGGGTGTCTCTCACCATACAATCCTCCAGCATCTACAAGACAAGTACATTGTTATCAGACTACAGGGGCTACCACCAGGTCACACGCTCAGTGAGACAAGTCTCATTATTGCTTAAAGAAACTAACGTTTTCTAGCCCTGGCAATGAAAGCTCAGGATGCCACGGACAGAGACAGTGTGGACAGCCTTACTGATTCCAAAGCAAGAGTCTGAGCTGATTCATCTTCGGTATCAGTGTCACTGAACCTAGAACCACCATGAAAATACACCTCTGGGTGTGTCTAAGAGTGTTTCCAGAAAGATTTAAGCAAAGAGTGTGGGCATCTCTGTACTGTGGTCGGGGCCTCTGGACTGAACAGAGGAGGACTGAGGAGAGAGTGAGCTAAGCATCAGCACTTGGAGTTCTCTGGCTTCTCACTGCAGATCCAGTGTGACTTGTGTTTCTGCTGCCATAACAGTCCCCCTAAGTCCTCTTGTGTTTCTAAGACCAGTCATCTTGTGTTTCTGCCCCGTGACTACACCCATGATGTACTACTGTACTTCAGACTGAGCCAAGATAAATCCTCCTTCTTTAAGAAAGGATTTTGTCAAAGCGGTGAGAAAAGTAGCTAATACAGAGCCAATTCCTTTCCAACCCCAACAATAAGTAGTAATTTTTAAATGGCTCACGGGTTCAAGTTAGTGATAAATATGACAGAAACATTAAAATCCCAAGTACAGCGATGCCTTCTTAAGTTCAGGAATGCCAGCAGTAAATGAAGCAGCCATGTGGAACTTCTTAGGACTCTCAGTTTCCTTGGTGTTAGGGGTGCCGAATAGTCACGTATTTTATTCTAGCCAATAAATTTCCAATGCAGACAAACTGAGGGCAAGGACAGTTTAAATCAACTCGATTCTGCGTGGAAGCATTTTAAGTGTTTCCTAGCACTCACAGTAAGCCCAGTCACACTGGTAACCTCTCCTGTCCCTGGAACAAAGGAGTCTTTGGTAGTGGTTCCAGGATAGCCTTGGGGTTCAGAACAGACAGGAGTGACTTGGATTCAAAGGTTGTTGCCGATGGAAGGAAATGGGAAAGGCTTAATGCTGGAGCTGATGTTTTAATTAATTGGGGCCTTCACGAAGGTCATTCCAGTTGAAGAGAGTGACATTCAAATCCAGAGAGGCAGACACATGGGTTTAAGAAGTGGGTGGGAGGTCTTGGTTAGCAAAAAGAGGAGATGGAAAAGACCAAGGTGGAAGCTGAGACCTAACCGTTTTCTGATGCTTACTTGATTTCCTTAGGATCGCCTTTCAAGAAAAATTCATGTGAGGAATCATTAAATGAGACCTTCAGTCAGGTCTGTGATTTGATTATTTCTTCAGTGCCTGTAAGTAATGATGCACACAGAATGTACAGCCCGGAGAACTGAGGCAGAGGGAGTAGAGTTGGGAACCCAGACTTCTGGTACCAAACTTTGTAAGTGGTTCTGGAATAAGTCACTGAGTCACAGGCATTGGGGATATTGACTTTAGTCAGTGACAAACCAGTCAATGAAGGGCCATATATAAAAGGTAGTCCCAGAAGATTACAATGGAGCTGGAAAATTGCTGTCGTGGAGTGGCATTATAGCCTTTATAAAATCTTACCTCTGTGCATTATTCACAGCATGTGCTGCCACTGAGGAGAAACAAACAAACAAACAAGACAAAACTGCTAGTCTTCTGCCACTCCTATAAAATGTAGCACATACAATTCTTGACAGTATGCAATACTTAACAAACAACTGTGTTGACAGATTATGTGCCCACTGTACTTTTATTATTATCCATTTCTATTTATTAAACTTCGTGTAAGAAAAAATTATCTTATGTAGCAGACTCATTGTGCTTTTACCGTGTTCCTTGACCTCACCAGAGGTCCAGTCCAGTGACTGACCTGTGTTGTGCAGGTTTTGGGGTATCCCGGCTCTATATTTCATGATGATGAAATTATTTAACAACACCTTTCCCATAAGGACCTTGTCATCGAGCAGCACACGGGTGCTCAGAGAAAAGCTAATGAGAAAGGAAGTAGTCAAACACAGTATGTTCCTAAAAGTTCAGTCCTGTTGGGACCTGCCCTAGCCAAATGCCCTGGGACCAGCTCTCTGTGTAGAGTAACGTAGAAACATCCTCTGAGGCAGTTGAGAGTTAGCACTTCAGAGCGGCAGGAAGCAGATGCCCTGTGTCTACAGAGAGATTGGACAGAAGCCATCCAGTGGCCCAAAGCTAGACCCCTAGTTTCAGCTTCTGCCTTAGAAGGAGTCATGGGCACACCATGCCATTGTCAGGGTGACCAGTACCAACACTGCTCCACACCAGCTAATAGATTCAGCCAGGGACAGTTAAGTGCCCAAATGCCTAGGATAGCATTTGCCTTCCAATATGGTCTCCCTACAGACATAACCCATTCTGATTCTCTCCTTGTTCTAAGTTATCAATGATTCCCTTGTCAACCAGCTCCAAAGAACCCCCAGAATGAATGCCCAGACACCCCTGAATGGTTTGTATGCCTTCCAAAGAAACAACTGAGAGCTGTCTGGGAGAGGCTGGGCACGGGAAAGTCAGCCTAACCTAACTCTCCCTTGCTCCGTTGCACAACTGTTCCCTGTGATTTCCACTTCAACTCCAAATGTGTGTGGACATATATGACCATGTGGGCTGTTTTTCATTTCTTTTCAAGCACTGAACCAATGAACTCAAAAGTTGGGCTAGGATATAAAATGTAATGCTCACCTGAATACTGTGGACCTCTGCGGATCTGGACGGTTGTCAAGATACATCATTTCCTTTGGCTGACCTTAAGTCAGGCCTACCCCCATCACCTCAGCCTTATCTTCGTGAATTACCTCCCCGACATAACAATGTTTCTGTGCATTCATGGCTCTGTTTGTCTCCCATAAATCAACTTCAGGCCTACTTAATTGTCCCTGGGCAATTTTCAAGTAACGTTTTTAATGAGGCAGAGAATGCACAGGGGCCAGAAAACAGGGTCTGTGTGGGTCACTTTGTATATTTTTCAAAGCCAGACGTTCCTGAGATAAGTCACATATTAGCCAGATCTGGAGGCTTGGCCAAAAGCCCTTCCCATTGCATGACCAGTGAGACCCTTGGCCATCAGCAAGCTGCTTTTTATCAATGGCCTTGAAGTGTGTCAGTTATTATAAACACTCATGATGAATGAGTGTTGTGGTTATGTGAGGAATCCAGTCACCTCAGCTTGAGCCTGTGAAAGTACCAGCGTCGTGGATATGGATGGAAAGACGTTCTTACCACAGGAGCCCAGGCCCTTGGTGTTTGAGCATCATTAATTTTTAAAGTTTTTCTTAAAATCCATGAATCTCTCCATCTGGTTTTTAGGTTAATGTGACGGCTTTAGTGAAACCACCCCCAGCTCGGCTCCGTGGTAAGAACCATTCCTGTGCCTTTGCTCAAAGGTAGACCTAGTTTTACTGACCTTCGGCTCTTCAGAGCCACAGGACACTTAGGAGATCTTAACACTCAGGGACCTGTGCTGGTGAGATAACACTCAGCTGGGCTGAATTCGGGGCAAAGCAATAAGAGTCTGAGTCTAAGTAAGGCTAAGCACAGACTCAAGGACCAGTCTTAGCTCTGGGCTGAGGAACTAAGTCCACAATTCTGAGGGTGGTCAAGGTGGGGGAGTGAAGACACAAGGCAAAAAGCAAGCTGTGGTTAGGCACCAGGCCTGAGGAGTCCTAAAAGGCAGAATCCAGGAAACAGAGTCCTGAGATGGTCTGGAAATCTTGTTTCTTGGCTATTCACATGTCCCCTGAAATGGGAACGGGAAAAAGATAACAGAGCAGCCTGTGCCTTTCTATAACCAAGCCCCTGCCAGCACTGCTGCCTCTCTCCTCCTCATCCTCCTCATCTCCCCCCTTCACCTTTTTATTTGCTCAGATGGATCATCTATAAATATCTCACTTAACTTGTAATAGTCTGCCTTATCTAACTAAATAAAACACTGAGAGTAGCTCGTTTACTTTTTAAATTATTTGTTTTGCTCATCATAAGTCCTAGATTTCAGCCTATAATTGAGTAACCCCATGGCTTCGGACTCTGATAACAGTGCGTGTGTTAGCTAAAATGTCTCAGTTCGTGTCCAGGAAGCAAGAGGCAGGGGAGAGTTGGCATATCAGTCTCTGTAGGACATATCCCTGATGACCCAAGCACCTACCATAAAGCTCCATCTACTTTGCGTCTACAGGACCTTCTGATAGGTCTGTCCTGAGGATCTTGAAGGGACATTGCTCAGGCAAACCTCAGAACAATTACACTTTAGAGATGAGGGACAGCCAAGGGTCTAACAACTTAGCCAAGCACCCTCTGCCCTGGCACCAGCCCAGGCCTGTTTCAGAGCATCAGATTCCAGATTCAAGCCTCCTGAAGTCACCCTGCCTGCCTCTGCAGCTCCTTCAGACTGACCCTCAACAGGCTCTCCTTTCCAGATTCAGAGATAGAAGCAGCATGGTTTGAAATGAGTATTGCAAAATCAAATATAATCAGTCAGGCTCTCTGCTATGATCTGGGCAAGGCACAGACTCCTATCTCAGGCAGACATAGCTAGTAAAAAGTTTCTTCTCTGGTCACCCGGGAGACATTAATACCAAGCCTAATGTTACTCTCTGTCCTCCTTCCTTGTGGCCTTCCATCCCACCTCTTGCTTCTCCCTCCTCCAGGTGACCTGTAGTAAACTCAGAGCAGGTTCCTGTCTGTTTGTAGCAGTTCTTGATAATGTTACAGCTGTTCACACATGGTCCAAGGACATGGGACAAGTTAGAAGCCTGCACAGGAATCCAGGAAATTGTTATTCTGGTCTTTAAGACTCGTTTTCATGCCAAGCTAAGTAATCTGTAAAGGCTCTGTAAGATGTTAACGTTTAGGGGGAAGTTTATGAACTGCTTGGATCCATTTTTAGTAAGACCTATTACCTCTAGATACAGAGTCAAGGCTCCAGTGGAAGCTCCTCCTTAGACAGTGAAAGTTACTTGCCAAACAAAAAGGAACAAGCAGAGGACAATGTTTCATCACTTCCAAGTCATCTGCCTGTAAGTAAAGGGTACAGCTTTCAAGGGAGTCATCCATGTGTTCAATGTGGGGGGGAGAGGTTGTGGGTAGGGTGTGTGTGTGTGTGTGTGTGTGTGTGTGTGTGTATGAGTGTGTGTATGTGTGTATGAGTGTGTGTGTGTGTGTGAATCAAGACATCAATGTAGTCAATGTGTGTGTGAGGGGGGAGACAGAGAAGGAGAGGGAGAGGGAGAGAGGGAGGGAGATAGAGGAGGGGAGGGTGTTTTTAAGATAGTGTTTCTCTATGTAGCCTGGTTGTCCTAGAACTCACTATATAGACCAGGCTGGCCTTGAACTCAGAGGCCTACTTGCCTATGCCTCCTGAAGGCTAGGATTTAAGGCATGTGCCAATATACCCAACAATGCAGTCAAGATTTCATAGGATCAGTCATAAAATGAGAATGTTTTAAAGCAAAATAGTGTCTAAAACAAAATAAAATCTAAGGTATTCTACACATAGGCACACAGTCACCAAAGTGTCCTAACATCTGCACCTAAGATACCTATGACATTTTCAGGAACAAATAAGATCTTAAGTTCTTCTGTTTAGAAGCTCTTAAAAAGTGGGGTCCTTGGAAGTTATTTTTATTGAGTCACTGAATTTATGTATAGTTTTCCTATATTGAAAAAGTTAAACAAAACCAATCAGAGGCAGGCTGGGAATTGTGTAGGCTCTCAGCCATCCTTGGGTAGCAGGAAGGCTGAGCACACAGACAATGCTGGGAACCCAGTCCTGAATGCATGGTTCAATAAGGCATTTAAGGAGTGCATCTTATTTCAACTCCTCTGCAGAATCTGTCTTTGCACTCCTGGCCCTTCCGTACTGTACCTAGAGCCTTGGACAGACAGGAGAGGTGAGAATGTAGGGGTTCAGGAAGCTGAGGTACCACAGAGCATGTAGTACACACCTCAAGGGTGTTACTTATGTACTTATGGGTAATGCATCTTTGAGAAAATATTAGGGTGCCCTCAACAGTCCAGTGACTACTTTGTCAAGGCAGGCAGAAATCCACAGCAAACAAGGAGAGTTAAAAGGCAGGTAGGTGCCCAGCAGAGTCAACAGAAAACAAATATAGCCCAGGGACCAGCCCAGAACACAGTGGGAAGCACAGGAGGAAGCTGAACCTTATACAAGGTCCACCTTCCTTACTCTTGCTCCAGTAGAGAAACTCTAGGGACAACCAGCAATACCCTCCCACATCCCCATCACTTCACACCCATACCTATGCTCAGGCAAGAAAAGAAACAAAAAGAACAGCACTCCGTCCATCCTGAAAATCCTGCTGTCTACTAAAGAACAAGGGGGATTTCAATTTTAAAAGGAAAAATGAAAATGCATGGAGTTTGATCCATTTCCATGACCCTTGGCTTTCAGAATTATAGGAAAATTCTCAGCCAGCCCAGATGTCTTCCCAAATGCTCAGTCAAGTGGCTGAGAGACCTTTAGGGACATTGCTATACTGTCCTGTCACATGGTCCCTGGGCCCTGTACAAACCTACTCCACCACATTGGTTTCCTGAGGAAGACCCTGAAACCCACAGTGAGCTTGACAGGAAGGTCTGTCAACACAGTAACCCAGCTCTCTGCTAATCACTGTGCCTCCCTGACCCAAGGTTCTGTCCTGCTGTATCACCCATAGATAATTATGTGACCATTTTGAAAATGAGAGAGCCCTATTCCCTGTGAAAATCACACATCTTAAATAATCCATGTCTTTAACAAATATTTGTTTCACATGTGGGATTCCTCCCCCTAAGATCAAAATCTACTGGATAGACCAATTGGACAGGGAAAAGCTCACGAGGACTCAACTCTATACAAATAACTATAGGCAACTGTGTAAAACTGAAAGGAGAAAGGAGAGCCCTCTCCAGAGAAGAATGTATCACTTGTTTGTCCAGTGCCAAATGGTCAGCCCTGAAAACATAGATATAAGTAGCATTATATGGATTTAATGCGATATATATATATATATACATATATATACATATGTATATATGCAATAACAATAAAAACAGAGGCCAATATATTTGAAGGAGTGACATATGAGAAGATTTGGAGGGAGGAAAGGGATGGGAGAAATATTACAAATCATATTCTCAAAATATTCTCAAAAATAAACAACAAAAAGCAAATAGAAATGCATGTAAATAATTGAATTCAGTTTAGTACTGGGCAACAGAAATTGCTGCAAAGAGTTTCAAGGAGTCCCTTTGAGCAACAAGCATGTGCAAAGAGAGGCAAAGGCGAGAGTCCTATAAAAGTGATATTTAACCAGGCTTGGAGATCTGAGTAGAAATTCTTGAGGCAAAGGATGTCAAAGCAGATATCCCATAGGTGTAAACATATATTCTGTTGTCTATAACTCAAGAATAAGAGGGGATGGTGATGAGAGTTGACCCAGATGATGATAGTAAACTGTTCTATCTTGACCAGCAAGGATCATGTGCTCACACTACATCTGTATATGCTCAGGAGTTGGAGAACTGAATGACTTCTTTCATGCTGGTAGGAACAGAAAACTGCTGGCGGAGTCCACGTTTACCTCAGAACAGACGCTCTTAACATCTGGATGCTTCCACCCTGGTTTCTCCTTTGTGTGTGTTGCCATCCTCACCATCAGCTTCATTTCAGAGCTGTCCTCAGTGGTCTTAATATGATGACCAATGGATTTATTCATGAGCTACAGCATTCCTTACCTGTCCCAGGCAGGGAAACACCTTCCCTTCATCCTGCCTGTCTACTCCAGATTAATTACAGAGCAGAGGATGCCACATGCAGAGACCTTTAAAGGCAAGTAGACCTTCCCCCTGGGACCTAGGTGGTGATCTAATGTTGATGTGGTCCAGTTACGAGGAAACAAGTAGGGTTCTAATATGGGCAAACTGTCACCATGGCCCATAGATGGGGACCTTGATTGCTGATGCTGCAGGTGGGCAGAGCAGGAAATGACAAAAGTTAAAGGACATCAGAGAGTAGAGGTAGACAGGGAGAAAATATCTGAAGGGCTTTCTCTATTTTTTTATTCAGTTATGATAGATTTGAACTTTGATCCTCAGGCAGTTAACAATAAGGTGGCATGGAAGGTTTCTAACAAGGGTAAACCACAGGAAGGACTTAGCAGCAGAGCTATGGCAATAATTATGTGAGCACAACATAGGGAGTGAAGAGGAGAAAGAATACAAGTGCCTCCACTACGTCAGGCACTTCCTACATCCAAAGGAACTCATGGGACATTCAAGGAAAATGGCCACATGTTTGGGTCTAGGACCTGGATGCATACCCTCACCATCCTGACATGTTAGAATTCAAAGAGAAGCATGTTTCCTGAATGACTACAGGTTTGACACTGAATTAGAAGCAAGTTGAGCTTGAACTATCATGGAAACACATGATGGGGAGACATGAGGAGAGTCTAGGGAGTCAGGATTAACAATGCCCTCCTGAGGGTCATCAGCTTGGGCTAAGCAGAGTTTAGAACACTAAGGCCAAAGGTCAAGAGCTCCCACCTTCCCTGGGGATCTGAGTGAGATAACACAGCTTCTCCTTTAACCCTGCTAGGCTTAGCAGGAAAGCCAGGATCTTACAGGGTTCATGGCCCCAATAAAGTATGACCTCAGTTAGAAGAGGGTATAGCCTAAGTGCTCTGTGTGGTATGGCACCCAAGGTGGCCCTGAGCAATGCCAGGACCCTGATACACAAGCACTATGACTTAGGATCAGATCTCCCAGTCTGAGGCTTTGAATATCTTCAAGCCTTGCTTGCTTGCAACTCTTTGAGGATTGCACTGAAGACAAAATCTTTCATGTGCCTCTGAAGATCCTCACAGCTTCTGTTCTGATTACCAGTAGACCATCATTATGGCTCCTGTTCACTAAGGTTCAACCCCTCAGGGACCTTTACTTGTCTTTTCCAGGCCTTTCTCCACACTGTGTCTATCTGCATTTGGTTGCACTCTCCAAGGTCTCTCATCTCATTGGCACCAACAGGTCATCCCCAGAATCTTTCCAGTTGGGCCCACAGTGCTAAATGTAAAGAGTATGAGGCTGTATGCTCCACGCAGATTCCTTGCTACTTTGATATGTGCTCTGAACACCCTTAGGTAGCATTCATGAGTAGCACACAGATAAGCAAGTAGCTCTCTGCAGGTAGGAATGTCCTCCTCTTTGCTTCTATTGCGCATGCTCCAGAGAGCCCTTCTCAACCTTTGTGTGAGCCTCATGCAAACAAGAGCATAGACAAGAGGTCCCCCATCTCAACAAAAGGATTCTGCCATGGGGCATGGCAAAAGACATCTCTCTGGCTCCACTTGCAGCCACTGAGGGCATCTGCTCAGTCCATCCTTACAGCACCATCCAATCCCAATTACTTTCTGGACTCCCTGCCTCCAAACACTGTCAGCATGTGAACTTTAGGGTACATAATCACATAGCACAGTGTCTCCTAGATATTCGCTCTAGCTTTTTAATAAATGTATAACACGCAAGGTGGAGCCTGGACCTGTTGTCTGCAACGAATACTTTAGCTCTCAGCACTGTCTAGCTGATCAGCACATGTTGACTGACTACCTGATAGATGACAGTCACTGTTCCTAGTCCCTGAGAGTCGGTAAAAACTAGAAATGACTGAGCTGAAGAAGGGAAATCTGGTCACAAATAGAAAATGGAGTAAAATAGATAGTCTCTGCTTGTGAAAAATATGGGTTTAATATCCTTAATCCCAAAGTCTAAATTCTGAAATGTTCTAAAATCTCAATTTTTTTTAACTGCTAACATGATACCAAAGTAGAAAACATGACACTTCATTTATATACAAAATTATTTAAAATACTGCAAAAATTAAGCTATGCATATAGGGTATATATGAAAAGAATAAATTTTATATTTGAATTTGGGTTACCTTGTCATGATATCTCATTATGTATATGGAAATATTCCAAAATCTGAAAAAAAAACTATGAAAGCTAAACTGTTTCTGTTTCCCAGCACTTTGGATAAGGTATACTCAACCTGTGTTATGAAGTACAGCGTGTCAGATGGGAAGTAGAGAAGCCCGTGTTCGGAGCATTCGTTCTAG
Organism: Grammomys surdaster; assembly: GCF_004785775.1. Lineage (NCBI taxonomy): Eukaryota > Metazoa > Chordata > Mammalia > Rodentia > Muridae > Grammomys > Grammomys surdaster. The sequence continues at coordinate 1,968,677 of NW_021620771.1, read as the reverse complement.
GGAGCACCACCCTCTTTTGTGAATGACAGGGGCATCCTGGGAGGTCTCCACAGTCAAAGCTTTATCAAGAGCTTCAAAGGAAGAAACTGCATGGTTTAGTCAAAGAAACCAGTCAGGAGCACTTGAGGTCTTGAGTTTGGAGAAGATATGTGTGTTTTCTGTTATAGTTTTAATGCTTTTTAATTATTAAAATAGTAATGCAAAATTAGAACTTCAAGAACACTTTATAAAAAATCGTCTATGAACTCCTCAGGCATGATGGCTGGAATCATTTAAGTGAAGTTCTATCCTAAATCAGGGGTCCTAAAAATATGAGCCCAGGACAGTGGGCAGCAGCAACACCCAGCAGTGTCTTAGAAACGAAGTTTTACAACTCCACTTCAGACTTTCTAAATCAGAAAGCTTAAAGTCAGGGAGTTAAAGGACCCCACCCTAGGAAGGGCTCTGGTGCATGCTGAGGTTTTCCAGGGACTGTTGCTGATTGTCACCTACAGCTAGGTGACATGTTGGAGGGATGTGCTGAGAGATCGAACATGCGCAGAGCAATAGACCAACAATAGGCAGGGACATCCGCATCACCTAAGGAAACAAACTCAGTGAGGCAACAGGGCAGACAAGAATCTTAACTGACACCGCAAGAGGAAGCATGCCAGGCCCAAGTGGGAGCCAGTATCTCAGTCAGCTTGACAGCTGGCAATGAACATCAAGTCACACCATCTGTCCCAGGGATGCTGCTTGTGCAAACCCTAACAACGCTATGAAACAAGGGAAACAGAACCTCGGGGTAGACATGGTCTGAGAAGTAATGTCTTCCATGAGAGTACTCAGCCACAGGGACAGTTCAGGTGCACCAGGAGAATCAGGGAACTCTTTTGCCATGGGGTGGACAAGCCACAAAGCTCGTGCTGGTCCCCTTAGTGACAGGTAAAAGATCTACACTTCCTCTTTCCTTACACTGGAACTGGCTTTCATTCTCCCTGTGTGTCCCAAAGGGATGGTGTCCCTTCTCTGCCCTAAGACAGTAACACTTATAGTGTCACTATACACTGCTAAAGCTGAAGTAGTGGATGAGGCCGGTCAGGTATCACTTCTGACTGCCCAGTGGTTCCGTGCCTGGAACGTCGTCAACGTCAGGAAGTAAGAAGGACCGGGCAGAGGCTTTCTGTGATCTCCAGGGACTGGCATGATTTGAACACTTGGTTCATTAGCTATTTCTCCCACCTTTCAATGAGAAATAGCTCTCATAGCTTTTAATTGTCTTGTCAGTTTCATAAACATCAGCATCAGAATAACATATTCCAATAACTTCAGCATCAGAAAAAAAAAAACCAACACCAAAGACAGGGACCCTAGTAACAGTGACTGCCACAAAGAAGTGGTTGAATGACCAAAGATAAACACTGAGATGAAAAGGCATAAAATTCCAGCTAAGAAGTCCTAAGGCCATACTGTGCAAGAGAAACACATCCATTCATTCACTGAGGTTCTGTGTACCAATGACCTTAGAAAGATTAAGACATCAGTATCCAATCATCTCCCCTGTGCTAAGGTAGAGCCACGGGGGTGGGGGGGTGGGGGGGGCATGAAAAATGGGGCTGATGAAACTGGCTTCCAGCAAAGCAGCCATCACTTGAGAGAGTTATAAAAACAAGAATTTTGAGTATCTGGAAATTGTCCTAAAGGCAAGAGAAACATTTATTCAAGAAAAAATCTACTAAATCTCAGAAAGAAAGAAAAAAATTAGTGGGATCTGTGGCATCTGAGTCCCAACCAGCTCATCAAAATGGAAATGCTACTGCAGGTCCTTATGGCAGAGAGAAGGGTCTCTCTTGTCACTCAAGATCCCAGGTCAAGGTCATAATTTTGTCCCACAATGAGAAAATTACCATCAGTCTTCACTCCACTTCAGCTGAACCTGAAAGCTCTGACAGGAGGGATGTTCCCTTCCAGGAACAAGTTCTCACCCCTGAGGTAATAAGTGAGGGCTAAACTTTGGCCACCTGGAGGCTCAACACCAGGAAAGACAATGGGAAAATGTCCTTTATTTGTGGGGCCTATGTCTCTGCAGAAGTAGAGGGCCATTGTTCCCATCCTCCGCTCTTGTTTAGCAAACCAATTCTGACCCCAGAAAACAAGCGAGTTTTAATAACAATGAGGTTCTAAATTATCCCTAAAAGGGCTAAATTTACTTCAGGTTTGAGAGGGTCAGACCCAATGACACTGTTAACAGTGGAGATCTTAGTGTGGGGTGGCGGTTGGGGGTTCTGTATAAGGCACTGAAAGTTCCATGACACTAGAAGACTAAAGAAAATGACAAGCCAAAAGGACCTAAAAGGTATCTATGGAGTAGCCCATGAGAACAGCAGAATGTACATTCTTCTCAAGCACGCATGAAAAGTTTCTTAAAATTTACTGGGTCCCAATCAAGACCCAACAAAATTAAAGAGTTTAAATCTTTATATAATATTTCTTTGACCTCAACAGAATGAAAAGAGAAGACAATAACATAAGTAAAGTTGAGGAATTTACATATATCTTGTACCAGGGGTGCTGTTGATTATCAAGGGGAATACAGACTACCAAGTTTGTTCCCTGGGACAGACAAAGAACTGAATATCAGGACAGACAGAAAGTTAAACCTAGATAAAGAAAAAGCAACAGCTTTATCCGTCTGGGATGGGAGTAGGGATGGTGGGCCTTAAGGCTTGGAGTCAGGAAACAGTCTCTGGGTTGGATGTTTTATAGGTCCCTGGGTCATCCCTGTTAGCCCTATTTAGATAACAACTCCTGTGCCTCACCACTGCTTCTTCTTGAGTGGTCTTCTGGAAACAAGAAGCCAAGCTGTCATCTGAAGCGTCTATCTCTGCTCCTCTAACTCTGCCTCACGTAGAAATATATTATTAAATAACTAATGGATCAAAAAGTCAGAGAAAAATTATTAAATACTTAAGTGAAAACAAAAGACAAAGCAAATGTTTGTAGGGATGTAGCTGAGGGAGGACTTTTAAGGGGGACTTTAGAGTTCTTGGTGATTATAAACTGAAAAAGAAACTCCTTACATTAGTAGCTAATATTCCACTCCAAGAAGAGAACCAACAGAAGGAAAGGAAACCAGAAAGAAGAAATTAAAGCATTGATTTTTCTCTTTTGAGCTTCTGATCTCTGTTTTACATCCCCATCTTTCTATGTGGTTCTTTAGTAAACTCGACCTTGATTCTTTGAGAAGGTCAATGATGTTGGCAAATACTTCACAAGCTGACCAGCATACAGCAGAAATGATTCAAACAGCAGAATCAGGGATGGCAGAGAAGACATTATCCTAGTTTCATGGGGACAGATTATAAAGTGGTTCTGGATGCAGACGCATGGTAACAAACTGAGTATTCTAGAGAAACAGGACAACCACACAGAAACACATACAACCCGAGACTCACTGCAGAAGAACTAGAACACCAAACTAAACCTTACAGAGACAGATTGAATTAGTAAATCAAAACTTCCCCCAAAGAAAAGTCCCCGAGGCTTCGCTCATATTGTACCCTTTCTTTCTGTCTCCTCTGCCACAATAGCCCTGGAGCCTTAGGTACAGGGCATATGTTATAGATGTATCTGTTGGGGCTGTCCTCCACAGCTCTTTATTTTGACTAGTTGTGGTTTTCTGTGATGGCCTCTGATTCAAAGAGAAATTTCCTTAAGGAGGATTGAGTATTACACTTACCTGTGAGCATAAGGATAAATATTTAGAATATATTTAGCGTTTGTGCTGGTTTAATAAAGTGGCACTTACAGGTTGTCCTGCAAGATTCATGACTTCCTCAGCCCAAGGTAGCTGGCTAGGTTTCCAGGATTAGGAATTATTTCCCTCACTATTATTTCATCCTTCTCCTTATTCTTCTATATTTATCTATATCCTCCTCCACAATTTAAAGCCCCCATTTCCCATTTCTCCTTCAGATGGCTTATACCAAAGGCTTCCTGGCTAAACACACACACACACACACACACACACACACACGTGCGCGCACGCAAATTCCTGGTATCTGTAGTTACTCCAGGTTGTCTATCTGAATCTTAAGACTAGGATCTAGAAACCAAGCAACATTGGCAGTGTGAAGATAGTGGAGAGCCCTGTCTCCTTCCTGCTTTCAGTCATTTTTCCTCCACTTAGGATGATGTTGGCTGTGGGCTTTTGATATACACCTTTTATTATGTTGAAGTATATTCCCTCTAGTATGTCTTCTACATTCTATAGGACATTTATCAGGAAAGCATGTTGGATTTTGTCAAAGTTTTTTTTCTACATCTATTGAGATGATTTTATGATTTTTATCTTTAAGCCCATCTATGTGGCCTATTGCATTAATTGACTCCTGGCTGCTGAAACCTTGTAAATCTCCAGATTAAAACCAACTTGGTCATGACAGATAATCTTTTAGAAATGTGAACATCTATGCAAGCATTTTATTAAGCATTTTTTAATTCTATGTTCATTAGGGATATCAGCCTACAGTTTTCCTTTTCCTAATCTCTTTACTTGTTTCTCTATTAAATGATACTGATTCATAGAAGTTTAGGAGTGTTCCTTATATATCTATTTTTTAATAGATTAAAATACTAGTTATAGATATTATTTGAAAGCATGGTAGAATTCTACTGTGGATCCATCTGTCCCTTTCTTCAGCTAGAAGGCTTCTTAGTACTCTTTCGAGCGCCTTGTTTTTTTATGGGTCAGCTTAACTTGTTAACTTCTCAGTTTAATTTTGGTGCTTTGCCTGAATCTAGAAATTTGCTCATTTCTTTTAGGTTTTCCAACTTAATATAATACAAGTTCTTTAATGTGTCTCCTTATAATATTTTGATGTTTTATATTGTATGTTGTAATGTTTTCCTGTTCATTTCTGTTTCTATTTAGTTGAATCCTCTCTTTTGGTTAACTAGGCCAAAGGTCAGTTGATTATATTTATTTTCTCAAAGAATCAACTCTTAAAAATGTTGATTCTTTGCGTTATTTTCTTTGTTTCAATTTCACTAATTTCTGCTCTTATTTTTAATTTTGTCTTCCCCTCAACAGGATTTGGTTTGTTCTTGTTTTCCAAATGTTTTACTTACATCATTAAGTCATTTGTTTGTGCTCTTTCAGATTTTTTAAATGTAAGCACTCAAAGCTATAAATTTCCTTTGTAGACTGTTTATAATGTGTCCCAGAGATTTGGTTGTGTTGTGTTTCAATTTTCACTTAGTTCCAGGAATTTTTTTTTATTTCTACTTTGACTCATTCATCATTCGGCAATGAATCACTTAATCTCCACGTGACTGTGAGTTTACTAGAGATTTGTTAGCTGCCAATTTTAAACTTTATTGTGTTATAGTCCGATAAGATAAATAGAGCTATTTCAATCTTTCTGGATTTGTAAGACTTATTTCATGTCCCATGCTGTGCTATTGTAGAAAAGCTACTGAGTAGAATGTATGTTCTTTGGTGTTTGGATAAGATATAGTATAGATATCTGTTAAGTCCATTTGATGAATGATGTCATTTAATTTTGATATTTCTCTGTTTTAGTTTTTCCAGATGACCTGTCTAACGGACAAAGTAGGGTGTTAAAATCACCTACTCAGGGTTAGAGTTTCCTTTATATGTGACTTGTGTTTTTTTCTTTTTCTTCTTTCAATACTCTTTCTTTGTTCTGCATACTTAATATTTTAACTATAATATGCTATGGTAATTTTCTGATCTTGTCTGTTGGTGTCTTGGATTTCTTGTATTAATGTAGGTACATCTACTTTTTAGCTTGAGAAAGTTTTCTTCTATGATTCAGTTGTAGATCTGCTCTGTGCCATTGACTTGGAATTCTTCTTCCTCAACTCTACCTATAATTCAAAGGTTTGGTCTTTCATAGTGTCTCACATATCCTGCATTTCCCCTCCATGGAGAGAGAGAGAGAGGGAGGGAGAGAGAGAGAGAGAGAGAGAGAGAGAGAGAGAGAGAGAGAGAGAGCTTGCTTACTTCACTTAGATCTTCTTCTTCATTTCCAAGTCTTGCTATTCTAGCTCCTGTTTGATTCATTTGTGAAGATTTCCTTTGAGTTTTCTACTTGGGTTATTGGGGTTTTCAGTTCCATCTTCATTTCATCTTGAGTCCTAGTCAATTTATTTATTTATTTATTTATTTATTTATTTATGTTTTCAAATCCTGACTGTCTTCCAGTATCTCCATCAGTCTTATGGTTCTGTCTTCTTTGGACATCAGTCAGGCATTTATTCTCTCCAAATTCTTTTTCTTTAAGTTCAATAATCCATTTTTGTGTCTCCTTTAAATTCCTTGAGTTTTTAATGAAGCTTTTTTTGTTTTGTTTTGTTTTGTTTTGTTTTGTTTTGTTTTTTGTTTTTCGAGACAGGGTTTCTCTGTATAGCCCTGGCTGTCCTGGAACTCACTCTGTAGAGCAGGCTGGCCTCGAACTCAGAAATCCGCCTGCCTCTGCCTCCCAAGTGCTGGGATTAAAGGCGTGCGCCACCACCGCCCGGCTTTTAATGAAGCTTATTATTATTCTTTTGAATGAATTCTGAGTCCAAGGGCTCATCTAGGTAATTCTTGCTGGCAGACATTTCTATAGAACTGGTGACACTTGGGGGAGAGGAGATACTTCCTTGATCTTTCATATTGTTCGTATTTTTGTGATGAGTTCTAAGCCTGTAGACTTGTTACTTTTGTGTCTCACTAGTCCGAGCACTGGATGTGGGACCTGGGTTAGAGCTAGGGAGAGAGAGTGGGCAATCAGGCAGACTCCCCTGGCTTGACCCTGGAGTAGGATGGCATTTTTTTTTTATTAACTACATTTGACCAAGTGTGATAGATTCCCAGAAAGCAAGATATATTTTGTATCTAAAAATCCACTTACGCTATAATCTATATAATAAAAATGCAAACCATGTTTATGCTAATACATAAAGAGGTTTGGAAAATCAGTTAATGATGCTGAGAAATGGATGTGTTTTTCTTCAATTCAGGTGAAAAGTCGGGTGGGTATAGGTACAATGCTGATACGTCAATTCAGCATATCACTGAACTATTTAAAATGAGAGAAGGGAGAGAGGGAGAGAAAAGGGAAGGAGGAAGGAAGGAAGGAAGGAAGGAAGGAAGGAAGGAAGGAAGGAAGGAAGGAAGGGTGGGTTAGAATGAAGCACATATACAGAGTGTTTGCCTCGTGGGGAGACTTCATGGATTATGCACAGTGTGGTCAACACAGACACAGAACTTTGGGAGCACTCAAGTCAGAGGTCTCATGCTTGAAAGTATTTGTCTTAAGTGGCTTAACTTCTCTGAGTCTCTGGAGAAATGAATGTCTATTTCATAGAGCTGTCACAGTAGGTCTGGTGCTCCAGTGTTTAGTGCAACACATGGCAAATGATGAGCCTTAGAAACTGATAGCCATTTAACAGTGTTATTGCTCACCACTATACCACTAACACAACAAAAATGTGTAGCCCAGGCTGGCCTCAAACTTGTAATCCTTCTGCCTCTGCTTCCTTCAGCAAATCCCACTTTTCTTAAGTGTGACCAGTTATTCGGATTCAATTATGGGCTGGTCTAGAAATCAATCTGATATTGGAAATAACAGTCTTCATTTGGAAGTCTGGTTCTAGACATTTTCAGAGACATATTTGGAAGTTAGTTGCAGTTCTCTATGATGTTATGCTAGCAAGAGATAAAGTTGAGACAGCATCTGGATTTCAAACAAGTGTTAGTACATGTGTTAAGGCTCTTTTAATTGTCAAGTTAAAATTAATTTTGTTTCTTTTGTAGTATTTAATGTAAGTTGCATTGATTTTACACTTTCTAATTGTGTTAGTGTGTTGAAACCTGGCTATTATGTCTATTACGGAGGTCTATCAACCAGCTTTTGTTTTATTGCCCTGAGTATTAGAGAACCTTGGTATTCTGAAAAAAGCTTGCAAGTACTGGAAGAAGTGAGCCAGGCTTTAAGCAGAAGCAAGAGGGTAGTGGGCTTGATTACTGCTGGCATAACAGCTTTAATTACATTAATTGCTAGCACCACTGTTTCTGAAATTGCTTTAACTCAAGAAATTAAGACAGCTACTTTTGTTAATCATTTAGTAAAAAATGTTACTAATGTGTTGAGTATACAAGAGGATTTAGATAGGCATTTGGAACAACAGATTGATGTTCTTTATCCTATTCAAATTATCAGAAGGAGGTTCAGAGCTTAAGAGTAAGGAGCCATCTCAAGTGTCATGCCAAATACCATTAGATTCATGTTACTTCTAAGATTTACAATGATAAACATTATAATTAGGAAAAAGTTTAAAGACACTTGCAGTGTATTTGGCAAAATTCTAACACCCCTCTGGATGTTTTAACTTTGCATAGTAAGCTTATGGATTTAAATAATGCTGTTCTGCTGAGTGTTGAAGTGGCAGATACTGCTGATAAAATTATCCATGACCTGAGGTCAGTATTTCTATTTTGGTCAAGCTTCAAGAATGGCATATATAGCTTGATCATGTCAGTCCTTTCTTTCCTGGGAGTACTTTTATTCCTGCCCATCGTGTTAAAGCTTGTGTTTAACAACATCAGCATGTTGGCAGCCAAAGTACATGGCTTGAAACAGAAAATGAACCCCCAGACAGAGTTATTAATTTAACAGGCTGGCAAGCCAAGGACGGGTAATATTCTGCACAGAGCCTTACCAATCTAAGACAGAAGTGCATTGCTTTTGATAGTGCATATTCCACGACAGGTAAGGAAGGCATTCTTGTCAGAATGACCTAAGACAGACTTAGTCTTGTTTATGATATAAAAAAGGTGGAGAAGTGGAGAGTGTTTTGGGCTGCTTGGAAAGAATCTGACACTGGCCAAAGACAAGGAAATGATCTACTTGTCAGGAGTATGGCATTGCCAAGAACAAGGAAATGGGCTTTAGGCAAGAATCTGACATTAGGCTAGAACAAAGAAGTAATTTCAGGCAGGAATCTAAATCTTAGGCTAAAACAAAGAAGTAGACTTCAGACATGAAAATGACTTTGGGCTAGGAGAGGAAAGTAGGCTCAGATATTTTGGTCATCCTGATAAGCCCTTAGAAACAGTGATCAGGGGGGTGATCATGGATCTTTGTTTATTGTCTTGCTTGTTCCTTGACTATTTGCATCTATTGTATTGCTAGTTCCTCAACCTAGAACTGACCTTAATACTTGCATGTAATTAAAATGGTATAAAAGAAAAAGGGAGGAGGGGGATGAGATAGGGGGGTTCTGAGGGTAGGGGAAATGGGGAAAAGGGATGACATCTGAAATGTTGTTAAATAAAATATCCAATTTTAAAAAAAAAACAGTGTTATTGCTGTTGCCATTACAATTCACACAGACAAGAGCAGAGCATATAAAGCCTTTGGACATCTATGTCTATATGCAGGCTACAATCATTCATTGCTTAGCATATGACCACACATATGACCACACATACTTTTTCTTGTTTTTGTTTTGTTCAGCCTTTATTTTTGAAGCTATGATAACATCTGTTTTCATATGTCCTCTTTTATTTTTGATTATTTCTTTTACTTTGGAGACTATAATATAATTACATCACCTCTCCCTTCCCTTTCCTCCCTCTAGACTCTCTTATTTGCCCCTTCCTTGCTCCCTTTCAAATGCATGGCCTCTTTTTCATTAATTTTTGTTACATGTATATATGTCTATGTATATGCATATATATTCCTAAACAAGAAGACCTACTTAGCCTGCTTTTATATGTATGTTTTTCAGGGGTGACCATATTTTATGCTCTCCTGAGATTCACTAATCAGAGTTCAATGTCATTCGAAAACCACTCATGTATCTATCTACTCTTTTTGAAAAGCATGTCTAATCTTGGTTCTCAGTGTTGTTAGAACATTATGATAAGCACAATAGGGATTGATTTCTGGTTTAGCACACAAAGGAGCTTGGTAGCCAAATGTCAGCATGCATCCTGTTGGCATGGGTATTCAGGTTTTGGGTAGCTGTCAGCAGGGTACAACACCTGTGTGCTCTTGACCATCCAAGTGAGTTATTTCCTGCCTCCCCATGGGGGACACTGGCCTAGAGAGGCTTGGGGATTGAACTGGAATCATTGTGGATATCTCAGCCTCCCTTGTAGATGCCACCATGTGCCAGCACAGAGAGTCTAGAGTTTGTAGCTGAGGAATTTCTTAAGATGTGGCTTTGACTGCTGAGGAATTTTCTGCTTGAGAAACTACACTAGGAGTGCCCTCGGAACCCAAGGCAGTGAATTTGTCTATCGATCTGTGTCCCTCTTAGAGGAAGTAATCCCACAAGTACAAACAAGCTGCTCGTGCTGAAATACAGATGGCAGCTTCAAGTGATGGTGAAGAAGCCGTCAGCAACTGGAGGTCAGTCACCGTGCACTCCCGCTGAATTGGCCATGCCTCTTCCTGCCAGCTGAGAGCTGGAAGAGTCTGAATGACCCAGGCAGGGCAGCAGGGTCTTCCTCAGAAAGCAGATGCTTTTACCAGGTGACCACGTGCCTGTGCCGTGGGGAGGGAATGGTCATTCGCAGCTTATTTCCCAGAGACTGGGCCTCATGCAGCGCCACAGCAATGGAGGGGGCAGAATTCTACCTCTAACTGCTGTGAAGGTTTTCAGGAAGGATGTATCAGACCTGACCAGAAGAATAATTCCTTCCCATCTGTTTTTGTCTGGGCAGTTGAGGCTGGGAGTGAGAGGATCACTGCAAGGGAAGACTGCCATGCATCTCCCCCGCATGGACGCAAAGGCACTTAAGGGAGGTGATGAATGATGGGCACTCTCTTGCTAACAGATGGCCTCTGGTGAGCCCATTTTGTGTGCTTTTGCCTAATGGTATTTTCAGTGTGGGTCAGGGACAGATGTGGAGGAAGCACACATGCGCATGCGTTCACAGAGAGAAGACATGATCCTCGAGTCCTCCAGTTATTTTACATTCAGAGTTGACTAAGCTGGGTTTAAGCCGTCTGTCACCTTTAAAACTGACAAACAGAGGCCAAGGCTTCAAAGTCCTGGAATCCTTTGTTCATATGAGAACCTTCTGCAAACAGCATCTTCATCCTCAGATTCCGAAATCACACGGAAAAAAAAACCACCTAATTCTGCTTCATCCACTTTCCAGTTTATAAAACTTGGGACAAGGGAAGGGACACATCTTCTCAGTTCCCATGTAGTGGGTGCCAAGAGCCCAGGCCTCAGATGAGGCTCCTCCACTGGAACCCTCCTCTTTCTTCATATGCCCAGTGTCCCATGCCATGCCTTTCTGCTCCAGAGTGTCCCAAGAGTAAAGTGAGCCCTTGGAGCATCGAGATCAGCCATAAATACTCCCTTAATAAACCTCCCCTGGAGTAGGATCTTTCTCTTAGGAGGAATTTTTCTTGCCACAACATAAATTTCCTGGAAAAGATACAGTCGGGTCACACAGTGTAGCCTATTATGAGAACCAGAGTAATAAAAGAGGCAGATAATTTATGTGTCTCTGGGTTCCTTATGCTTATCTCAAAGTAGAGGAGCCAAGATGTGGAGACAAACAGAGAAGTGAACGTGAGACTGGAAATGCTGTGGGCAATTTGCCTGGTGCCTTCTTTGCAAGGCAATTTCAAGATTAATGTTGACATCGCCAATGATAAGCCCACTTTCTCTAGGAAGAGGCCATCTGTCCTCTATCCTTTACCAAAGGTACAGGAAATAGGAATCAACTACAACAGAAATTACGTTTACATCTCACTGAGACAGAATCACAGTGTGAGGGATGCAGAGACCAGTGGCATCTTGGTGCCAGTGATGGATTCTGATATTGGCCTTCTGGGTTCCGCTGATACACCCGTGCCCACTGCAGCTCCCACGGCTGGGCATGTAGCATGGCACAAGGAACCCCAGCTTGGGAGGCTTAGCCAGCCTTATCAAACCAAAGGGCGTCACTCTGGCAAATATGCTCATTTATGTTCCCTTTCCCACACCAGGTTCTGAACAAAGACTGCATGCAGATTTAAGAGATTTAAGGAAAATGAAGGCAGCCATGCAGCCCCTACCTCAGTCCTGCTGGTGCTACCTTGCAAGCCTGGATGGCAATTCCCTGACACAAAACATGATTCTAGGACAACTTTCTGCCCATCTTTGCTGGTTTTTGCAAATCTCCCAGAACTAGATAGATGTTTCTTTCAGGACCAGAACTCTTAGAATGCTCTATGGCAAAGAGGAGGGCTTGAAACAGGTAGGCTTGGGTTCCTTGTTGTGTGGGTGTAGGAACAAAAAGCTGAAACTTATGCTGGGCATCTCGATTTCCCCTACTTAGTACAATGTTGGTTTTAGGCTTGTCATGTGTAACTTTATATTCTGCTATAATGAGAAAAACCATGTCATTTGCAGGAAAAATGGGTGAAACTCTGGGTTACCATATTGTATTATTGTGTTAGTCAAGGTTCTCTAGAGTAACAGACCTAATAGAATCCCCTCGGGGTTGGAGTGTAACCTGAGAGTTGTAAGCTGAAATAAACCCTTCTCTCCCCAAGTTGGTTTTGGTCATGGTGTTTTATCACAGCAATAGAAATGCTACTGAAGACACATACTAATCAAAACAAACCAGACTTGGAAATAGATGAATCACATGTTTTCTCTCATATGTAGAATTTAGACGTTAGGTACATGTGTGTGCATGTGACATAAAAGTAGAATGAAGACTATTTGGGAAAAAGAAAATGACTAGCAGCTGGGGGAGCAGGAGGAGATGGGAGAATGGATATGCTCAAAGCACATGATGTACTGGATGAAAATCACCGTTGTGAAGCCTGTCACTCTGTAAATTGAATATCTGTTAATCAAAAAAATGAAGGACCAAAAGAAAACACGAAATAATTCTCCTCCTAAAGAAAGTGCTTCCAAAGTACTTTGCAACCAGAACATTCTGATCTATCTGGGGCTTAATTTATCTCCATTCACTTCTATACAGAGAGGACTTCTGACCATCCAGAGACTCCTGTGACCGGCCCCCCATACCTTACCTAGCCCCATCTCCAGCAGGGTGAGGTCTGGAAGGCATGGCAGCTGCGGCTGTGGTGTTCCGCATTTGGCTTCTTTCTACAGAAGCTGAGTCTGGCTTCCTGAAGCTTCCCCAGGATGTGATGTCCACAGATTGCCCTCTGATTCCCTTAGTCACTCTCTTGCTTGGCATCTTGCTATGGCTCCTGTGGAAAGCCTGGAAACACAGCACTGAGGGTCTTTTCAAGCCGAGCACACAATGCTCCCTTTGATATTGACTCTAGTCAGTCACTGTCATGGTCACTATTCCCCCTACAACACAACCTCTTCTCTGCATACTTCACGCAGATTCCCACACCCGTACCTGTGCCTTTTTTTCCCTTATCAGGAAAGCTCCTCCCTCCCTTTCCCTTTTCTATATCTAATGAGCTCCTAATTGTCCCTCTAGGCCCAGGCTGACTCCCCGCCTCCTTGTCACTCAGCTGTTGTACATGGCCCGTTTCATGGTCTACATGTCTTCCGGCCTTTTCCCAAGGGGTGTGTGTTCATGGCCATCTCCCCCACTGTACTGGACCAGTCAAGAATAGGCAGCCACATCAAGTGTCTTTGACCCTAAGCTCCTAGGAAAGCCTCTGGAATCTTCCAAGACCAGCTAATAAAATGAGGTCTGTGTTCCAATTAGCACTACCAGATATCCTGAATGTTACCAGAGGACAAGCATACAGGGTTTGGCTAAATGTTCACTTGAGTGGAGAGAGCATCAGTAAAGAAGTGGGAAAGAGCTGGTTAGGGGAAAGACCAGTTCCTAAGACCTGGAGGGGGCAGACCACCGAGAGCTGCCAGACTTGGTCCACCTTTGGTCTTTTCTGGAAGCAAAATATCAGGGAGCATCTTGACATGGCATTAGAGTGAGCATCTGAGAACAATCCTATACAGGTACCAGGAAACCCAGCAGTGGATAGCCAGCCCCCCCCCCAAGAACATAGCCAGCCCCCCCAGAACATAGCCAGCCCCCCGCCCCCCGCCAGAACAGCCAAGAACCAGATCTGTAGTAGCTGCTGCTCAGGGTCTCATGTGTCCCAAGAAAATCAACGCAAAGGATGTGACTGAAGTTGGCAGCTATGGACAAACTGGACTGTCCAACACCTAACGGAGTCTCAGCTCTCCACACTCCCAGCTTCAACCCAGAGTTTGTATGGAGCTTTGCAAATGGTATTCGAAAATCTGCTGTGGTCACATTTGAGAGTAAGTTAAAGAAAGGAAGGTGTCACCAAGGTGAGAAATGGAACATAGAGAAAAAGGAAAAAAGGCAAAAAGGGGGGAGGAGAAGGGGAGAGGGAGGGAAGGGGAGAGGAGAGGTATATGCCAAACAAACCCACTAGCTGGAAGGATTCTGGTGGGTGTAGACAGGTGGAGGGGAAGGGAGGGGAGGGGAGAGGGAAAGAGGAGAGGAGTGGAGAGGGAAAGGGGCCATGCCAAACAAGCCCACAAGCTGGAAGGACTCTGGAGGATGTAGTCAGGTGGGTAATGCTGAAATCTATGGTCTACTGTGACCTCACCATGGATGGAAATAGAAGGAATAGCAGCCTTTACTCATGATGTCTTCTCATTGCTCATGGGCCAGAACTAAGGCCCTACTAAGGTTCAGCCTTCATCTTCTGATTGCACTCACTCTCACACTCACTTTTTGCAAATGACTTGTTTGAAATATTAGCTCTGGCACACACACACATGGACACACACACACAACACACAAATACACACACACACACACACGGACACACACACTGCACTTCCATATCATCTTACTAAATCCCCCTGTCCCTTGGCTACTCCTGGAAGACATCTGAAGGACATTTACAGCCCTCTTAGATTGGGTGTGAGCATTCTAGGTGCCCCTGCCAATTCAGGGGGCAGGAGTAGTCTAGCTGTTAGTGATTGCTCTTTTGACCCCCACTTAAATGTATATGACATCTAGGTGCCCTGCTCCCCACCGGCATAAACAGGCTCTTCCTCTTTTGCAGCATAAAAGCTGTAGCCCCACCCACACATCTCCCAGCCACTCCCATCTCCTCCCTTGCACAGGCAAAGGCTGCATAGGTCACCATAGGTCATCGCTGGCTATTTTCTCACCTCCTTCCCTCCTCCATCCATCACCAGTTCTGCCTCCTCCACTGGAAATTCTCTAGCCCCAAGTCATCAAGGACCACCAGGTGACTGAAGCCACACCCCTTTGCAGCCTTTCTCTGTGATGATGCTATGCACTATCACAGCCTCCGGAAAGTGTGTGCCCTGCTGAGACCCCTGTACAACCTCCTGTTTGCCTCCAACCCCTTGCTTCATTCATTCAGCTTCTTCCTTTACTGAACATTTGGACACTGAAGTTCCTCAGGTTCTCTCTTCCATCCATACTCTCTTTCTATGATGCTACCTGCTCTGTGGCTACCATAGCGTATGTGTCCAAAACCAACTCTCCACCTCTAGGTTTCATACCCTCCTATCAGGCATGAGATCCCTGAGGAACTAAGCCTGTGGGTCACACCCCCGGCTCACAGCCTCATCGCAGGACCGTGAAGTGCAGCAACCTCCAAGAGCTGCTCATTCGCTTTGCCTCAAACTTCTTCCCATATGGCTACCAGCTCTGTGGTGAACCTTGAGTAGCTCGGTTCACTCTGTTCCCTGAAAGCTGCGATGGCCTCCTCATCCCTGACTCTATCTGCCCTAGCTGTCAGAGGATGTCTCTCGGCTCCAATCTTCCCTTACTTCTTCCTCAAAGAGATGGGGCTCTAAGTAGTTGTCGTCTGTGGCCGGCACCCTGTTAAACTGTCATCAGTGGGACCCTGCCAGGGAAAGAGGCTCTCTTCCCGGTGCCAGCATGCTTTTGTCAGGTTATTAGTCATGCTGTGAGTAAGTGGACCAGCGAGAGGCACACACAGAGAACAGTGTTGAAGATCATCACTTCACCATGTCCAGCCACACATCCGGGGCCATGATCTTTGCGTGAGTTTGAGGATTGGCCTGGCCCAGAGGTACTTTCAGAGACGCCTGCTTCATTCTATCTGCCTCGTAGTAAGTAGCCTGTGAGTCTTGAGGGGGGCAGCCTCTTCCACGTTTTCCCTCTCTTGGGGACTTTTCCCCATCCTCGGGTGTCCTAATTAGGGCTCTATTGCTGTGATGAAACACCAGGATTGTATCAACCTGGGGAGGAAAGAGTTTGTTTGGTTTACGTTTCTACATCACCTTATATCATGGGAGGAAGTCAGGACAGGAACTCAAGTAGGGATTGTTGATTTCTGTGAAAATTAAAACCAAATATTATCAAGTTATATTCTACTTATCTATAAAATTTTTCCATTGCTTTGCCTTCCAGGTCAAAAATGTCTTTTCCCTGTTGAATAAATGTTATGTTCCTGTTAGAGCTTCCGACCCTAAAAGTGTGCTTTCCTAATGTATTTGCCTTCTTTCTAACAACTTCAACAGAAACCCATTTCTTTTCTTTAATTGCTTCTAAGCTTTAGGCTTTTATTAAATGTTTGCGTTAGCATTCAGTGTAGTGGTACTGCAATGGCATTTTCAGACTGTGTCCTTACATCTGCCTGTGTGTCACGTGTGTGTCACGCATGGTCCTCTCCTGTTGTTATTCTCTACTTTTATCTAAGATCTCTTCCCTCCCTCTCATGGTCTTCTTCCTACTTTAATGACCCATATCACACACACACATGTACACACACACATACACACACATACATACACACATGAAAATCTATATTCCACATAAGATTCCATATAATATAATTTGTTTTCCTGCAAATGCCATGATAGCATTTTTCTTTGCAGCTGAACAAGATGACACGTGTATATGTCACATTTTCCTCTATTGATGAACAACTAGGCTGGTTCTCTTTCTTGTCTACCTTGACTAGCACTGTGTTAAACATGGTTGTGTATGCTCCTCTGTGGCCTATTGCCTTATGGCCCTTGTATATGTACCAAGGTGTATATAACTGGGTTACGTGCTCACATAATCTCTACTTTTTCAAAGAACAATGACTTCCAGGGTGGTTGTATCTATTCATGGCCCCACCAGCAGTGCTTAAGGTGTCCTCTTTCCCCGTATCTCCTCTGCTCTTGTTAGATGGTCTTTCTGGATGATGGTCACTTTGTCTGAAGTGAGATGGAATCTCCGAACATTTCATCTGCGTGTGTTTATAGAAAGAGACGTTGAACACCTTTTCGATTACCTATTGGCCACTTGTATTTCCTCTTTTGAGAACTGTCTGTTCATTTCATTAGCTCATTTGTTCATTGAAATTTGTTCTTTATGTATTCTAGATATTAACCCCCTGTCTGATGCACAGCAGCTAACACTACTGAGTCAGGTCCTGTCTTACCTATCACGCCCATTAGTGTTTGCTTTGAGAGATCCAATTCAGTACACTCATACTCAATCATTGCTACATCTTTTTAATTAACTGCTCCCTTATTTACATGCAGCGCCTTTATCTCTTCTAGTTTGCAGTCTACTTTGTTAACTCTTAGAATAACTCCAGCAGCTTGTTTCAGCTACGAACCAACGAAATCACAGGAACTGGCAAGCATGCTTTAATAACAAGTTGTGGATCCAACTACTCCTGGTCTCCAAACCACACACACTTCACTGCCAAAGACACCTACAGACTGAAAGTCAGAGAATGGTAAAGTAGAAAATAAAAGACACTAATCTTTTCTCACATTACACCGTGAAAATACTAGCAAAAATGTAGTTCTAAGAAAACAGAGGGGAGGGGATGAGGAGCAAAAGAGAAGGAAAGATGAGTCACTGGAACACCGTCTTTCTGGTACCCAGAAACTGGAGGCTGCCAGTCATGTGCACAGCCTGGGGAGATACTATGGACCATGTTCTCCAAGTATAATAACCTTACATCTTCAAACCCAGTGATAGACCAAAATAATGATGCCACTCGAGTCTAGCCCAATGGTGAGTCAACAAGCTTATCAGAGTTGCTCACGGGAACAGGGCTGAGAAGAGTCTTCCAGGAGAGTGGGTGGCCCCAAAGCAGTCACACCATCAAAAAATCTCACCCCATCATGGATGATGATTTTTCTTATAGCTGCATCATACGAATCTCGCTTCATTGACCTTTCACCCTCTGTACAGTCTAATACCTCCCAGGCCTACATTTCTATAAGAAACACCTGACACATGTTCCTGTAAATAAACTCAAGACATCTTTTGGCCCACCAAGCTAGACTTGGATAGAATTATTACTTTGACCCACTGGTCCCCTATCTAGGAAGAATAGATGTTCTTGTCTCCCTAGGAAAAGTTCACCCAAAAGGAGGATAGTTAAACTTTCGATTCTTGTCTTTCCTGTTGCTTTTGTTGGTGTGGGACCCTGTACTGGACACGTGTCTGTTGTCCATCAGAGATGTCATCTCCTTGGTGTACATGTCTTCACACATCAGTATACATATATGGGACCTCTGCTGACCACACGTAGGTTTACAGTCTGTCATCTGGTCACATTTTCCCACTCTCTGACACTGCCCAGATTATATCCTCTGGGGTGGCTAAGGTTCTAGCTGCAGGAGGAGAGAGCATGTCTTTTGAGTGTGTCGATGAAACAACCTTAGCAGTGAGATCTGTGCAAGTGAACCCATCTTCATACTTCCCAAGCCCCTACCTATGGATCATCCCTCTGGAGGGATGCAGCTCTAGAGACTGGGCTTCTTGCTGACCTCAGGCTCAGGGCTAACAGATTCTACTGCTGTTCTTAGCTGACAAGACCTGGTCCAGCCCCCTGAGGGTAAGGGCACATTCTTTGTGTACGTCATTTCCTAAGCTAAGCGTCCAGAGACTTCTACTTGAATGCTTCTCGGTATCTCACCTTTCTTTCCATGCTGCACAACAGCATCCCAGGGCTGTCTTTCACTTTAGATTCTAGAGATTTAATTCCAGAGACCTGGTTCATAATTATTCCCTGTTCTCAGTGCTCCATCCCCCTTATGCAGTTAACCTCTCCTAAGATGGTGCCTAGCTGCTGTCCTCTGAGTGCTATAGAGTAGCAAATAGGACTCCACTCACCTGCTGATGTGCCTATGGGAGAAGCTGTAACTAAATTTAAGGCTTGTGATGGCTGCACAATTGTCCTGGGAGCAAGCCTGCCCGTCTCACCTTCCTGGCTTACTTTTGGATGGTACTTCTGCTCCCCTTGCTCTGGGCCTGGGAGCCGCAGGGCTGGAGCTGTGTCCAGTATGGCTGCCTTCTTTTCAGGCGCTCATCCATCTTTTTCTCAACACTTTTCAGCTACTCTATTACTGCCGTTGTGGTTGCAGACACTCTTGCTTGTTTAGCTTTGGAATGGCCTATTTATTCTTTCTGAAGCTGATTTTTCTCAGTCCAGTCATACAGGAGCAGCTTGTTGTCTGTCATTTTAGCTGGTAGTCTAGGCTTTGAGTTTACAAACTCTTCTTGTACATAAAATATAATTGTAGTTTTTAAGTCTGTTTTTACTAAGCAGGAATCTCTTAAAAGGAAAAGCACAGAAAAACCATTCTGCCACTTGGGGATGGTGATTTTTTATAGTTACACACAGTTTTCTCTCTCTCTCTCTCTCTCTCTCTCTCTCTCTCTCTCTCTCTCTCTCTCTCTCTCTGTGTGTGTGTGTGTGTGTGTGTGTGTGTGTGTGTGTGTGTACTTCTACAGTAGTAGATAGGTTTCCATATGACTCTTTTGAAAGATCTTTAGTATGATGTATCCCTCCCTCCACTTCCTCCTCAACCCCTGTGTTTCTATCCTCCACTTCAATTTAACCCTTCTTATTTCATTATTCCACATTAAGCTGTTTTACTACTAAGTTCTGTCTACCCTTGAAAGATCTCCCATCCCACAGCTGTTTGCTAATTTCCTGACCTCCACGGGTACTTCAAATGAAACTATATTTGAAGATTCAAAGATAATCTGGTAAGTTGACCACAATCGAGTGGAAGGCCACATATTCAAGAATATAAGGGCAGCATAAAT
Organism: Grammomys surdaster; assembly: GCF_004785775.1. NCBI lineage: Eukaryota > Metazoa > Chordata > Mammalia > Rodentia > Muridae > Grammomys > Grammomys surdaster. Next base: position 1,948,636 of record NW_021620771.1, on the reverse strand, counting down.
TGGACCTTCTGGATAGGAAAAAAGAACACACAAAGTCCAGTAGGTAAGGAAGGGGTGAAGTTGATTTGGGAGAAGTTGGGGAGGGGTGGATGTCATCAAAATACATTTCAAAAGAATTAATGGATTTTTATTAAAATTTTAAAAATCCAAAAGTTACAGTTGATTGTAAAATTTTTATTTTCTCATTTTATTCTCTTCTGCTTCACCATAGCTCATTTCACTATCTCCTCTTAGGAACTCTTGACATCGCTTGGCGTTCAAGCTTCTTAGTAAAATTGTCCTGACATTGTGTTACTTGAGTCTTTCAGTTCTGTCCAATTAACTAAGTGCCTTAAAAATGACAACAGTAGCTTGTTGATTTTTGTTGTTGTTGTTATTGTTTTATTAACCCCTTTAACTGATCTGCCTAGATTATAAGTGGCTATTAAATGATAGTCTCTTTTCTTCAAGCTGCTGATGCTATCTGTGCTGTTACTCTCACTTCACAGCAGTGTGCTCCCCATTTATGTAATGTGGGTTCTGTTTAGTGTAGACTAGAGGGCACCTTACAGCCCTTCTGCACTCTACCCACTGGCCATCAGCCACCAATAAGGTCCTACAGGATGATCGCATATACAGTTATATATTAATCTTGGAATCCTATTGACCCAACTTTTCATGTAATGAGATAGAAAGACACAGAGAGAGAGAGAGAGAGAGAGAGAGAGAGAGAGAGAGAGAGCACTAAAATGGAGCTACCTTATAGCAGCATGGTGACAATGACCCTACTAGACACCACAAGGTAATAAAGAAAAAGCCTAGTGCCAGGATTGGGTATCCTCTCTTAGCACTGTTAACCAGTGTGGTTCCATAGGCTCCCCAAACATTATAGGCTTTTGCCAATGTTATTTGTTTTCCTCCAGAACTTGATGGTCAGACCCTATTGCTGAAGACATCATGTACTTGAGTCACAGAACATGGACACATTAAGTTGGCAGTTGCCTACAAATATCATCTCTGCTGGCTAGATTTCATGGTGCTAGAAAATGCTACACACACGACTGGAGGAGGAAAGAGATCACCAATTTTACCCAACTATGAACGCTATGAGCTATAATGATGACCCTCCTGTCAAGGCATGGCCACTGATGTAACAGTGCCACTGACATAGTGGGAGTGACCAATCACTTTCTGATAGTCTTCAGAGTCCTGATCCAAAATATGAATCCTGTACCTGTCACCACTGTCTGGCTAAAACAAAACAAAACAACAGCAACAACAACAACAACAAAAACCTAGACAAGACTAGACTAGACAGTGACTAGACAGGTCATAGCCCCTGGGGGGAAAATGACTACAATTGTTCTGCTAAATTGTCATAATATTAAACTGACACTTAATGATTTATAATTTTACCTATAGATTAATAAACTTCTCAACATACCAGAGTAGCTTCTTTTTGTAGCACATGGTGCTAACACAGAGTCCTTTAACTGATTAAGGTGTCAAGAATAAAAGACTGTGAAATGCTAAGCCCCAAAATATCTAAAATATGGTTTCATTTGGAATACCCATGGAGGTCAGGAAATTGGGAAGGGACCATGGAAGTGGGGCCAGGGGGATCTTTCAAGCATAGACAGAACTTACTAGTATGAAGGCTTAGAAGGAAATAGTAAAACAGGATGAGTTAAATTGGGGTGGGATTTATAAGAGGAAGGTAGAGGAGAAGCTAGAGGGATCGTTTTTGAAGAGAGGGCTGGAAGAATTTCAGACTAAGAGGCCATGAGTCCATGACTCCAAGGAAACAGTGTCTCTGGACATACCAGGACAGCTGCACATATGAATTCACATCAGCTATGACAGCACGCACATGTCACATGACCTGTGAAAGCTCAATTCAGACCAAGTCCCCACGTGAAGAGAAAATGTGGGAGCGCAGTCCCACTCCAAACGGAGGAGCCATTGGCAACTGATAACTCCTGGGAGAGAGAAAGTCAATTTTCTTTGAGCATGAAGCTCCAAGGTACAGCTTTTTAAAAGCATGCCCTCCAGGAAACCTAAATATAACAAAATCTAACAAACAAACAAAAAACAACAAGAAAAGAACACCCCCCCCAAAAAAAAAAAAACCCAAGCCAATAATCCACAGCTCTCGTTTGAGATAATGTCCAACCCGGAGCACAAATGTCCACAAAATCTCTCGGAAGAATGTTGGTAAGAATTCAGGCAATACTGGGTTTCGACGGTTCTCAGAATCTGAGGGAGAAGTGAGCTGACTCTTGAGTGTAGCAACATCACATGTGGTTTGTTTTTTCCCAGTGTCCCAGCAAGTGGAAAAGTCAATTCCACTGGACGGCATTCAGGCATGTCTCCCAGCCAGCTCTCTGAACAGCAGTATCCGTCAAAGTCCTCCTCAGTAACTGTACTTCCTGTCTGCCATTGACACAGTAATACTAATTCAGTAAGCATCAACCTCCATTGTTGGGGCTGCCTCCTCTGCACACAGGGGTACAGTCCCAGAGGAAAAGATATTTGGAGATTTTGTGTTCTACTGTTGGTGGCTCAGTAGTGGCTTGATTGATATTAAAGTCCATCAAAGTTCACTCCTCCAGTTTCTCTGTTTTCATCATTAAAGTCTTCATCTTAAGGGCAGATCTCTAGCTAGGACTGGCTAATGACGTAAGCAGTTTGGTTGTCTCCTCCTGAGTGCTGGGCAGCTGTTCTCCACTCCTCCAAACTGATGGTTTCCAACAGGCATTGCAGAGCGTTATTCTTAGTGGTGTGGTGCGTGGCCTCACACTCATCGCCACTCTGTTCTATGTTGTTCAGGTACCCAAACTGCGTGTAGTCTGTGCTGGCCAGACTTCAATGTTACTTTCAGTAATACCCCTAATCAGGGGGATGGATGTGCTAGAAATACAAAACAAACAAACAAAAACCTCCCCTTCCCTTCCAGATAGATTTGAATTCATTCATGTCCACTCCCAAATCTAAACTGGTATTGCTACATCTCATCCATTCTAACTATCTGGAGATCAGCACGGATGTGTCTGACATGAGCATCAAACCTTCTATTCAGAGAGACTAGCAGCACCCAAGAATGTAGAAGTGGATTCATACTTCAAGTTCCAGGCCATAGATGTCTTTCCTGTGGGTGGGTCGTTGATGGTCTATCATTCTCAGGACCAAGTCTACAATACTATTTATCATACAAATACTGCCTGCCTTGGTCATCCCCACTCATTGTGTGACAAATATCTCTGCGAGACTGACCCATCGTGACATCATGCATTCTGTAGGGCTGTAGTCTTGTAGCTGTTGTTTTTCAGGGTCTCAGGACACAAATAATAAGTTCCTGAATGATGAGTTTGCTTCCTGCCAACTGAGCTTTTTTAATCATGTTTTCAAATAAAGTCTTGGAGAGCACAGCATGCTAACTTCTCCTGTAATCGTCATTGCCAGGGGACTCACAGCCTTTTTTCCTGTAGATTTTTTCGAAGCTAGGGAACAACTTCCAAAGACTTACGGTAGTCTTTCCCTCACATACCATCCACACCAGGTTACCTTTTCCTAATGGCACAGTAGCTCCTCCTAAGAGGCATGCCGCAGCAAGCACATGTGTAGTCCATGTGTAGTCTAAGCTCTCTCCAGGATGAACTATGTTTCTAAATGGAGTTTGTGCATCAGCTCCGTTGTCCCCAGAACCTCTGGGCTGCTAAGGCTGGGGACAGACAGCAAGCCATAGAAGTCTGGCTTCTAGGGACAGAACAAGTTCATGTGCCATGTGAAGGTTGACATGTCTCTCTCCAGGGCTGCAGCAAGTTGCAGTTTTCTGCGATGCTGACAGAGTTTAAAGCACTTTCTCCTGGAGTAACATAAAAGGAGACACGACAGAACCAAAAGTGTGAATGCATTTGGTGATTCTTTTGCTTCGATGGGACATATGTTGATAACAAATATTCCAACTGGGTTGGAGATGGATGGGCAAGATATGTCCAGGTCAGCTGGCTGCTTTCCTCATGCACAGGCCTACATCACTCTTCAGCATGCTCCAAGCTTTTGATCAAACCTCCGCTGCAGCACAGACATCGTACCTCAGACTACTCTGAGTGACCAGATGCAGTGAGGAAGATGGCGCCATCCACCAGACCAAGCTTTCCACTGCTGCTGAGTAAGTGCACACTGAAAGCCAGGACATGGTCAGGGCACACCCAGTGGGGTTTCCTGTCCCATTTTGATCTAGTTCTCACAAACAGGGAACGCTGTCCACTTCCAAAAGGGAGCGGGTTAGCTGTGAGAAACAACCCCAGCCATTCTCTAGAAATGAGTGTGTGGCTGTTACTATGAACCTTGGGGTCCTGATACTATTTGGCCATCTTCAATAGACCATTAGAGAAACAGATCATTCTGGAAGCAGGACAGGATTAGCAAAGTAAATATAGGTAATAGGGTGTCTTCCGTAGGCCACAGTTGGCCAGGATTTCAATGAGTATATGTGCCATGGGCTGGCAGGTGCTGCCAGCACTGATGGGAAATATCACTGTCATCTCTTGGGTTTCTTAGCTACTCAGTCGGTCACTACTATCCAGATGTAGTGGCCTCGCCATCAGAGCAGTGGGGCAGCTGTACCATGGATCAGGCCACTTGGACAAGCTGGCAGCAGTCCAAGCCTCCTTACACCTTGCTAGCTTCAGAAGAGAACAAGCCAGTGGGACAACTACACAACTACACCTGTCCCTGGGTCCTCCAGTCCTTTCTTATGGCCTCCCACCAGCTCTCCCCTCTCCGAAGAGCCTTAAAATAAAAATCTTGAAAAACATTTTTTCCACCAGTTAGTTTAACTTTATTGTAAATACTGATGTAGTTAGACCAATCTTTCCATCGTATTTCCAATTTCCTGCATGTTCTCCTTTTTCTATGTTCTTCTTATTCTCCCTCTTCCTATCCTCACCCTCTTTCTTTTTAACTGGGGGAACTGGGTGCATGGAGGGGAGGGATGGGTAAGGAGGTGAGAGGGGGGAGGGGAGTATGGGATGAGGACAACCCAGGCTTTCTTTTATTTCTGCTTTTCTACTTGTCAATTCCCCTTCTTCCTCACTTGTGACTACTTCAAAATTATCTTTCTACTTCTCTTGTTTTTATTAGCTACCATTACATTTTAATGTGCATACTAGACTCTACAAAGTCACAAAGTTACTATTGTAACTTCCTTCCAAACAAGAAAGGAACCTTAGAATGCGTTTCATCCCGGCGGCGTATCTCCTTCTGGCATCAGCCGACTTAGAGCGCTGCCTTGAATTTTAGTTTTACCTTTTTTTTCATTCTTTAATCTTTGTCATTAATAAAGTAACCAAAAGAGCTGCTCTCTCCTCCCACACAAAAGGGGGGAAAGAAAATAAAAGAATTATAGTCTTCCTCTCTTGTACAACCTGATAGGTGTTTGAAGATGCACAAGTGGACAACAGATGCACAAAGAAGCCCAGCATCACCAATCACCAGGGAAGGATGCCTTGCCCCATAGATGAGGGCTAGTAAGCAGGGAAATGCTGAGTGCCTCAAGATGTGGACAACCTGGAGCCCCTGGGAGGTTTCAAAATCTAACACATTACAGCTGGGAGGGCCGCTCTTTAATAAAACTAAAAAGAGTTATTATACAGCCCCCCCAGACCCACTTGTATTTCACCTCAGCCTCCATGTTTACTGCAGCTCTGCTCACAACAGCAAGCAGCAGAACCAGCCTGGGTGTTCATCAGCAGGTAAGTGCATAAAGGAACGTCAGTAGATATGCAAAAGTATCTTTAATTTAGCAACAATGAATGAAATTTTGCCACATACTGGGAAATGGATGGGAATTCCACTTCTGACAATATGCCTGCCCAAAGTAACTGAAATCGGGGTGCCCAAGAGATATTTGTGCATTCATGCTTGTAAAATAATCATCACCACAGCTAAACTGAGGACATCAAAGTTACTGTCAACAAATGAGTACATAAAATAATCCATTACAGACAGTAGTGTCCCTCCTTGGAGGAAATGGAATTTGGACACTATGTCACAGAGGAGCCTTGGGATGTATGCTAATGAGATGAGAATGAGACAAATATTCTGTCGTCCCTCTTCTCTGAGAAAACTGGAGAAAATCCACAAACGTAAGGTAGTCATGACCCTGTCAGTCAGGAGAAAGAATGCAGAATTTCGTTTTTGTTATATTCAAAGAGTTGTAGTGATTGATGGAAGTGCTGGCTGGACATCTGTAAAAATGGAGTCTAGGCCATGGAGGTGCATTCTTTAAACTGAGTAAGAAGGTGGCGCCCAGAATGGTGGCACATGGGAGTTAGAGGTAGAAGAACCATGTGTCGGGCATGAGTCTCGGATATCCAGAAAGATCCTAGCTCACAAACCTAAACTGAGAACCAATGATAAAGATGGTAAATTCCATGCTGCTATTTCAGCAATGCCTATCTGGGTCAGTCAGCATCCTGGTTCTGCCTGGCATGTTGACACCTAGGTTCCACGGCCAGGCACCCTGTAATCACACAGGAATGTGAACATCCTTTGCTCTCTTGTGTGCTGTGATTCAGAGTAGCTTTGTCTGTCCTGGGTCCTGGTTGTTACTCAGAGGGAAATGGCTGCCTGTCTAAGCCCCTCTGAGAAATGAGAGCCTGGGACAGGAAGGCTAATTATTGAAGCCACTAAATCGGGTGCCAAAGGCTCTTCACAGATGAGTCAATTTTGCCTGGAAATACCTAAAATTGCTAAATATATATTCATTTTTTCAAGGAATATTTACTTGGTGACTGCTGTTCTTTGTGTCTCTTTCCATCCAAATGTGTGACGATCCTGGAATTAAGCTCCACCTGTGACGGTTGTCACGTTGCCTGACAATCTGAGGAAATTCTCTCGGTAAGGATAGTTCTGTGTGCAGGGCTATTTGGTTGGTGGGCTTGGTTTCCAGAAAATGTTGAGCTCAATCTACAAATCGGAAGCAAATTAGACCCAGGGAGAAAGAGGTGGCTAGGGGGCACCTGCTGACACTTCAGAACAGAATACAATGGAAGCACACGGAGAAGCTTGGGCAGTGGCTGGGAGCTATGCCTCTCCTATTGCACCTACCCACAGAAAGGGGTGTCCTTTGTGCTGACTGGCTCTGCTATCACTTCATGGCTCACAGTTGCCAAGACCTCCACAGCTAGGAATAGGACTTCATCTAGAATTACATATCAAGTGTTTTTCCTTCTGTGTATAAAGTAGAATTGTATCCCTGTGGGCCAGGAAGAAGGATACAGAATTTCATTTTTTTTGTAAAATTCCAAGAGTTCTAGTGGTTGATGGTAGTGTTGGTTGGACATCTGTGAAAATGGGGTTCAAGGAGTTGCCCGTCCCTGTGACCAGGGTCCCTGACAGAAAGCAAGCTGACGAAGGAAAGATTTGTGGTAGCTTATGATTTCAGAGAGTTTTAGTTCATCACAGAGGAGCACGTATAGTGTTATATCTTAGCCCATGGTGTTCAGACTGTGTGATGGCAGCTGGTCATCTTATTGAACCAAGAAGCAAAAAGCAGTTACAGGCAAGAACCAAGCTATAACATACTTCAAGGTCCAGTCCAGTGACCAACTGCCACTAGCCAGGTCACAATTCCCCAAGGGTCCATGGCACCACCATACCACCATCCTGGGAATAAGCCTGTAAGGACATGTCAGATTCGAACCATAAGAGACTGCCCTTAAGCCCCCAGTAAGCGTGACTATTTCATAATCTCCAATAGCTTTAGTGATGTCAGTGTTACTTAGAACTGCAAAATTCAAAGTCTCTTTTGAGACTCAAGGCAGCCTCCTAGTTGTGAGACCTATAAATAATAACCACGATAGTAATATATTCCCCAAGTTTGCAATAGTGGCCTTTATAACTGTCTAATTGCACACAATACACACAATAGAAGGAGCCCACGCCTGTACAATAAACCTAGCCAACTACCCAGGGCTGTTGATAATCTTTACCTTAGAGGAAAATCTACTACTGTCACTTTCCCACACCAGTTGCATTCTGAATTCCTATCCAGAGATAAGTGTAGCTCTCATCTCTCAAAGAAGATTCTTTTTGCAGAAGACAAAGACCGTTTTTTTTTTTAAATCCACAGTTCCCAAAAATGCAGAAAATAACTGACCTCGGGCCCCAACCCTGATTGATAGCTCTACAGCTCAACTCTATACCTAAGGCTCAGGGAGCATTGAGGAAGATGGAGCTGAGAGCTTACCACAGAGGAGAGCCAACGGGCTTGAGTATCTGCTGAGAGATACTGCCTTCTATATACGAGAGGGAAGCCGAACCTGTGGAATCTCAATGATATGATTGCCTAAACAAGACCCAGGGACACTCCCAATTGACAAGCCAATGTGGACAGAGAAAAACTCAAAAGGCCCCACCCCTAGATGAAGAGCTATGGAAATTAATGGCTGCTGAGAGAGGACTGGTCTTCCCTAGAGAGGAACCCCAATCCTGAGAGATCACACCTAAATATCTATACATATAAGTGACACTAAATGCACTCAGCAGGTTGATGATAAAGATAAGTATATAAATATAGGTATAGGAAACACTAATTAAAGAAGAGGACATGAATCTGAGAGGGATTTGGGGGTCAAGGGAGTAGCTGGGGGAGAGAAAAATATGTAATACAGTACTCGGGAATGAAATATACATATATATATTTTGTTTTGTTTTGTTTTGTTTTTTAAACAGGCTTCTCTATGTAGCCCTGGTTGTCCTGGAACTCACTATGTAAATCATATCATGCTGGACTTGAACCTGGATATTCATCTGCCTCTGTCCTGCAAGTGCTGATATTAGAGGCATATGCCACCACCACTTGACTGTGCACTACTTGACATATACATATATATGGCACAGGGTAAACATTTCCAATCTAAAATCAATGAATAGGACCATAGCACTGAGACAGGATCAACACAAGATGAGACCCAACAGGACAAATGCCAAGTCTTTCAGCTCCATCCCCAGCTTCTGGGGTAGTACATGGGTACATGGTGGTGTGATGTGAGCATCAGTGGCTTGGGTTACATCCCTATAACCCTGATGCCCATGGCATACACAAGCTCTTTCTTGCTCTAGCTTACTCGGTGCATACAGCCCTCCTTAGCGCCATGTCCAACAACCAAGGATCCCCACTGCAGTTTAAATATGGGAACCCCTCCCCCACTCTTTCTCTCTTTCCTTCCTCTCTCCCCTCTTTCCTCCCTTTCTTCCTATCGTGTAAGGTTGCAATGAGGACACCCATAAACCAGAGAATAAGTCCTCTTCAGACATGACCTGCCAACACATTGACCTTGAATGTACCTTGACCTTGGATTCGTCTTGACCTTGGATGCATCCTGACCTTGAATTTCTGGCCCCTACAACTGTGAAAAATAAATGTTTATAGTTTGATCCACCCAGTCTGTGGTATTTGTTATAGTTCTTGTCAAAACTCATTCCCAAGAGCCTGCCATATAGAGTTAACTATCCCAAATTTGGAAAGTGCATCTCTTTATACCACGATCTCCTGCTCTACTCCTGGGCCTGCCCTGTAGAGTTCTGGTGGATTTGTGACTTGCATATGATGGGCTAGAAACATGGTAGATCCAGACCCTCAGCTGGCCAGGCCTGTCTATTCTGCTCCTTCAAAATATTCTCCCACAAAGTCACATGAGAGGAGAGACAAAGGTGGCTCACAGTGGGACTAAGGACTAGCTTTCTGAGTGTGAACAAGAACCAAACAGGTATCTACTTTCTAACCTAGTTGTTAGGGCCACTATTGGGCCCTTAGGACTGATATATTCTTTAGGGAAGAGATCAAGTAGGCCAGTTGTCCTTGGTTTAAAGATCTATAAATCTTTTGGAGAAGATACAAAGTCAAGTTGACATCAGAGAAGCTAAAGCACGGAGTATCTCAGTGTTCTGATTGCAGTGAACAGTGGGGTCTCAGTCCCCATCAATGAGAAACAAGCAGAGACTACACAGCTCTGTCAAGTCTCCCCAGACGAGGCCCCAGACATACTAACACCATTCCCTTGCCACCCCCAAAACAAGTGCAGTGGGGCCTCCGAATCTGGAGCTGAGAGCACACATCCGCAAGGCTGATGCTCTGGGCATGGACCCTGGATACTGCACACCTGTCAGGTATCAGGTCCCCAGAAGCCAGCCTCAGCATGGAAGATGGGAGCAGACTGACTGGACCCAGAACATGCCCACACCTCAGCAAGACTCAGTCCCTAGAAAGACTCCCAGGCTGAAGGGTGAGACTTTCCCACCTAGGATCATGTCGTGATTCAGAGGAAGCAGTTGTGTTGTTTCTGAAAGAGGACTGAACAGATCAGGCCCTTCCATGAGTTATGTGGGAGGGATTTGTCCACTTGCCACTCATGGTACCAGAAATGCCTCAGCAATGGAGCAGGGCATGTTTCCCAGTGGCCCAGGGCATGTCTCACAGTAGCCCAGGGACAGTCTAACAATGGCCCAGGGACAGTCTAGCAATGGCCCAGGGCTTACTACCCTGGACTGGGGGTATCCGGATCAACTTCTGCCAGTGCTGCTCAAAAGAGCCTGCCCTGGCCCTTCATGAGTCACTTTGCTTCAGCTGTGCCATGTTTGTTGAACGCTGCCTCTACTGGACAGGTCTCCCATACATACTAGTCTCATGGAGTATGTGTATGGAACTGAACTTTAGAATTTCCCACTCACTCTTGGGAGCAGTACCTTCTTTTGTCTTTGCTCAGTTTACCGTTTTGAAGTTTATGTCCACTCATGACTCTGATTGCCATTTCATACATAGCTTCATATTTTAAGTGGCCCTGCCATGGCGGGACCTTTTGCCCTCATGCTTCCTGGTTGAAGTCAATGGATGACAGACAAATATGCCAGCGATTCCAGTAAACCTTTTGGTTAACATTTGAAAGATTGTAAGTTCAACAACAGAACTCCATGGACAACCACTAGATGCTACCTTAACTGAGAAAGCCCACACTTGGCATTCTTATATCAACTGTCTTCTAGCCAGCTGTAGGTAAACCAAAAATCCAGTAAGCACGTCAGAGCACTCAGGGTTACAGAGCGCTCGACCCTCCAGCTTCTGCCTTCATTTGAGTGTTTTTATCCACATTACTGGAGTCCCTGCTTTCTCACCCTTAGGCTTCCAACTCACTGCCCAGGCTAGCCCTCACTAATGAGCTGAAGCCTGGCACCAGCACTCGGTTCAGCCTGTGAGCCCAGATCCCTAGAGCCTTGGCCTGCCAGCGTAAGGCACAGCTTCCTGAAGCAGGAATCTTTGTTATTATCATTGTTTTCCAGCTTACTATGAGGTGCACACCATGTCTTACAGGTTACATCTGGAAAACTCTTGAGAAAATCTGTCTGTCTGTCTGGCTCTCCCTCTCTCTCTCATGGGGAGGGATTTGGGGGACTGTGTGGGGTGAGTGTGTGGGTGGTGTGTATATGATGTGGTGTGTGTGTCTGTGTGTGTCTGTGTGTGGTATGTGGGTATGGGTGATGTGAGCGTGCATGCGAGTGTGCGCATGCGCACCTATAAGCACCCACCAATAGGCGCACGCAGAGGCCAGGCCAGGGCGCTGGGTGTCCTCCGCTATTACTTTCTGCCTTATTCCTTTCAGGCAGTGTCTCTCACTGAACCCAGAGCTCGTGTTTATTAGATATTCTGGCCGCCAGCACTCCCATGCTGTGTATGTGCGGTTAAATGTGTGAAGCCGGAGAAGGGTTTGAATTCCCTCACAAACCCGGCCTCCTCCCATCCTTCTTTTCAAAGCTAATTTAGTTAAGTGTTTAAACAATGTAAACCTGGCAGCTCCCTTCTATTGAAGCTGAGATGGAGTACAGCTGCCGCCCAGCCCCAACCCTGCAGTGCAGCCTGGGCTGCAGCATCCATCAGCTTTCCTGAAATAGCAAGGCTTGCTTCCTTCCAGGCTTCCCCTGGAATAACCCAGGGAGGAGGCCGCATTTCCTCTGCCCAGGCCACTTTATTCATTACCACCCAGCGAGTCCATATTTGGAGAAAAAAATTTCACTGCTGTGTGGAATGAAATCATATGGTTGCAAATAGCCGACATGGACTTAAATCTAAAGGAGCTAGCTAGCGGTGCGGTTGTGTGCATATGTAAATCCAGACATGCATCTCCAGAGGAGAGGCAGGGCAAGGATTGAGCTCACTCTAATAGCAGGTGACACGACACGTAGGGCTCAGACAACTGGAGACACCTTTGGTCCTCATTCTTCCTGGTCAGATTCAACTAACTCGATGAGGACAGCCCAGCTCCCTCAAGACACAGTCCCAGTAATCGTCAAGATGCTGCGTGCCCAAGTACCGTAAAAGAACTGGGGACCAGGTCTCGCAGGTCATGTTTTGAATGTACCTCACTTCTAAAGCCTTGTTATCATGTATTCAGCTGGCTGCTAAGCCAAGTTGATTTGGATCTCACACGTATGCATCTGATTCCTTACATTAAAAAAAAAAAATGCACTCCAGACAAAGCAAAATCTAATTTACAACATGCTGCGTGTCGGGTGTTTAAGTTCCCTTGAGCTCATTTGTGCTGGGAGAAATCCCTTTGCAAAGGTCTCACTGCCCGGCTAGATGACAAGGGTGTGTGTGAGGGGCTGTTTAGGACTTACAAGGAAGATCACACAACCCAAACACGGGCCTTTCAGAATGGCGCCTTCCTCCCATAGCAGCAGCCCTCAGAAACACATTCGCATGCCTGAAACCCGGGGAGGTGGGGGGGTGAGAGTCTCTGGAAATCAATGCTCTCCTCAAAATGGAGACCCTACTTATTGGTGACACCAACTACATTTTGGTTGCATCAGTGCTGGGGAACCCTATGACTGCAGAAGAACTGGTGTATATGGGACCCCCAGCTTCTCTGCTTCTCTTTTGAATGCATGCTGATGGCCTTCCTAATTTCATGTGACATACTCATCATAGATTCCATTAATAGCCTATGACAATAGCCCTCACCCTAGGACCTTCCGATAGCATGGCTGGCCTACGTGAGTCAAAGCTGGGTGCTGGTGGGAGTGTAGTTACTACTTGGGGAATTCAAGATGACCTGAGGACATAGCTCCAAAAATGTTTGGAGAAGCTGTGCTTTCCCCATCTGGGCTATACAGGTGACTGATGCTATTTGAACTCACTGTTTTTGTCCACCTCATCTGTCACCCTTGCCTACAGTAACAGATGAGAGAAGTCTCATTTTCTTTTCCCTTTTCTAAACCTCTGATTAACTACACTGGATACTTTATACTCACCAGTGAAGAGTGCAAAGTTGTTACAGTTTCATTGGCGATCCTTTTGTTTAGCTAAATAAATTAACACAGTTACTAGACTGACTATGTCAACAATGAGTCCCATTCTTTTCCCCATTCAGAGTCTTGCTATTGCTCTCCCAGAATTAGAATTCACCCACTATATCTTTTCCAATTGCCTTATTTTAATATTTTTGGGTTGACTAGGCACACTAATGCAGTATCTAGATTTTTAACCTAATATAAAATCTCTGATTCAAGATGAAAATTCATCATAATCATTTTCTTAACTGGATTCATATACTTGGTTTTATTTCTGCTGTTTTATTTTTCTTTTTAATAGACCTTTCCATATGTCTCCTATTTTTTCATTCTGGCTTTTCCTTTGTGATTTTGAAAATCATACCTACTTTTGTATTCTTTTATTAATGATGTTTAATCAATATGCATTCAAATCCATTTCATCCCATTTTTATTATCTAAATAAAGCATTTTATTAGGCATTTTATTATGTTTGAATATAATATTGAGAATTAATTTTGTGAGTTTTTGTTTTCTTTGGGGGAAAGGAGTTTTTTGTTTTTCCTTAGACTCTTACACCATGAATCTGCCACTCTTGAGTGTGATATTTGATTCCTCACTCACTTGGCTTATTTAACTCAAGTAAGGCTATTTTTTCCAGGCACTCACTTAGGGTCTATAGTTTTGAGACTGTATGCGAAAGTCTACTGCCCGCTACAATATAGGAAAAGACACCTGTGCAGGTGCAGGAACGAGACTCATTTTCATTGTCAACAGCAGCTTTTGTAGAATAACATACCCCCAGGATTGTCTGGAGACCTCCCCTTTAACCTAGCCTGGACACCTCCCCTTTAACTGGCCTGAGCATCTCCCCTTTAACCTGGTGGCCTCATGTGACTTATAGTCCTTTGTGTCACCTTGATTCTGAAGAGACTGACTGGTCAATGTCAGCTTTCTGTGTCAAAGACAAAGTTGAAGCCAAATGCCATCTGCTTTGCTCCTCACTGAATTTGGGGTGTTTTGGTTGGTTGGTCGGTTGGTTGGTTTGTTTGGTTGGTTTGGTTTGGTTTGGTTTGGTTTGGTTTGGTTTGGTTTGGTTTGGTTTGGTTTGGTTTGGTTTTGGTTTGGGGTTTCTTAGGTTTTTTTTGTTGTTGCTGATGTCATTTTTTTGTTTTGGTTTGGTTTTAAAATCAAAGCAACTTAGTATATAAGCCTCAGCATTAAAAAAAAACTCTCATTAATTCTGTTATTTAGAAGAATTAAGTCTTTCTTTAGCTCAAGAAAGTTCATCCCAAATGGCTATTTACTGACTGTCCTGTTGGCTCTCTTCCTGAAAGTCCTATCATGTGGTTAAATGTGAGTTAAGCATAGCTCTTATTTGTGCCAATCATCTAGTTCTCTGGCTCTCTCCTCTCTCTCCCAGACTCTGGGATGTCAGAGTTGACCCCGCCCCATCAAGTCTCGTGGCTGAAGGATCCTTTTGCCCGTTTCTGGTTGTTTTCATTTCCTTCTCCTTTCCATAAACTGCTTGTTTGCCTTTGCCCAGATTTCACTGAAGCCAAGCTCTTTTCTGAGGCAGACTGGAAACATACATCAGAAGCATTCTCCAGATTTCAGGTGTCCTGGAGAAACTCAGTTTCGTAAGGAGATGTTTGTTTTGACTCTTCATTTGCTTTCATTGAACCGTGCGTCCTCCTATACCTGGTGACCCTCTGTGTGCTCACTGTCATGCAGAAGGTGTGATGTTTCCAGAACCTGCAGCATATTACAACCTGAGCCATTCTGCTCCAGAGCCAGGGCAGGGGGAGAAAAGAGAGTTCTATTTCAGAGGTCTCCTGAGAAGACGCAGCCTGGGGAGATGCTAAGATGCAGGCAGCCTGGCTCTGAGGGGCATGTGGGGCACAATGCTGGACTGCCCTGTCTTCTTTTCATGGCTCTAAAAGTGTCTTTGCTCTTTGTAGAGCTGTGGTGTAGAGTCATGGCTATTCCTGACCTGGCCTCAGAGCTATGACTATAAGGTACCCACAAGGGTAACATAAAGGAAGGCCTGCTGCCTTTCTGCTCTTGTCACCCCTCACAACCCCTCAACCCACACGTCTTTGTCAGCAGTAACGTCACTGAGCATTATCTCTCATATGTCACAGTAAAAATATTTTCCTGAATTTTCCTCCTCCAACTAAGGAGCCCATTTGTCTCCTGTCTTTGGGACAAATGGTATACAAATGCTCTATAAACTCTATTTGCATTGGAAATTGTTCTGTTGAATATATATAGTCCAATTTAACAATAGGGCCTATTGTCAACTTTATTCTCAATACATAGTCCAGTCATAAATTATCAAGGCCCACAAGCTGCTCGGCCTTCTATAGGTTTCTGGCAAGATGTTGTACAGATAAGATTTTGTATAGGAAGCAATTGTGGCTTCATTTTGTGATAGGCAAGGTGCCAGGAAACACTAAATCAAGTGGCAATGGAGTCTCTTGAGAAAGTTATTCCTGATCTGTGATGATAGTTCGAACAATGCTGCGGTCCTTGTTCGTGCACTGGAATGACCACTGAGTTATGTCTTATTCTATCAAGGGCCAGCCAGTTTGCCAAGCCCAGCACTGGGGCTGAGACACAGAACAGCTCCATCACGTTAACTCCCAATGTCTGGGAAAGGGAATTTCTTATTACCACAGCATAGCTACGTGTTTGTTTCTCCCAGCACATCTGGCACACCCAAGTCTACAAAGGCATTGTAGAAGTAGGGAAAGAGCACACTGTGGGTGTGGGGAAAGAGCAAGAATAGAGGGCAAGGAGACAGGGAGAAAATGGATGCTGGGCATTAACAAAAAATGGCCAAGGGTGCTGGGCTGTAGTGGCTCATGCCTATAATCCCAGCACTCGGGAGGCAGAGGCAGGAGGATCTCTGTGAGTTTGAAAAAAGCTTGGTCTACAGAGTAAGTTCCAGGACAGCCAAGGCTACACAAAAAGAAACCCTGTCTCCAAAACAAACAAAAATTGCCAAGGGCCAGGGGAGGCATTTGTTGTTATGCATCAGAATTGCAAGAGAAAAAATAACTTGGCAAGGTTAGTCTCCAACTGTTCATGAATCTATAATATTGGAGAGAGAGAGAGAGAGAGAGAGAGAGAGAGAGAGAGAGAGAGAGAG
>NW_021620771.1:1909500-1932164 GCF_004785775.1 Grammomys surdaster | reverse complement strand
AGAGAGAGAGAGAGAGAGAGAGAGAGAGAGAGAGAGAGAGAGAGAGAATTTGTGTTCTCTTATCTTAGTTCTAGAGATTTAAGAATAGCATAGCCCCAGTAGAAGTGTGATACACACCACATGTGTAATTTGAAATTTTCTCATAGCCACATTAAAAGAGGACACAGAAACCACTAAAATCATCAGGAACAATTTATTTGATCCAAAGTATTTGAAACATTCCCATTCTAGCATGCATCATGAGTTAACCTGATCCGAGGAATAGGTGATGTTCTTCTCTTTACTCCAGGCCTTAGAAACCCAAGTGAGTCTTGGATACATTTGGCAGCCCCAGGCAACTCCAGCAATCCACCATCCTCCATCCCAGTAGCCTTGTATACTAACAGGACGGACCAAACGACTGCTGTGCAGAACAACACCCTTCTTGGACGCAGCGCTCTCAGCCCTGCACACCTTTTTTTTTTCTCTGAACCTGAAGCCCCCCTCTCCTAATCGCCTGGTTTGCTTGCTTTTGTTTGTTTGTTTGTTTTAGCAACCTAACACAAACTAGAATCATCTGAGAATAGGGAGCCATAGTTAAGAGATTATCTCCATCAAATTACCTACAGACAAGTCTCTGGGGCATTTTCTTGATTAAAGATTAATGAGGAAAGGCTTGGGTCACTATCAGGGATGCCATCCTTGGGCAGGTGGTCTTCAGTTTTATAAGAAAGCAAATGGGGAGCAAGCCAGTAAGCAGCACTCCTCCATGGCCTCTGCTTCAGTTCCTGCCTTGAGCTCCCTTCATGGTAGACTATCAGCTGTAAGATGAAATACACCACTTCCTCTACAAGTTGTTTACGGTCCTGTTGTTTAGCACAATACAAGGTAAACTGGGGCATACATGAAAGCTAAAAAGTCATAGAAACAGAAAGCAGAGGAGTGGTCAGCAGAGGTTGGAACAGCGGGGGAAGCTGGGTAACAGAAACCAAACTTCAGTTAGATCAGAGGCGCATTCTCTAATGCTACAGCGATCAGCAGGGAACTACGACTTACACTTCACTACAGAATGTATAAAGAACTAACGGAGGATTTTAAAGTTTCTCAGTATGAGTAAAGGGTAAATGTTTAAGACCGAAGTGCTGCTGGCCATGGCAGTGCATGCTCATAATTCCAGCACTCAGGAGACTGAGGCAGGAGAACTACTTTGAGTTTCAGGCCAGTCTAGGCTAAGCAATTTAAAAATCAAAGAAACACAGAGAAAGAAATGCTATCATCCCTCTTGTTTGATCTTTCTTGGCACCAGATATGAAAGTTTCACATGGCACCCTGTAAGTGCTCACAGTTATGTGTTGATAAAATGAAAGATTGAGGAATTCTGAAGGAGCCGTTGCCCCCAGGATTCTCTGCCAGCCTTACTCAATAGGTCCTGCCAGACCGTATAGTTAGCAACATGAGGCTGGGAAGCCCTGTGCAGGAGTTGCCTGGCTATGATGACTAATCTGGGTTATCAATGGAACTTGATCTAGAATCAACTAAAACACAAGCTGCTGGGCACTCCTGTGAGGGATTTTCTTGATCAGATTATCTGAAGCAGGAAGGACCCACCCTTCACGTGGCGGCACCTTCTGGTGGCAGCCCACATAAAAGGACGTGGGAGAAGGAAACTTTAACTGCTTGCCGACTGCCCTCGCTCTCACTGGCAGGTTCCTCCCTGATGTTAGAACTAACTTCTTCAGGCTTCCAAAGTAGACTGAAGAGCAGCAGTTCTCCAAGAATCCTCCAGGCCTTTAGCACCAAATTGGAACTTCCAAAACATCCAGCATCGGGGACTATCAGTGTGAGAAGCCATTGTTGGACTACAAAAACCACATTGTGTAAGCCAATCTAAGGAATTCCCCTTAATATACATTCGCTCTAACAGTTCTGTTTCTTTAGAGCACCTTGACTAATACACTGCAGAACAGGTAGACTTCCAGCAGGCTGTCTTTGCTGCCCAAGTCTGTCTTCTTCTTGCTCTGTCTCCCTTCTGAGTCTCCCTTCCCAGGGCATGCAGGACTTCCTGGCCTCAAAGAGGATGCAGCAGGGTGAGGGGAAGGGAGCCATCTGTAGCTGGACCAGTGTATGAACTCAAGGGTGAGGCTGATCAGTGCCCCAAGATGTGCATGAGAAATCAACAGGAAGTTCAGCCCAGGCAGGGCACACACATAAGCTGGTCTGTCTAGCTATGAGATGCATGACAACTGGAAAACACCTGCTCCATCCAGGCAGTTTGGAGCTACATCCACTGACCAAACTGGGCAGGGTCCAGCGTTGTCAGTCTGTGAATCATAACAGATTCATGCTACAGAAATGACAGGATGTGCCTGATCAAAACTGTTCTGTCTCTAACTCCACGTTTCCTGGGGCTCTGTCACCTGCCTGACTTCAAACTGCCTGCTCATCACTGCATCTTTACGTACACCCACAAACAGTACCGCTGAGCTAGCAAGACACATCTGATCTTACAGATCCCTGGCCATCACCTCTGACACGTGAATGGGTAAACTATGTGCAACTCCTGTCAGCTTGTCTCCTCTGAATTGGTAGCACCAACGTTCTCTGCAGCCCTAAACTGTAGGCTCAGGGCAGCCCAAGTTCTCTTCACTGGCTCGGGCTTAGGCCCCCAAGCTGCAAGAGTAGAATTGTCTATGTCTGTTAGCATCCAGGACTCATGGTCTCAAAGCTGTCCCAGTGTTGATGAGCTCTGCAGAGTTTCTCCATGTTCTGATGGATACCCAGTCATACTCTGCCCCTTCTACACACCCATATAGAAGCATTGTCTCCTGTCCTGTCTTTAAAGACCGTTCTGGAGAGAAGCAACCCTGTCCTGATCCTCCATTAAGGTTCTTTACAGTTAGGATGAAGCAAGTATTGCCTTCGTATTCTGCCTGTCTCGCTAGAAATCTCTGCCATTGCCCAACCACCAGAATAGACTTCCCCCCAGGACACTGACGCTGGTGTGGATCCAGCCTGCTCCTGACACGCCTGTTTCCACTTCTCTTCCTCCCAGCCTGTTTCCAATGCGTGAAGCTCTGTCTTGACGAATTGCGTAGGCAATGATCATGGATGCTTCTTAATCTTTTTTTTTCTTTCACATTTTTTTTCTGAGTAAACGTAAGGAGCATTGATGCCTTTGAGCCTGAGAAATTTAGTTTTGGATCTTGGATCCAAGATTTAATAATTCTATGACATCTGGGCAAATTGCTTAACATCACTGAGCCTTACTTTTTCATCATAGAAATATGCTAAGCTGTGGGGAGCAGATGACATTGTGAACAAATGTGACATTTGCATGTCACATGAAGATCCCAAGGCCTCAGACCCATCGACATGGCAATGCCTTCCCCTGGTCCAAGTACAGATGTTACCAATGAAAACCAGTGTGTGCACCAACTATCAAATTGTAGCTTCCTCTCCCAGGAAGACTGCAGCAAGAGACTGCGCCCCTACAGAGACCTCCTATTTCCATTAGCTCACTCACCTCCTCCATGTTCAGTTCTATACAGCAAAGACGTCTCCTTGCCCAGTGGTGGAGACCACTGCATAAATATGCATAGCCCCCAAGCTGCTGGTGCATCTCCATTAGAACACACAGCCCACAGGTCCCAGCTTCTCAGTACATGTGTCTGTGTGCCTGTTCTTTCTCCATCACCCTAGTCAGGTTTCCAGGACTCAGCTTTGTGACAATAAATCTTATCAATAAGGTTGTCAGAATGACCAGGAATATCAAGAAAGGTTGCATAAGTAGGATATTTTCCACAAAGCTGACATTGTTAAAGACAAAGTCTTATAGGCCCATGGGAAAGAAGCTGAGGCAAAATAACCCTTCAGATTGGAATCATATTAGGAAAGTTAGCTGTCATGAATACCGTGGTAGGGGTCCTTAGGGGGGAAAGCTTTAATGTACTTCAGTTCCCAAGGATCAGGAGAGTTACAACATTAACAGAGCAATGAGGTCTCTGAGGGAGAGATAGACCCTTCAGTTCCAAAGAAGAAAGGGGGGATTCTGTCTTTATGGGAGGTAAGTTCCATACTATATGACTTAGCCTGTGTACTAGAAGGCTCTGATAAAGACTAGCTATAATTCAAAGTAGTTTTACAACTTAGCAGTAGAGAGGAGATCAGGTTCTGCCTGAAGCCTCAAGAAGGCGGGAGAGAACTCGGCTCTGTGATTGCTGAAAGACCACAGCATTTTGGTATTAACTCTGTCCAGGACAGAGAATGCAGAGCCCAATTGGCCTGATTTCTGGGTAAGATTAGCTGGAGGATCTGTTCTATTGTGTGTTAAAGACGACTGCTTTTTAGTGAACCAGTTCTTTACCCATGAAATAACCACTCCCCCTGCCAACTCTGTCCTACCTTAATAAGTGTTAGCATCTCAGCTCCACTTTCATACCTGACTCTGTAGCCTGAATCCCAGGAATGGCTGCTATGTGGTGGCCTTTTATAGGCTATTTAACAATGTTCTACCAAGTCCAGTTATCCAGACTCTCATGTTATGACCTTGTCTTACTGTGACCAGGCCTCCCTACAGCTCTTGTGTGTGTCCACGAAGCCCCAGCCAGTGTTCTGAACATCTGGAATAGGTCATGTGGCTTAGTCCATCTTCTGTTGTCAGAGCAAGGTATATTTATAAAACAGAGAAGTCTACTTAAGTCACAATTATGGTGACTAGAGAGTCCAAATAGCACGGACTCTGACCCTTAACAAGAGGCCTCTCTGATCACAACATGGCAAAGAAACAGAAAGGAAGCTGGCTACAAGCAGAAGGATTCCTGGTGTAGTATGGCCTTGCTTTATACTTCACCATTACAGGAACTGCCCGAGAAGCAGTCCTGGCTCTCAAGCTTTTGGACTCAGGCTAAATTCTTCCACTGTTCTCCAGTTCTGCAGACAATAAACCATGGAAATCTGTCTTCATAGCCACAGAATCCTATTCTCATGATGAAATTCCATGTCTATGGGGGTGAGTGCAGGGGTATATGTGTATGTGTTTGTCTGTGTGTGTGTATCTCTCTCTCTCTCTCTCTCTCTCTCTCTCTCTCTCTCTCTCTCTCTCTCTCTGTGTGTGTGTGTGTGTGTGTGTGTGTGTGTGTGTGTCTGCGTGTCTGCATGTTTCCTATGGTGGTTCTGTTTCTCTGGAGAACTCAGACAATGCTAACACAGATTGCCCATTCCTAACGACCACTCCTAGCATCTGCAGCACCCCTACCTGATACCCCTTTTCTTCAAGTCCCATCATCATCCTGGGTGAGTCCTCAGTCCTTTAAACAGCTTATTTCCAGGGACAGTCACCTCCTTGCCACTTGTGCCCAAGGCTTCTCCAGAATGCTGTCATCGGTGATTCCTGCTGTGTTCCTGAAGCCAGGCTCTCGACACCCACTCTCTCCTCCCTTCTCTCCTCAGCTCCTTTTCCTTAGTCGCTCCCACTAAATCTATGTTTTAACACCATCAAATTTGCTGGCTCAAGAGCCGCCTGCTTTCTTGTTATCCAGCAGTGTCTTCACTTGTTTGAGTTTCTAATCCACTTAAGATTGCACAGAGCAGCATTTCTGCCATGCTTGCCGATCTCCATAGTTTTCTTGTTCTTCCATCTCCCTGTTTGACAAAATCCCCTCAGAAACGATACATCTGCCAACTGTCTTGTGCTTATATCCCAGATGTTAATCACTGTTCAAGAAAAACAATTCCACAGGGTTGAACAATTTGGTACCATTATACTAGCTGGCAACATTTACCGAGGGTTTACTCTTGCCAGGCAGTATTCAAAGCATTTTACGTAGATTATCTCATCCTGCCGTCTACATCATGTTGGCCAGATGCCCAGAATTCCTGTCCTCAAATCTCTGAACTTCATTTGCATCGGACAACCTTCTCCTGCTCAGAGAAGATAGAAGCCATCTATTAAGAACACAGTGCACATCTTTCTTCGCACTGTACCAATGTTCAACAGAAACAGCCACCCTTTGCCCACAGCCTCTCCCCCACCCCACCCCACATTCTGCTACACTTCTGTCTACTTCTCTGTGCCACACTCAGCTTTCTCTCACGTTCTTCTCGAGTTTTCATTTCCATTTTGATGATTCTTAAGATGGGTTCTTCTATTTTTCTTGTGCTCATGTCCAGCTGTAGAGACTTCATTACAACTCCTATGAAAACTATGCTCCAATCATTCTGTAGAGCTGGAAACAAATCAAAGAAAAGTGATTTTCCAATTACATGCTCAACCCAGATCTCTCAGTTCACATGTACTCAGTATTTCTCCTTGGATCTAGCCATCCAGCATGGGAAGGCATAACAGAACTTCCCACATATGGCCATTTCTCCATCTCTGTCACCATCTACCAAGATCACCCAGTCAGGAATACAAGTTGCATTCCTATTTTTCCCTCACCCACAAACCTCCCAACCATCTCCCCATCCAATTTCTACCTCACCTGTCTCTTGGAAGACAATAGCCTCTATCTGTGCTCAGTACCACCTCCATAGCCTAGAACTCCTTCGACATGACAGTAAGACTTTCTAGTCTCTTCTCTCTATTATGGCTATATTCAACTTAATTTCCCTTAGGATCATGACCCAAAATCTTTTTTCAAACCATCAATTCATCTGATATGCTCTTCAGGATTGACTTCTACCCCTGAGCTCCCTCACCAGCGCTACACTTTGTTCCTATCCTTCTCTCCTCTGAAGCATAATCTACTGCGAAATTGTTCTCAATAAAGTTTTATTGAAGAGATAAATTGTCATTAAGTTAAAGAATGCATCCAACACTTAACCTGTGAAATCAGTATTATTTAGGTTAAACTGCTTGAAAATGACTACAGCTCCTTATTTTGTTTGCTTCCCATGGCACCAAGATTAATCTTTGTACTGACTAGATTTTTCACTATTGTAGTATGCGTGTGTGTGTCTGTGTGTGTGTGTGTGTGTGTATGTGTGTGTGTGTGTGTGTCTGAGATGATTAGGTTTGAAAAATGAAAGGTCTGCTTTGCCTCACAGTTTTGTAGTCCATGGTCTGTTGACCTCATTACTTTCCAGCCTGTGATCAAGCAGAATATCATAGTCCCGGGGGGGGGGGGGGGGGCCAGACAGGTATTGAGACAAGATGCTTACCTCATAGGGAAGAAGAAATAGAGGAGAGAAAGAGTATGGTTTGCAATCCCACAATTCCCTTCAAAGGCATACACCAAAGAGCATAGAACTTCCACTTTGGAAATATCAGCTTCCAAAGACTCAACCATCACTAATAGCATCAGGGAATGGGACCAAGCCTCTAATATAGGGACCTTAACATGATTAACCCTTGTTAAGTGCATGATGAGATGAATGTATACAACTCAGTTCAGACCTGTAATCCTAAAGTCCTCGTGTACTTATTTAACTTGCTGGACCAAATTTGTTTTGAACTTGGAAATGCCAAACACCCCACATACTTCTATCTGCATTCTGTTCTCTTAAGTTGAGTTTTTAACCCTCCCCAGTGGGTCCTGACCAGCCCAAACAACTGGGTTTAGAGACCTAGATTCTGTGGGTGTCTGATGGAGCTGTGTTATAGATGGCTATAGAGAAAATGGCTCGCAGCAAGAGCCAAAGTTGGCAATCCTTAGATGCTGGACCAGAAGCCCGGCTAGGAAAGAGTAGCAATAAGAGAATGTGCGACCTTGAAGGAAAGGCCAAAGCCTCCGAACCAGAAACAAGCGACTTGAGTCTAGGCCTCTGTCCTGGGATGCTGTGCTCTCATCTCCATCGATGCCAACCATCCTGAGCAAGGGGCTGCAACATTCTGAGCATGGATGACATCCTGAGCTTTCTCTCCTGAGAATAAGTCAGCCATGGCCAGAGGCTCAGTGGTTGACCATGTTAACACCTTGAAAGACCTGGGAGCTCAGCAGCATCCTACTTTCTATATTTTACACAATGCAGAAGGGGTTTTGTTTCATTTTAACTCTAGCAGAGGTTCCCACAGTCAATTTTCAGCAATGCAAATCTAGCATCTATTGCGTGTTTTTATGTAAGCAATTTATGGGTCATTCTCTTGATACATTTTGTCTTCAAAAGCACAAGCTTATGCCCTAGATCAAACAGTAGCAAGAAGTTCAATCAATGTCCAAGAAGCAATCAGAGACATAGAATGGAGCCCAAGCCTGCTCAGAAGGCAGCTAATGAAAGGAATGTGTTTTCTGTCCACCATCCAGTAAGCTAAATGCCAGGCAGAGCAGGCAGCTGGGAGCCTGAACTGTCTCTCACATGTGTATATCTATAGCAATAAAGAACCTCAGACATTAGCAAATGACACCACATCAGCCTGTCACCATTTAGCTCTGACATGTATGAGTGTGAACTCCTCGTAAAATGTCACAGTGTCGAGGGAACAAGAGTGATTGGGAACCCAGTAACCCCCCCAGATCACTTTCTGCCTCTCAGGGCCACCGAGAGTCCCAGGCCTCCCAGCATAGCATATATTTAATGCACCTCATGGGATGTACTCCCCCACAGCAGGGCAGGAAATGTTTGGGAAAGGAAAACTTTGCACTAGACATCTGCACAGATATGTTTCATCAATGGCAGCATTGCCTGGGGACCTTTCTCCCCCAGTCTGCTCCTTGAAGCATAGATATTTGTCTGGGGCCTTAGAGTCACCCCTCTGAGAGTTTGGTAATAACCACAGATATGTAATTTGTAATAACTGTCATTATTCTAAGGTCATGCAAGAAAGCGTAAGTGGCCCTAGTATAACACAGTTGCGATAACTCAGATAATTTCCCAAAAAATGCATTGCCCCACCTTGGTCAGTTATGATACCTTAAGCCCAAGATCTACAGACCAATAGTAACTTTGTATTTGTTTGTTCAGATAGGTACCTAGAGAAGCAGCTTGTCGCTAGTATCATCTCATGGATTTGATGGGATTCTACAGGAAACAGAATTCCAGTGTCAGTTTCCCCTTCCACCCACTCTTGAACTCTAAGCCAAACCCAGAGTCTAACATAGCTCCTGTCCTACAGAGGTGATGAACACCATGCAGGAGGTCATGAAAACTCGACCCACACCATCTTGGTTATCAAACTCAAGTAGAACTGATACTGCTCAAAGACAAACGTCTTTAAAGTCACACTGTCCAGTATCAAGTAAAGCTTTAAACAGAGGAAAGAGAGAGATGGGGAGGAGGTGTAGAACACCTCGGGGAAAGGGACAAAAGGAAGAAAATGCCCAGTGCATGCACAAAGTCAATCAGGTAACGAACTGTGGAGGACTTACCTCATCCAAGAGAGTAATAAGAATGGCTGGAGGAAACTGGACTTGGGACACACCCCAGCCGCTAAAGATTACCACAAGTGTGAGGACCTGAGATTGAACTCCAGAATATACATTTTAAAAGTCAAGTTTGGCAGTGTGCACTTATAATTCCAGTACTGGGAAGGCTGCTACTGGGTGTCACCAGCCAGCCAGCCTAGCCTACTAGGCAAGGTGCAGACCAACAAGAGACTCTGTCCCATGAAACAAAGTGGGTGGCTCCTAAGGAATGACACCCAAGGTTGACTCCTGGCCACTTTACACATGCACACATGTGTGTGCACACCTGCACATTTATATGCACACCTGCATACACAAAAAATATTTAAATATACAAATGAATATAGAAGTAAAAATTAGTGCAAAACTTATTTTTAAAAAAAATCAATTAGGAGAGAAAACAAAATTTAACTTTTTTAAAAAAAAAAATCTAGTAGTGTTTCAGAAGAAACAAAAAAAAAAAGGTCATATAATGTGGGATGCCTTTGTTTCAGTGTCATACAGCAGAACAAAACTAAATATGGCGCTGTCTCAATGTGTCCCAGTAAAAGGATTATAGGTTAGGAAACACCAGGATAGAGGCCTTGAAAAGTAAAAGCCGGTATCCTAAAAAAGAAAGTGCCCACCACCTACAACACCAGCCTTAATGCTTCTTCCCCGCAGAGTTCAAAGTAGCAGGAGAAAGTGTACCAGATGAGTTCCCTCACGGCCCAGGCACCATGTGTTGGAGACACATTCTAAGGCAGATATGTTATCTTGGTGCGGATTATCTATTAATCATCCTTCAAAGCATAATCTAGCAAAATCAAATTCCAAAAACAATTTTTTTAAATGGCATTCTGTTCAAATATAAACTATACACCTGTGGTATCTATACTAACATTGAAATAAGCCTGAGACCACCCCCATTCTTGCTACAGTGCAATTGCAACATGGTTGTTTGAATGTATTCTTCTTCAGTGAATCACAAGGATTGTACCCTTTCCATAGCAATGTGATTATTTTTCCAATATTTTCTACCTGCAGTTGGTTCGATCTGTATATGTCAAACCCATTGATGCAGACGCCCAACTACACTATAAACTAAAGCAACCACTGGAGGAGCACATCACAGTCTCAAGAAGATAAGCTAAAAGGGAAATAAAGCTAACTGATTGAACCAGTAATTATCTTCATTCACCAAAAAGGAGAAAAGAGTGAAGGAGGCCAAGAGAAAAATGAGGCAAGGAGAAGACAAATAGCAAAACATCAGGCTTCAATTTAACAGACCCCAAAAGTAAGTCTGTGGGAGCCTGGGAAGACAGAAGGCAGGACAGAAGGCAAGGTGTGAGCATGAGACACAGTGTGAGTGAAAAGGTAGAAAAGGATGAAAAGGTAAGGTTTGGAAAAGGTGGACAAGGCTGACACCCAACAACGGGAAATGTAAAATGCTGCATAAGAAACATGCAAATGAGCTTTGAGCAAAAAGGCCAGGCCATGGTAAAGAGCATCCTTCACAATATCTTAATGGCATGGTCCACAGCTCAGACAGCAGCTCACAGCACAGGAGGAAGCAGACAGGCTTCAGATGAAACAGACCAATTGGCACTTGGAGAGTTTGGGTTGAGTGGGTTGGGTTGGGTTGGGTTGGGTTAGGTTGGGTTGGGTTGGGTTGAGTTGGGCTGGGCTGGGCTGGGCTGGGCTGGGCTGGGCTGGGCTGGGCTGGGCTGGGCTGGGCTGGGCTGGGTTGGGTTGGGTTGGGTTGGGTTGGGTTTTGGTTATTTTTCATGACAGGATTTCTCTGTGTGGAGGGGGAGGGAAGGAAGAGAGAGGAGGGAGAAAGAAGAAAAAACAACACGGTGAAATGGGTGGTATTTGGCTAAAGCAGATTTTGTAAACATTTTATCACAATAAAATCTGTACCAAAAAAAGGAGGAGGAAGAGGAAGGAAGGAAGGAAAAAAGAAAGAAAAAGAAAAAAACCTCAAGTCAACAACCTCAGCTGTCTCTTCAAGAAAGTAGGAAAAAATATTTCAAAACATCAGGTTGTACATAGAAAGTATATACAATCTTGCCAATTTAAAATACATAAATAGATTAGAAGTAAAAATATATATATATATTAAGGACTCACCCTATCCTGAAAAGGAAACTGGGAAAAGCCGAGCCAGTGACAACTCAGAATGAATCAAGGAAACGATAGTGAAGACCATGGCTGGAAAGCCATACAGAAGGCAGGCGAGCAGAGGATGGGGAAAGCCTTCAACACAGTCCCCTAGGACAGCCGACAAACTTGACAGGCCTCCATTCTGACTGAGAAGGGGACACAGACATGAACGATGCCTGAATAGAGCGGCTGCCTCACCACACACTCATGGAGAGGAAAGGTTGGCGAAGGGGCATACATCTGCAAAGTGAGGCGGGGAGGTGACGGATCTCTGCACTTCGAGAGAGCATGAGGGGTAGAGCATGTTCCCCAGAAAATGACGTCTGTTTGTTACCCTGAGAGACCAGCACTTAATAGGGCAAAGAACTGTAGTTTCAGCTACACTATGTACATTGACATCTGTGTGGGGAGACATAGAAACACTGGATTAGGCGTTGAGTGTTAACAATGGCTGTCTTAAGCTACTGGAATTCTGGAGATATTTGGCAATGAGCTTATTTCATTTTATAATAAAACAATAAAGCTATTTTTGCAGCATTTATCTTTATAGGAGAAAGTCGTGCTATTGAGGGTGTGGGCAGGGAGTTGCACCCATTGTCGTAGTAGAGCTTTGTCTGGAATATAATTTGACAGAAGCTATTAAATTTTAATGTGTGTATATATACACTCACTGGGAATCTGATCTTGTATAAATACTGATATTAATTTGTGAGGATGTGTTGTGGAAAGGGGTGCAGCTGTGAACTCCAGGACTCAGCACTCCCCTGCAAGTCGCTGCGGATCTGTGTGCTTTACGGTAGTTTTCTGGCAGTAAGTGTCTCGAGAGATGCCTCTTCCTCCTCACAGGATCCCCCCAGGGCCAGCAGTGCTGCCTGGAAGATAAAGGGATTTGGGTAGAAGAATATTTGTAAGGCCTAGGAGAAATATGAGGAGAGGAGAAGGAAGGCAGAGAAAAATTTTAAAAGCAGAAAAAAATACAAAAGGATGAAGAGAGAAACAGAGAAAGAAGGAAAAGAAGAGGTTAAAAGGTAACAGGAAAGCCTAGGAAATACTACAAGATGGTCTACAAAGAATGAGCTAGATCATGTTGACCCTGAGAAGGTCAGAGTCGACCAGCAGAGCAAATGACACAAGTAAACTTTGTCTCCCTTTCTGTTAAGGAAAGAAAACATCCTGTGTATTTGTACGTGTAGTTCATGACCACAGAGAAAACTGGAAGGATGCATTCCATCTGGCCAACGGTGTGGAATGAACAGCATTCCTATAGACCTCAAATCTAGCATTCTCGGGATGGCTTGATTGCCATGAACTCAAGGGAGGCAGCGGTGGCTGAGGTACCTTTTAGGTGTGCAGAGGCCATGAGATCCAGCATGCCATTGATCTCATTGAAAGGGACTGGGGGGCTGGAGTCAGCATGCATTGTGGGTAACTCTAGGAGCGGATGCTCCACCAGGTGTGACCGGATGCAAACAAATAAAGAGGACTGACTGGCCCATCACTTACACCAGGCATTCCTGATACACGTGAACAGCTTCAGGTCCCCTTAACCAAGCTCCTTCAAACCCTATTGCTCAGTACACAGCATATTCAAGGCACCTTCACAAAGCCCGAAGCTTATGGAAATGTCCCCCCTCAAGCTCCTGGGGTGGGGGTGAGATCAGTTTTCCGCTATTGGTGTTTTAAATTTCTTGCCACCTTTTGCAGGTGGGGCATGGAGTGATGGAGTGAGTTCTCGGCCAGAAAAAAAAAAAAAATCCAAAGCGAAGCCCCAGAGAATATGCAGCTGAAGAATAAGAAAAAGCAAGCTGAAATGTGTTCACGGCAGCCTGAAGCAATTTAAGAGAGAAGGGGAGGGGGCTTGCCGGAGATCTAGGCATGGAAATTGTTTCCCCTTTTAATGCAGATGGATGAAAATGAGAAAGCTGCTCTCCCAAGAGGAAAACCAACCAAAAGGAAAAGTCTCTTAGCATTCCCAGCAAGATGTGCCTGTGTGTGTACAAACAACTCTGGAAAGGACCAAAGCAACCCTGGATAACGCCATTGTTTCTTCCTCCTCTGCCTTTCAGCTCCTCTGCTTACCAGTCTGCGTGCACTACATACAGAAATGCTCTGTGCACACCTAAGATGCTGCACACGTCGGAATGGTTCGATGCAAACGACACGCTCTGTTCTACACCTGGCTTTCTCAAAATTAGGAGCTTCTTTCCTAGGTTGAACTCTAATTTATTGGGCCAGGTCCCTACTGGGGGACCCTGGAATGTTTCCAGTGGTCT
The DNA here is from genome assembly GCF_004785775.1 of Grammomys surdaster. Lineage (NCBI taxonomy): Eukaryota > Metazoa > Chordata > Mammalia > Rodentia > Muridae > Grammomys > Grammomys surdaster. The sequence goes on along the minus strand of NW_021620771.1, from coordinate 1,918,429 downwards.
GCTATAGCAATGCTTAAGTCAATGCTAACACCAGTATCTGGGATACATTTCCAAGGCCCCCTCACATCAGTGAGTTGAGGTTAAAACATAGGACAAGTTTGCAATGGCCAGTTTTCTAGGTCAGTTTTCTAGGACAACTCCTGGAAGAAAATAGGAAATGTGTTCAGGATCCCCTAAAGCAGAATTTTGACCTTTCCAATTCTGAGCACGGGATTGTAGGAGATCTGGTGCTGGCTAAGCCTCCTCCAGGAGAGGTGACTTTCAAAGATGCCTTCAGTGGGTCAGTGAAGAAAAGATGATTCATCTTTACAAAACAAAATCAAAATCCCTCTTTCCTCTCCACAAATGACTTAGGAAATAAAACTGAAGACTTGGAAAGCATCCATCACCAAGACACTAAACCTAGAATGACTACAGAGCCCAGAGTGGGAATCCCAGTTGGATATGCTGAGAGCCAGACCACCATTGTGGCTGGAAATCTGAGTGGGTGTCAGAGAGGAGATGTGAACTTCTGTAACACGCCGAACTGCTAAAAATTCCTGCGACATTTCCTTCCCCCAATAAACTGTCACGCAGCAAAGCTGTTTCTGACAGGATGGAAGTTCCGTGAAAGCAATATGGAGACCTTCACCCTGCAGGTGCACGTGGGCCCAAGGTGAGTCCCTGAGGATGGTCTCCTGCTGCAGTGTATGTGTGGCTGAGGTTGGCATAGTCAGAGGCCAAGAAAAAAAGAAAAAGAAAAACAAAACCAAGCATGTCTTGCTCTGGAGGGAGGGGCGTGTCTAGCCCAGGCCCACTCCATCACCCCTCCAAGTCAAGGTTATAGGATACAATGAGGTAAGAGAAAAGGTAGAAACAAAGGAAAATGCACCTTACAATAATTACCTCATTAAATTCCTAAAGAGGGGGTTGGGAGAGAGCATTGTTCCCAGTCTATTAACCACATTCCAGAGAAATCAGAGAATAGTGGAAGAAAAAAATCACCCTAATCCCATAATTGAAACAAAACCATTGTTTTCATGTCGACAGTTCTCCGCCCTGACATGATTTGTTATTATTTTCATGAAATTACAGAGTAAGTGGTACAGTTTAATAGCCTCTGTTTTAATTTTCATTAATCATTGTAGCAGACTCAGTTCCCTGGTTGCTGAATTCTTCAAAATCATCACCTCTGGCATATGACCCAGTCACCTCCACACAGCCAGCTTTCCCGGGACAGCCCTTTACAGTGAGCATTTATGCTGCTCTCTGCATCCTGTTTCTGCTTTGTTTTAAGTAAAATTACAACTTCGGGTTGTTTTATTAAGATAAATAGCCCCAGAGGGTAGCAGGCAAAGGACTTCAGAGAGGAGTGAGAGCACAGCCATCCTGAGATGCCCTCGGGAACCTGGGGATGAGAAGCCATCGAGAGTTCACTGTAATGATAGACCAGTAATCGGTGGTTGGTGTGACTCGAGTTTTTATACTGGAGGGGTCAGGGTGGCAGTATTCAAGGCACCGGTGTAGTTAAAGAAGTGATGCTCAAAACTTGGGGTGAGTGCTGGTCCACTTCTGTTTTAACATCATTATCAATAACCCCTCACAACCTCATTCTCAAATGGCCAGTGGAATCAGGTGGGAAAATTTTTATATATATAAAAACTCGGGATGGACTTGATTCCATGTCGAGGAAAGGCTAACAAAAGTTTGAAGGACCCTGATCCCTCAAATGAGACTGGCTGTGGAGCCCACTATGATGCAGCTGCTTCAACGGGCAAGGTCCTGGAGAGTGAGCCACATGATGCAGTCCCCAGCTTGAGTCAGGAGCTGCAAGAACACCCCAAGCCATCCCTCGAAGGCCAGGCACCCTCAAGCTGAAGGCCAGGCCCCACAGAGCTCCGCATCTGGGGAAGTGGAGGCTCATCAAACTGTTTCCTGAATTTTCAGATGACTCCAGCCATGCAGAAATGCTTTCAGCCTGTCACCCATGACTGTGAGTGACATCAAGAAAAGCAAGGGAATGTGGTGATGGTACACAACTGAGAGCATAGGAATTCATCCTCCACAGGTAAATGCGGCAACCAGCCAGCCCAGGAGCAAAGGCAGCCAGCTCTCCTCATCTCTTTCCTGACTGCCAGGAAACTCCGGAAAAACTTTCTATGCAGATCCATGTCTCAAATTAGACCTTGTGACACCCAGACAATCTGGAGCAAGTTTGCTTGCTTGTTTGTTGTTTGCTTGTTTGTTTGTTTGTTTGTTTGTTATGCCATGGAGATCAAACCCAGGAGTTTGGAGAGGATTTATTTCAGAAGTTTTAAAGTTAAAAACTTCTGCAATAGCTTATTGTGATGCAGGTGAATTCACTGAAGCAAAGGGCTGAAGCATTTTGAGAGGCTTCCTGTGCTGCACACAGAAAAGCCAGCTTTAGGTTGTCAGGGCTACTTAGCTTCTACGAGCCCACTGTCCTCCTTCAGTTCGACTTAAAATGGCCTTTTAGTGTAGGGAGCCATGCACTAGCCATCCTAGGAATGAGCAGGAGCCTGGCCTTCTCACCTCCTCCCTGCCTCTGTTTATAACCCACCTCCAGCCACTTCACCCTCAGAGAAGACCCGGTCATCTAGTTCTCAGCAATGGGAATAGGCACTTTGATATCCTCACAATAAAGGACTCTATGAATACAAGTGATAGGAAATTCTCAGCTCTGACTGACACTTTGCAAAAACCAGAGTAAACAACAAGAAGCGCCAGTCGTGTGTGTCTCCACTCGTTATTTTTAGACCATCCCTCATGGTTCAGAGCATACGTGCAAGGTGGGAGAGGTGGTGTTGGCTTGCCAGTCATATTCCATTCTGGTCCCCTCAGCCCCGGAAAGTGCTAGATCCTTGATTGTTTTACTAAAAACATCCCAGAAAGGATTTTTACCGTCAGCTGCTCTTGAACGTTTATAATTTCCTGCATTTGCTGTTGACTGGTATTCCTGACCTTGATAGAAATATCCAGACAAAATGACGAGCCTGTGAGCTGGGACTTTGTCATCCACAGCTTGCAGCACACTGGCAGCGGTCCCTGCATTTTGTACCCACGGCTACAGGAAGTCAGGCTCCACAGACACATTGCTGTGGCCGAGCAGTGGTCTGGGGGCCACCCTTGCTCTGAGTCTCTGTGATCCTGTTAAGCACTGAGTGGGGATTGGTGTTCTCATGTAAGAGCTCTGACACAGATACAAAGATCACTTGAATGATTTAAAATGCCACTGAGAAGATCAGGAGCATTCAGGGCATGGCGCACACCTTTAATCCCTGCACTAGAGAGACAGAGGCAGGAGGATCTCTGAGTTCAAGGCCAGCCTGGTCTACAGAGTGAGTTCCAGCACAGCCAAGGCTACAGAAAAAAAAAATCCATAACTTGAGAAACCAAACCATGAATGAGTGAATGAATGAATGAATTGCCACTGAGTTACATATTCTTTATACTGCCAAGACCCAGGCCTAAAATTCGGTACTTTCAGTGCCAAACGTTCAGAGCATAGGAACTGGATGTTGTGATCTATGACACCGTCTGCAGCAGCACCAGCTGTCCCAGTACTCTTTATCCTCCTAGAAGAGCAAATGCCTTCCTAAGAGCAGCTGTGTCTGTGTGGGGACGGTCCTCACAGCTGGCCCCTGGACTGCTGACATCCTCTCCTAGGAGCGAGTATGGAAGGTCACTGGAACCTCACCTGAGTGCCCAGCCACTCCACTAAGCCATGTGTATGCAATCCTGCCCTATCTGCATGGAGCTTAGGGAAGGGCTAGAGTGTCTACAGACTCGGGAAGATGAGGGGACAGAGGCTCATCCAATGGCGCCAAGGAAGCCATCGTCTCTGCCTGAGGACTTCCCAGTGTGTCTGTTTTGGAGTCCCCCAAGTTTCCATCAGTCATCCCTTTCCAGTGAACGTCAAGATGCATATAAAAAAACCTTACCGGTTCCCCAGGGTGAAAAGTGGTGGAATTGTGTTTGTTTTGTCATTGGGACCTTGGAAGGGAGAGAATTCTCTCAATGGTGTCGCTCTTGGGAGGACAAGTTACCTCAGGATCTTCAGCACCCAGTCGGGAGCCCTCTCTCCTAGTTCAGAGGTCTCCATTTTATCCTTAAGGGTATGTGTTTCAAGAGCCCCGGTGCACACCTGGAGCCCACAAATCCATGTCTATAGTTTCTGCTTATGCCTGAGACAAAGCTCGCTTATAAATTAGGCACAGGAAGATGTTGACAACAAAAACCAATGATAAAACTCAACACATAGCAATGTATTGTAACAAAAATGATGTGAACATGGTCTCTGTCTCTCTCAAAATAGCTGTTGCACTGAAGAGCTTAGCAATGCCAGCCCTTAGTTTGTCTCTTGACTCACTAAGAGATGAGGTTTAACCTTTACAGACGGCCCCAAACAGTACTAGCCTGGGGGAAATCAGAAGCATAAGTGATGGCTTCTAAGTACATATGGCTTTCTCGCCATGTAAAGTTGGAAGTTGTGCATCGTGTTGTCCTAAACCAGGGATTTTCCATACTTAAAACAGGAGGAGTGAAGCTTAGCACTGACATAGAAACCATCCTCACAGCAGACCAACTGTGACCACACATGTCATGTGCAACCCTGACCGTATATATTGTATGCAACCCTGACCCTACATGCTGTGTGCAACCCTAACCCTACACACTGTATGCAACCCTGACCCTACTACATGCCATGTGCAACCCTGATCATGTATACCGTGCATTGGCTTCATGGGTGGACTCTCATTTTCCATCACTCGGGCCAAATAACAAACTGTGAAATTAAGGAACATGGAGAACTCCCACTTCTGATTCTTTCTCTCTTGCCAAGTCCCTGAGCCTTGTATGCTATACTGTAATAAGTTAACAATGGCTAGGACACTACAAAGAGAAAAGTCTATTTCTTCCTTGTTCTCCATTCAATCTGGTGGAGGCTGCTAGAGGGAGGGAAGGCAGAACAGGAGCAAACTCCACACACTTAGTACACACTTAGTTTGACAGGAATTACTGAAAGAAAACACAGGCGTTTCCATCTCCATTAAAGACAGACATAAACACCCCATCAAAGTCCACAACTTCTGCTAACTTCAGATGCATGTGGCATAGACACCTTTGAAAGGCCATGCCATAGTATTTCTAACAACTACTTGTGCAATTATCCCTGAGGCAAGAGGAGCATTCGATGTGACCTCTGACCAGAACACCAGAAGGACATGGGATATGATGTGTGACCAGGCCACGAAGCAGGGACCAGAGCCTGTGGTTCTAGGTCCTGCATTGAAAGAGAAGCAGTCAAATCACAATGCCCTTGGACAGTATCTTTTATTATGAAGTCTATATTAGCTGAATCTCTTGGTGGCTGTAGCAGCTAAGAAAGTCCACAGAGGGGCTCATTTTCATTAATGTGGCTGGAAAGACAATTCCAGAGCTTGTTTTATTTAACATATCAAATCATTCTGTGACTCTGAAGTTTTTCTCCAGCCACTGAGAGTTTTTAAAGGATCATTTCTATGTCTTTGTCTTTCCTTCCCAACGTGGTAAATGACATCTCAGAATGTGGGTATTTAGCAAGTTTGTTCAGCATTCATTTCAAAGAATCAAAGTGAAATGATCATTTCCAAGAACCCAGGCCAGTCAATACAAGAATATCAAGAACTCTGAATGTCTACTTTGCCAAAAGCTTAAAAGGTGGGAATGTCCCGGCTGGGGTTGTGGCTCCACTAGTGACAAACATGCTCTGCGTTCCATAGGATGTGCAGACATCAGAGTTTGTGGGAATTATTTCAGAAATTACAAAACAAGATCCAGAACCACTACAACCCAGCACCACTCCCAAGAGAAGTGCCCATAAAATACTAGAAAAGTGCACTGAAGTATTCTTTGATCTCTTGTAAGTAAAGTTTGGTGCAAACTCATCCATATTCTTTCTGGTCATCTATTCTAGATGCAAGAGGGCTCAGGCTTCCTTTTATTCTGTGGGTTCATTGACCCTGACTCTACTGGATGTGATGCCATTTGTACAGAGTTTCAAAAAGTGACTCTTTTTAACATAAATCCAGAATGTGAAATTTCTCTTTCCAAATAACTGGGCTTTCTTCTCCTCCTGCCAGCAATCATCCCAAGCTGAGAGGGCTCTGTGCTGAGAACTGGGATGACATAGCATTTGCTGAACCAGTTTAATTAACAGCCACCAGCTTATCTAATTATCTCTGTTTCATAACAGCTTTTAAGTGACAGTAAAATTTGACCAAAATATACTTCCCTTATCTCTAAAGGCCACTTTCTCTTAAAAACAAAACATAAACTACTGGCTGATTTTAAAAGCACAAAGGCATTTCTGGGTCAGGCCTTTTGGATAATTTAATGAAATTCAGCACATGGGACGAGCTGGTCACCACACGTGACAAGCATATTGGTATTCGATTCTCACAGGACTGACTCGAGGTGCACGGGAGTCTGTCAGCTGCTGTGTGGCTTTGCCATTTGCATGAAGTGGGCTTCAGGAAAGCAAACATTTAACTCTTTCTCTCCCCGCACCCCCATGGTTATCAGTGGCTAAACGGAGCCATGATGGATGTACAGAATCACGCCGTATCACCAATGGACAAGGTGCTCTAAAACCATAAAGTCTAAACTCCTTCCTAGACTGGAGCCTTCCCACCACCCTCTGCCTGGGCATTCCTATACCGGGGTACTGGGGGCAGGGGAGCTGATTCTGGTCCAAGAAACCCACGAGCAACAGCATCTGGGCAGGCAGTACAGTGACTGGGGGGTTCTGCTCATATCCAGGTCCATTCCTGTAGGTTCCAGGATCTGGTCCTGTGTCATACAGCCTTCAGATGGAATTGTGTGCCACAAATACTGAACGCCATGGGCACCACCATCCTGCTACATGGTGGAAATGTGGAGACATGAGGTGTGCATCCCATGTGGCTCTGCCATGAGCTCCCATTTGATCTGAGTCTAGTCAGATTCTACACAGATCTAAATGAATAAATATATCCTAATCTGCCCATCCCCCAGGACAAAACAATGATTTCCAACTCTTCAGTTGACGTCTATGTTCTCCCTGTTCCCAACCTTTTCCTGTGTCCTCCTAAGTAAATCATCCTTCCTAAACAAAAGTACAATTCTACAACCACCTGTATGACACCGTGCATGGAGCAAATAAATCTAGAGTTTCTAAAGTGGCCACAGAACCCTGTCACACGGGCACCTCCTCTCTCTTACTTTCCATCTGATGGTTCAGATTTAAAGGGACCCCTGCCCTCTTCAGAATCATCAGATAGCCATGTCTGCTTTCTGCTCAGAGACTCTTGTCCCATTCGATATTCTTTGCTTAGATCTCCTCATGGAGAACTTGTTAATGCCAGTCAGTTCTCATCTAACTTGTGAGCACAGAGGCATGGTCAGCCTAGAAGCCCCAGATCTGTTTTCTGTTTCATCATCTTTATATTCTGCATTGCACATAATACAGAACTCTCTGATATCCTATCTTCCCTTCATTTGTCGTTACATACTCCTTCTGAGTCTGAACCATGGCTGGGTAAAGCAGGCACAATATTCATCTGCAGAGTCTTAGTGCTCTGAGTCGCTGGCTTCAGCCTCAGGTCTTCTCGTTTCCAGGTAAAATGCAGCTAGTCCTCCATGGGGCTTCAAGAATCCACCCTCTTCTAGGCTTTCTCTTCTCAAAAACCAGATTTGAACTCCACTCTGCACCTGCCATGGAACTTGGTGATTTGTCTCCAAGGCAAGCCTTGAACCTGGGAAAGAAGCCAGGGTTAGCAAAAGAAGCCCAGGACACCAAAAGTAGCTTCGATAGGCTTTGGCTTTGCCTTTCACGTTTCCCTTCAGTCATCTGCAAAGGAAGGGATGGGTGGAAATCCTAGGCTCTGCGAGTCCTTTCTACCAAAGCCACCCCATTCAGATCCTCCCTTCCAGACTCTTTCATACAATGCCTGAGCATCTGTGTATGGCCTTATAGACAAATACAAAATTCAAGCTAAAGAATTGGGGGGCTTGCCACCTACAATGAACTCTAAAAGTTAAACCGCAAAACGATCAAGTTGACCTCTCAAAGGATGAAATACAAATGATCAGTAAATACTTTTAAATTTGTTCAACATCTTTAGCCATCAGAAACACTCAACAGCTTTGGGATTCAACTCACCCCTGTTAGATACATTATTGTCAAAAAAAAAACAAATGCTGGTGATGATGGGGAAAGGTGGCCCTTATATACTACAGGTGCTGGTAAAGATGGGGAAGGTGGCCCTTATATACTACAGGTGCTGGTAAAGATGGGGAAGGGGGTCCTTATATACTACAGGTGCTGGTGAAGATGGGGAAGGTGGCCCTTATATACTACAGGTGCTGGTGAAGATGGGGAAGGGGGGCCCTTATATACTACAGGTGCTGGTGAAGATGGGGAAGGGTGGTACTTAGATACTGCCAATATGAAGGTGAATTGAAGACACCACTGTGGAAATCAGTATGGAGGTTTCTCAAGAAATTAAAACTAGAACGACTCCATGATCTGGCTACACCACTTCTAAGTATATACAAAGAGGTTTCTTAAATCAGCATACCACAGCAATGTTTGCACAGCCATATTTAACCACTGTACTACTCACATTAGCAATATATAGAACCAGCAGATTCCAGTTAAAGTCATGGATTGAGAAACTGTGGTACATGTGAGCAATGAACTTTTATTCAATCATAAAGCAGAATGAAAACACAGCATACTTTGGGAAATGAATGAAACAGAGACTATTTTAAGCCAAGATAAGCCAGACACAGAAGGACAAATGCCATATTTTCTTTCATATAAAGAATCTAAATTTAAACTTACACAGACACACAGAGACAGAGAGAGAGAGAGAGAGGGAGAGAGAGAGAGAGAGAGAGAGAGAGA
>NW_021620771.1:1897726-1909490 GCF_004785775.1 Grammomys surdaster | reverse complement strand
AGAGAGAGAGAGAGAGAGAGAGAGAGAGAGAGAGAGAGAGAGAGAGAAACAGTGAGAGAGGAGGAGGAAATAAGAGAATGGTGGGGGAACATAGAAGGCAGTGGAATACATATGTCATGAAGGCTGAAATAAGGACAATTTGGGGGAGTGAATAGGATCACCAAGATGATGCAGACATTAAAGAAGGCTGGGGAGGGGGTAGGAACCCAGAGTAACTGCAACTCCGAATGTGCATGGATGCACACATGCACACATGCACCAATAGCATAATGAAACCCTTTATTTTGTATGCTAAGTTTAAAAAAATTAGAGACTGGAAAAGACAAGAGTACAAACTCAAATGCAAGTACCCATGTCTGGTCTCAGGAAGCCCAGTGTGATGGGCCTACTCTCGTATTCTCTTTAGGACAAAGATGGAGGAAGCCTAGGGCTCAGAGTTCATTACAGTGGTCTATCTTTTGTTGCTGTGAAAAAAAATATCAGGAGAAATCATCTTAAGGTCTGAAAGGTTTATTTGGGCTCCTGGTCTCGGCTTCAGCAGTCCATGATCCCACTGTTATTAGTCCTGTGGTGACAAAGAACATCATGGCAGAAGTGGACACGGAAGAAAGCTGCTCGCCTGAGGCATCCAGGGAGCAGAGAACAAAGACAAAGAAGTGTCTGGAGATAAAGACAAAGCCTTCCAAGGCCCCATCTCCAGTGACCTACTTCCCCAAATCGTCTGTGCTTCCTAAGAGCCCGTTAAGCTATGAGCTCATCACCAGGTTTGCCCATTCCCACCTCTCGGGGATACCACTGCCTGGCGATCAGGCCATTAAATTTCAACACTGCTAGCAAAGCCACCTGTCCTAGGAAGCTTTTTGTAAGCCTCTGGCCTGCATCCACCACTTGCTTCTCATCTTTCAAGTCAGGAGGTGAGCTAATTTCTTGGCTGAATCAACTCAACAGAGAGCCAAAATGGTTTGATAGTCATCTAATTTGAAACCAATGTAATGGGCCAATCCAGAAAATTTGGTCCACAATGGAATTCATGACTTGAAATTTGTTTCCACTGTCTCAGAAACCAGGTGTGCAGAACACTTCATGCTGGTGGAGTCTTCTGTATAATAATAAAGTGGGCCCTTAAAACCTTAGAGTCAGACATCCATGACAGATTTTTAGGATACATACAAGCCCGGCCCCTCGATCCTAGCCATGGCTTTGTACCTGATGCCCACACAGTTCTTTTTGCATACCTCCAACTCTGTGACTAGACTATGTTTACCCTCATCCCCTCCGGGATGTCACAATCAGGATTAAATTACAATCAACTCCATTGTCACCTCCTCCTCGATGAGGTCTTTTGACAACCGTGTCTCAAGTAGTTCTCATTCTATCCTCTGTCACTGTACTGTTTCCTCTGGGTGCCTGTCCCAACCTATGGTGACTCACCTGCTTCTTATGGACACCTTCTGCTCCCCTCAGCACCTTCACTGCCAAGTTCCAGGGACCCGGTAGCATGTCCCAGCAAACAAGCAGATTCTCAGCCTGGGTGACTTAGAGCTAGTTCCTCCCTCCAGATGAAATATCTGTGGCCTAGGGAAGTTAGTCCCTCACTAATACCACCGTTCAGCACTCCAGTCCTTAAGCCTCCAGAAGAGCCCAGAGCTGTTCTCCTGCAGCTCTGCTCTGGCTCTAAGGTTTAGCTCTTTGACGGTTAGTTCGCCAAATAGAACAGGCATAACCATTCTCCGGAATGCAGCTTTAAAGCTCTATCCACTTAAGTTGAAAAGCAAGTGCCCCTGCGAGCTGGCTGTTAAGAAACAAGGCTAGCCACCAGCAAGAACTTTTCAAATGTAACATTGCTGATGTTTACACTAAAGAGGAACGAGTGATGCTTAAATCATCATTGTAAGCTCACTACATGAGACAATTGAAACAGAACACCAAAATTAAAGGTCCTGCCCTTGTGTTGTTTACCTGGTAGAGAACATGAACATTTGGGCGATATTTGTCTTTAAAGGATAAAGAGGTGATAATCAGGAAAATAACCTTATATTTATGTCAAATATTACTTCATAAAATTCCAATTGCGTTTTAACTTGTTTACCACCATGAACCCTGTCGTTGGTCCTCATGTGATACTCTAGTAATAACACGTATGGATTTTAAAGAAATGAAAACTGTATGGAAGTAAATGTAAATGTAAATTCATAAGAGAAAAATGTTCTTTATTGGAGGCTTATGAGGAACATTCTTAGTGATGTCATTATGATACTGGCTGCTTTAATAAAGATAATATGTCACCACTAATATTTCACCATTCTATGTATTTGTGTGTTTGCATGTAAGTGCTAGAGCAGAAGTCAGAGAACAACTCAAAGGAGTCAGTCCTCTCTCTCTCTCTTCCACATGGGGTCTAGGTGTCAAGCCCAGGTCATCAGACTTGGTTGGTATTAAGCACCTTTGCCCACTAAGCCATCTTGCCAGTCCAGTGTCACCAGTTTTTTTAAGTCCTGGTAGTAACCTGGGACATAAAATAATAACAACCTAGTGCCTTGGTAAATCTCTCTCTACACCTTAACACCCCACATGAGGACAGAACTGAAGAGTGGGTATTTCTCCACCTCAGTGGCTCTGAGCATTGGAAGACAGCTGAGACCAGGGATAGCCTTTGCTACTGTTCTTGTACTCTAACCACTGTCCCAAAGAAATAACCTGTGAGAACGGGTCTCAGTAAAAAGCTGGCATGGCAGAGACATGGAGAATTCCCCAATCATCGCACCACATAGCACTAAGCAGCTATGCTGCCACCTTCAATGAGTCTAAGGAAGGGTCATACCCCATTCTTGCCTCCTCCTGGCCTCTCACTTATGGAAACCATGATGATCCCACAGGGCCCATAAGTGAAAAGTCAGAGCCACAGGAGCAGGACACCAACTTTGAACAGCACAGACTGGTGTTCACATTGTCCTGTGTCACAGCCCTCTTAGAGTGACCATGGATTCCCTCCTCTGGCTCTTAGTCAACCTCAGTTCAGCTCTGAACTCCAAGGCCAGTACACAAAGGAAGTCTACTTGAGTCTGAAGGGTGTGGCCTTTGGGAAGTCAGCAGGTCAACGAGCCTCCAGGGTCCACTATGCCACTGGCAGGGCCCATGTCATACTGGCCAAGGCACCGCCCTATGTGGTTTTGGAGCACGTCTGCCTCACATAGAAAACATCGCTTCCTTTGCTCTCGTATTTTCCTCCAGCCTCAGCCCCTGAGAATGAATGCACGATACCAGGTGGAAACCGAATGCTGCTCATGAGAACAACAGCTCTCCGCAGAGGGCCACCAACACACTTTAAACCCAAGGGGGTTACCCTCAGACACTTGGGCCTGCCACCCTGGGTAAGAGAGCTATAAACACAAAACAAGTCACGCTGAAGCTGCATTACTACACACAACCTCTCTGAAGGCAGGCTGTTCTTGGGCCTTGAGTAAATCTTGTGGAAGTTTGTCCATTCATCTAAGTTGGCCTCCTCTGCCTGCCTGTGTGTTAAGATATCTGCATGCTGCATAAACGTGAAAAAAAAAAACTTAACTTGTAGGAAACAACTTCTCGCTATCATAATGAAACCTTCCTCAAAATAACTACAGGTGAGGCACAGTTACCCCTCTAAGTATTTTTGGTTCAGTCTCAAAGGGAGGATCAATAATGAAGTCATCCCAAGCAGCACCTCTGAATAAAGGTGGCACCGAAACCAGAGCACTTGCTTAGCATCCAGGAAGCCTGGGTTCAACTCCCTGGCACTATACAAAAACAAAACAAGAACGAAAACAAAAACAAAAAACCCAGAACAAATCAATATAAAATCAGAGTATCCGCAGGCATTAGATACTCTGAGCCCAACATTAGATACTCTCCTGAGCACAACCCCTGCCCACATGTCATAAAGACCCAGAGAGCTACAACAGGATTGAAGCCAGCATTCTTCCCAGGCCAGTGGAAGGAAAATGGTGGAAGATTGGTTTTGAAATCTTGACATGATCTATACAGACAGCTTGGGTTGATGCTCTGAATCAGGCCCCAAAGGGACGCCAGAGCTGACATCTGGGCTGTTCCAAGAGTCTGCTTGCCATTCTATGTGCACAAGTGATCGACCTGCTCCACAGACATATGGGCAACCAATACCTGGTCAGGCTTTGATATAGCCATGTCATCTAGAAGATCAGAAAGGCCACGAGCCCTAGGCTCTTCCACATCAGCCAGAGAGTTTTTTTCTCATCAGCCACATCTGATGAGAGTTTTTTATAACATTTCTGTAGTTATTCTGATACCCCCTAGAGTTTGACAGCCAATGGCCCACTCCATAAAAAGCCTAAGGTAACTAAACAGGCAGATGTACTTCATTCTTTTCTTCATACTTCATTCATTCTTTCATTCATACTTCAGTAGTTTCATACAGGTCAGTGAATTCAATGAGTTGAAAGAAGACATAAAAACTAGCTCAATGAAATTAAAGAGGCAAAAAATTAATGCCTGAGTGGTGGCCAAGAAAACACAAATATATGACTGAAGTAAATGAGGAAGATAATTCACGATCTGAAAACTGAATTCAGTAAAGAGATAGAAATATTGAAGAGCACTTGAGATGAAATAAAGATGGAACAAAAACGGGGGTGTCAATCATATTCCACTTTCCTGCGAGTTGTGAGTGTTGGCGGCAGAATCATGGTGGACATAATGGAACTTCCGAAAGCGCGCGTCAACGCCAGCATGTTAACACAGTATATCGACTGGCCCATGTGCTTCGTGGGGAAGCTAGAAAAGATTCATCCTACTGGAAAAATGTTTATCCTTTCAGATGGAGAAGGAAAAAATGGAACCATTGAATTGATGGAGCCACTTGATGAAGAAATCTCTGGAGTCATAGAAGTAGTTGGAAAAGTCACAGCCAAGGCAACCATACTATGTGCATCTTATATTCAGTTTAAGGAAGATTGCAATCGTTTTGATCTTGAACTTTACAATGAAGCTGTGAAAATTATCAATGAGTTTCCTCAGTTTTTTCCTTTAGGGCTTACACAACATGAATGAGCTTCTTGAGTTTCCTAAGATTGCCCTTGAGCTACATTGAAGGCTATTAAAGAAGACTCCTTCAGCTTAAGGGGGAAATACCTATCACTTCTAATATTTAATTTGCTCTTTTTTATGTATTTTTTTGTAAATCTAATATGATAGTTTACAACTAAGTCTTTTTATAAATTTTTAAAAATTGATACTTCAATATATGGTCTGAATAATAAAACCAAAATATGAAAAAAAAAAAGATGGAACAAAAACAAAAAAAAAACCAAAACAAGCAAAAAAGCCTCAATTACCCAATTAGAAAACTCAAGAGGCTCAAGTAAAGCAAACAAGTAGAAGAACAAGACCACTCAAGCAAAGAATGTAAAAAAAAAAAATACTGAGAGATATGCAAGAACAGTGGGACACCATGACAAGACCAAATCTTTGAACTAAAGCCATAGGTAAAGGAGAAGAATCCCAGATCAATGTCATAGACTGGATCTTCAACATGGTCATAGAAGAAAACTCCCCTAAATTAAGGAAAGACATATCCATATGAAAACATGAAGCACAGAACTCCAAATAGACATGTCTAGAAAAGAAACTCCCTATGGCATATTATAATGAAGACATTATACAGAACAAAGAGGGGTCACAGAAAGCAAAAAAGAAAAAACGAAATTCCACACATAAAGGAAAACTCATCAGAATAACAACTATTACTCAATGGAATCTTTAAAGTCTGGAAGAGCTCACAGCAATGCACCCCAAGTTCAAAGGCAGATATTGAAACCTAGAGATCTTAACTCAGCAAAACTATCTGTCATAGTTGAAGGATACAGAAAAATTTTTCATGATATAAACAAGCTAAAAGAATCCATGTCCATCAAACCAGCCCTAGAGAGAATACTGGAAACCATGTTCTAGACTGAAGAAAGGAATGAGAGAATACAGAAACCAAGCAAATGAAGCTACAGTTATGGAAACACAAAATAGAAATAATAACTAAACAGAAAAATGATAATGACCAACACATATCTTTCAATAGCTTTATATACTAATGGCCTCAATTCTGCAATCGAAGCAAGTAAGTTAGTTCAATGGCTTATAAAACAAAATCTCATATCTCTTGTTGTCTACAAGAAACTCATAATACTTTCAACAATAGGTGCTACCTACAAGTAAAAGAATAAAAAAAATCTATTCTAAGCATATGAGATCAAGAAGCAAGCAGGTGTCACTATCCTAATATTGACAAAATAGACTTCAAACTACAACTAATCAAAATAGAGAAAGACAGACATTTCATTCTAACCAGGGAACAATTAACCAAAAAGACATTACAATCCCATACATACATACATACATACACTAAACTCTGGCACACCCAATTTTATAAATGCAAACTATTGAACTTAAAGACAAAGATTAAATCAAAGTCTGTAATAGTAGATAGTTTTAATACCAGACTTTCCCCAAAAGACAGGTCATCTAGAAAGAAAAACAACAGAGAAACTCAGAATTAAGGGCATCTTACAGCAAATGAACCTAATAGATATCTACAGAATTCTTCATATAAACAACAAACAATGAGCATTCCACTTAGCAACCCATGGAAGCTTCTATAAAATAGACCACATCATCAAACACAAAATAAATCTTAATAATTTCAGAAAAATTGAAATAATTCTATGTATCCTATCTGACCACAATATAAGAAAGCATACAATCAATAGCAAGGGAATCTGTGTTAATTACACAAACTCATGGAAATTAAATAACAAACTACTGAAGGATGAATGAGTCAATGAGGAAACCAAGAAAAATTAAAACTAAATATAAAAGTCCTGGCACTAAATGAAAATGAAAACACAGCCCAACAAACC
This sequence comes from Grammomys surdaster, assembly GCF_004785775.1. Classification (NCBI taxonomy): domain Eukaryota; kingdom Metazoa; phylum Chordata; class Mammalia; order Rodentia; family Muridae; genus Grammomys; species Grammomys surdaster. The sequence continues at coordinate 1,902,570 of NW_021620771.1, read as the reverse complement.
CTCTGGGACACATAAAACATTTCCCAAGAGGGAAATTCATAGTCCAAAGTCACTATACTGGAAAAAAAAAGCACAAATAAATGACTTAATGGTACAATTCAAGCATTTGGAAAAACAAGAACAAGCCAACCCAAATCCAGCAGACAGCAGAAAACAATAAAAATAAGAGAAGAAAAATGAGTTAGAAGGAAAGAAAACAACACGAAGAACCAACAAAGCTAAAGTTGGCCCCTTAAGAAGATAAGCACAATGAACAAACTCTTGGCTTAATTAAGCAAAAGAAAGAAACCATACCAATTAGCAGAATCAGAGATGAACAGGAAAATGTTACTTTACAACAGACATCAAAGAAATTACAATTAACAAATGAGAATACTTCAAAAACCATTCAGCTTTTGAAGTTAGAAATTTTAAGCTAGAAAGAGATGGACAAATGTCTAAATGCATCCAAACTACCAAGATGAAGAACTATAGGCAATTAATGACTTGTGACAAGAGAGACCCAATCTTCTCCAGGAACAAGCTCCCCAATGTCACAAGCCCTAAACACAGAGACATGAGCAACACTGCACCACCTCACTAGGTTAAATCTGTCTCTCTCCCTCTCTCTCTCTCTCTCTCTCTCTCTCTCTCTCTCTCTCTCTCTCTCTGTGTGTGTGTATGTGTGTGTGTGTGTGTGTGTGTGTGTGTGTCTGTGTCTGTGTCAGTGCCACATGCCCATACATGACTGTGCACATGTGTGTTTAAAGAATAAGAGACACAAATTTGAGGAGTGAAGATAACATAGGTGCCTTTGGAAGGAGAGAAAGTGGGAATTGATGTAAATTCTCATTTATAAAATTCTGAAAATATGAATAAAAAGTCATTAGTTCCTCCTGTGTCTAGGCCAACAGAAATTCATTCTGGAGAAGTGTCCATAAAGAACTTCGCATCCACAATCCCTGTTTGTGGGCCTGAGGAAGTCTTCACTCTTTTCAGGAGTGAAGACCCTACTTCATCAGAGCCTGAAACTTACACTGGAGGCTAAGACTGTCTTCTAAGACAGAAGTCTCAAATGAGATGGCCTAACCGCATGTTTGACTGTTGAGGTTTGGTCTTGCTGTCTATTGTCTAAGTGTGGGTCCCCAAGACCTGGTTGTCCCAGAGACAGAGAATCTGCATGTAGAACCAAGTGACACTCTGTGACCTTGCCCCCAAGTTATTTCTGATTGGTAAATAAAGATGCCAGCAACCAATAGCTGGGCAGAAGAGACATAGGTGGGGTTTAGAATTCCCAGGCTTGGGAGTCAGAGCAGAACCACAAGTTGGGGATAAGGTGGATGAAGAAGAGAAGCCACCATGGGTTAGGTGAGTCATGAAAAAATGGCCCTGAGGGCTGGCCAATTGGAGTTAAGAGCAGCTCAGATGAAAAATAGTAATGTCACAGGGTTATCGATAGGAAAGTAGATTCTAGTAGCATACAGGGTAGATATCTGCCCAACTCTTGTGCTGTTTAAGGCTTATTGTAAAAATAAAGATTGCGTGTGTCTTTTATCCAGAAACCAAATGGTCAAAGACAGGGTAGAAACCCCAGATTAGGATTTAAAATTTCTACAACACTTGATCCTACCCTGTGGGTTCCTCCCCTTTAGGACTACCATACAGACTGGGGGTTCTACAAGGAGCAGAGTGCATGGATGCCTAGGAGACCAAGCTCATTCCAAAGTCTGCCAAGAGCCCTGAGACTGACAATGTCCAGGGAGAGACAAAGGACTAGCTGATGAAGGCCAGGTATCAGACCAGCTATCAACCCAAGTTCTCCTCTTCTGTAGCGTCCCTGAAAGCAAAGACCCAAAACAGGGTGGCTGTGCTGTGCTAGCAAACTGCCTTCCCACTCACTCTTCTGGACACCCAGCTGGACAGTCTTTCCTAGTGCTTGAGGCAATGCTTCCCTCTCACCCGAAGAACCCCAGGAAAGTCCATCATAGGTATGCACATTGACTACACCCACGGGTGCTATAAGAAGTAGATGGGGACCCCCAAATCTCAACTCTCTGAGAATAACTTCCCCTAATCTAAAGGCTCCAGTATAACCCTGGTTCAGCATTTGAAATGTGATCTGGTTGTAGGGAACCTAGGGGCCTATGAAATCTTCCTCCTTCAAAATAGTTTTCTAATTTATAGAGTTGACATCTACTCAAGAGAAAAGGGTTGGATTTATTGCTGGTAAAATAATAAGTGTGTAACATGATACCTCTCTAAACCTCACTATGTATTTTTATAGGCCGATCAGTAATTATCTCCAGCAATGTAGCACTGACAGGTCAGGAGAGGACTCCTTGGCTGCCTGTGGGAGGGGAGAGTCCAAGGCCAGCCTGACTGCAGGAAGACCGCAGGACAGGGCAGCACCAGGAAGAAGACAAGAACACAAGGCTCAAGAACAAGAGAATCAGGAAGCCATGGAGACAGACAGAGGTGGTGGGCAGGACAGAAGGGAGCCAGGAGCTTGTTCACAACAAACTCAGGAACCCTATTCTTACTCCATGCAGGCAGTGACTATCCCTTCAGGGCTTCCTCCTGGTAAATCGAGCACAATGAGGATCCCAAGGGTGACTCATTCTATCCCCAGCCTGGCCATTTCCCCTTATGAGTTTTACTCAGACCCCCCCTCACCACCACCAAAAAAAGGTAGCCAAATTAGGAATGCTCATGGATATAAAGGCACCAGTTCTGCTGGCCTGCCACCTCCACCCTTCACATTTTTTGCCTGGTTTATGCTGAGAATCTCCATAAAATTCCTCAGCAAAGACGTATTCATCAAGCCCCAGTAGCTTCTACAGAAAACAACCCAGACACTTCTGTGTCATGGTAGACTGAGCTAGAGAAGTTGAAATAGGCATGTCCCTGAAGCACAAGGAAGGCTGCCATTGGCCTTGTCACTATCCAAGTTGACATAAGTTGACAGTTCAGCTGCAGAAGGGCACCAAAGAAGAGAGGTGTACTATATGACACTCACCTCCAATGTTGTTCTTAGATGCAGAGAAGGATTGTCAAAGGAGCTCACCCCCAGGCTGGGGTCTGGAGGACAAGTCTAAGTCAATGGTCGAAAAGGGAACAGATACTCATGGAAGCTTCCAGAAGGCGCTCAGTTTCAGCATCTGAGAATAGAGTTGTAGAAGGATTTTTTTTTTTTGGTCTTTATTATTTTTGTTCTTTTGGCCAACTCATAAAAATTATAAATATGAACGGGTACAGCATGATGTTTGGCTCCATGAATGCACTGAGTAATGATAGCCGCCACTTTGAAAACTATCATTTCCATTTCTATTGGCATTTCTTTGTTATATATAACGGTGTGTTTCAAAGCTATTACAAATAGGTACTGACATGTAATCTGCAAATAAAAGTACTGTGGTCTCTTCCTTTCTTATTTGTGTCTATTTTTTCTCTTGTCTTATATCAATGGGACTATATCAAATAAGAGAAGATAAAAATGGAAACCCTTGTCTAAATACCAGTGTAAGTGGAAATGCTTTGAGTTTTTCTTCATTTGGTATGGTGTTAACTGTAAATGTATCATATATGGCCTTTACTGAGTTGAAATATGATCCTTCTATTCTACTGTCTCTCATGCTTTTATCACCAAGATATGTTGGACTTTGTCAAAGGCTTTTACTGCATTTTTGAAATGATCATATGACTCTACTAACTTGATGTACTACTTTTATTGATTTGTAGATGCTAAATCATTTTTGCTCCGTGGAATGAAGACCAGGTGATAGCCAAAGGTCCTTTGATGAGTGGCTGAATTCGGTGCATTTTGTTGAGTATGTTTGAGTCTGTATTCATCACTGAGGCCAACCCATAATTTTCTGTTGTGTCTTGCCTTTACCTGGCCTTATCAGTGTAATTAATATTGGCTTCATAAAATGAATCTGGTAGTGGTTTTCCCCTTCTATGTGATGGGATATTTGAAGAATATTAGTGTTTGTTTCTAAAGGTGTGGCATAGTTCCACAGTGAATCCATCTGTGTGGGCATTTTGTGGTGCAGTGGCTTCACTACTGCCTGAGACTCATCAATTATATGTCTGTTTAAGCTGTTTACACGCTCCCAGTTTAACTTTGGTCAGCATCTGTGTATCTAGTAATCTATCCATTTCTAGTAAGTTTCTCAGTTTGTTGGAATGTATATTTTCAATGTATGCCTGAATAATCCTTTGAATTTCATTGATATGTATTGTAAAATATCTCCTTTTTATCTCTAATTGTATTAATTTCTGTCTTTATTTTGGTTAGCTTAGTTTAATTTCTCGATCTTTCTTATCTTTTCAAGCAATCCATCTTGTCATTATTTTATTTGTTATTTTTGTTTGAATTTAATTAATTTCTTTGTTGTCTTTATTATCTCTTTCCATCAGCTGGCTTGGGGTTTGGCTTGTTTATGTTTTTCTAAGACCTGAAGCATGTTATTAGGTTATTTATTTAGGATTTCTTTAATTTCTTACTGTAGGCACCTAGGGCTAGAACCCTGCTCTTAAATTGCATACCAGAGGTTCTGGTTTACTGTATATTAATTTTTTAAGCTCCAGATAGTTTAAAACATCCTTATTCTATTTCAGAGAAGTTTAATGGCTGCTAAGAAAAATATGTATCCTACTATGGTGCGTGGAATATTCTACAGATATATGTTAACTTGATTTGATCCACAACATCATCTAATTCTGATGTTTCTTTGTGATTTTTTTTTTTTATGGAAGGCCTATGTACTGGCATTTTCTCAAGTAAGAGATTCTCAACCCAGATGTATCTAAGATTCTGCGAATTTGACAAAAACCAACAGGTACAAAGTCTTTCACTAGATTTA
>NW_021620771.1:1857726-1895226 GCF_004785775.1 Grammomys surdaster | reverse complement strand
GTATGGCTCAGACCAGATTTCTGCCTTACATAGTACTGTATAGTTCTGACTCAGAGTTCCCCTCTAACTAGAGATACATTACAGGCCAGGTTATACAATACTGGCCCACAACCCCTGCTCTGGGTTCCCAGTGTGAGCCTTACAGAAAGAGTCTTGGCTCTGCACAGCTACTGGGTCGGCAGGGACCTCCTGGAAAGGTTTTTGTCACTGCTCTCATATCAAGTGTCAAGAAAAGACTTTTCCTTAAACACCCTTCCCCTTCCCTGTGCCCCTTCTAGCTGTGGCTTCTGTCCCTCCCTCCATTTCTCCTTCCCACTCCACCCTCCCTCTCTTCCTGTCTCCAGCATCTTAAAATTGCATTCCTGAATGTACAGTGCAAACTAATGAGGCCCTCTTTATCTGAAGTTGTGGTCCTGACCCTTGGCCATTGCTCTCATGATGGGAGAACATTTCCCAGTGCGGGCTGAGCCCTCTGGAACAGGCTCCAGGCTGCATCCTGCTTTAACATTTTCTCTCTTCGCTACTGCAACTAGTGGGACTACACTGTCACTCTGTAAGACAGCGGCTCTTCAATCATCCCTGATTCAGTCCCCCAGAGACATTGGTGTCCTATGCATAACTGTCACCCACACTTTAAGAAGCTTCAGTATCCAAGTCAGTCACACTCAGAAGCCCACCCCAGCCAGGGTCCTGGATGAGATGTCTGAAGGAAATCTATGGGGCTAATTAATAATCTGCCACCTCACTCTTCTGAGAACCACTGAGAGCTGCTCTCAGCAGAGCACGAGGATATAACCCGGTAGTTCTAACGATGCTCCCACAGTGGACAGTAGGTCATCAGAATGTATCCATCTTAGAATGTTTCCTGTGGGGAGCTTTAGCGTAGCTAGAAGAACGGAAGAAAGGAAACGATGAACTGCAGTACTCAATTACTCAGCACGCTAAGACACTGAGATTTCCCCACCTCTCAATGTGCTGAATGTAATCCATTTCTCCAGACAAGCCATTTGTGATTAAAAATAAGACCACATCTCTTGAGCATTTTTTAACTTTATTTCCCTCTGCCACCATCAGTGTTAGGTCTCCCAGCCCTTGGTGCCCCATGCCTGGAAGCATTGTCTAGTTTTCTTCTTCCCTGTGGCCCCCTGGTGCCTTGGAGTGGTTAAGCTTAAGCAGGGGCTACTTACAAGGATTTATGAACAACTGAAGAATTTCCCATGGCCCCACAGAGCTGCCTCAGGATGTACTTCTGTGTAAGACAGAAGGACAAACGCCATGGCCTGTGGTGTCCTGGAGACTGTGTCTAAGAAAGGGGAATAGGGGACAAAGGCGCTCATCTAAGATCAGAAACAAAGCAGAACACTTACAGGAAGGAAACACTTGGAACCATGCTGCAACATCACACAACCTGCAAAGACAGAACCAGGCTCCACGCAGCATCTCAGCATTCAAACCCGGACCCCATCTGAACCATCCTCTGCCTCTCTGGGTCCACCATGTTCTGTTGAAAATACTTCCCACCCCAAGATCTGAGGGGAGGTGATGGAAGGAAGGCAGTTGAGGGAAAGATGACACAGTCGCTATGCAAATACCAGCTCCAAGCCACATAGTCAAGGCACAGCTCTAGTCACGTGAGTCAACCTGACATCAACATACAAATGTCATCTGTGTACCACTTGGGCCCTGGAACAAACAGGGTGTCACAGGCATCCAGTCATCAGTGCAAGAATGGAAAGACAAGGTCAAAGCCGACCCTCAAGGGTGGACATAGTAAAGAGTATTATGAGCCAGTTTGTACCTGTTCCACCTTCCTGGCAATTGTACACAAGTCCTGAGGAAAGGTGTGAGATCTATGGTCCTTTCTGGCTCTGCAGGCTCTGAATCAAATTGCAGTTAGAACACTGATGCTATTACCTTAGTTCTTTGTCTTAGAGCTTTACAAGTCAAACACTGCAAATATATGCCAGTCCATCCAAGCACACTGTGTTGAAAGTACATGTCAGGAGCCTGAGAATGACACTGGGCTGTATCAGAATAAGCCAGCTTTTCAGAGGTGAGACAAGGCATCCCTATATACTGGCTACATCACACCTGTGAATGGAAATGAGCAGTTTGGCCCTGTCGGACAGTAACAAGGGCTTCTCAGACAATCCAAGAGCAAGTGTCTTATCTGATACACAGGCAGCCAGGACTTCACGACAGAGGCAAGTTGCTTCAGGAGTCTAGGAGGTGTTGATCTGTGTGACACTGAGCAGTCTCATGGGTAGGAACACCCTTCTACCCAGCCCTGGCTTATTTCCAAGTCTCTAGCTTTTTAAAGCAGAAACAATGACAATTCTGACCCTTGTCATTTCCTAAGAACACTTATGGGACAAAGTCAGTGCTGCAGTAAACAGCCTGGGAGCCAAAAGTCTCTGGCTCCAGTGAGCATGTTAAGAATGATTCATCTGATGAAAATTCTCTTTCTAAAGAGAGAAAGTCAGGTTAAACAAGGCCCTGCACACAGTGGTCTTCCTGTAGCAAACAAATCTCAACCCTATCCATCAGACCAGGTGAGGGCGTGCTCATCCACCAAGCCCACAAATGGCCAGTGTGACTGTTAGCTCACACTTGCAAATGACAAGATGAGAAAGATGATAAGGAGGAAGAGGAGGAGGAGGAAGGTGGAGGGGAAGAGGAAGAGGAGTGATGAGGAGGAAGAGGAGGAGGTGGTAGAGGAGAAAGAAGATGAGGAAGAAGATGGAGGGGAGGAGGAAGGAGGAGTGATGAGGAGAAAGAGGAGGAGGTGGCTGAGGAGAAGAGGAAAAAGAGGAAGAGGAGGAGGTAATGATGGTGGTGACAGTAATGATAATTATGATAAAAATGTATTTTTCAAGAAATACCCACAGGCTTGCCTATAAGTCATATTCTGATGGCAGCATTCCCTCAGTTGTGGTTCCTTCTTCCCAAATTACTCTATCTTGTGTCAAGTTGACAAAAACCTAACTCACACACCAACACTGTCTCAGAAGAGCAATAGGTCAATGATGTCTAGTTCTCCATAGGGCAGAGTGAGGAGAATCTAGTTCTCCATAAGGCAGAGTGAGGAGAAGAGGTGCCTTCAGGGGCTGGGGAAGCATATGGGCCCCAGAGGAAGCTATAGCAAAAGCCATGGCCTGAAGGAGTGCCAGGGGCTGGGAGGCAGAACCTGGAGAACAGAGAGTTATGGCCACCAAGATTTGAGCATCAGGTAGCTGTGTTCAGGTGCACTTGATCTTGTGACTTCAATAGTTACAGCCGTGTCTTGGTACTCATGGGTAACTAATTCCAGGACCCCCTTACAGATACCAAAGTCTGAAGATTGTGGGTTTTTTATGTGTTCCCAGAAAGTGCATATTCTGAAGGTTTACTCACCATCCTAATGCAACTAAGCAGGACCTACTAAAGGGAACTGGGTCATTGGAGTTGATCCCTTATAGGTGATATTTGAACCTTAAGTCAGTCTCTCTCTCTCTCTCTCTCTCTCTCTCTCTCTCTCTCTCTCTCTCTCTCTCTCTCTCTCACCATTTGCCATGCATGAGGTGAACAGCTTTTTTCTTCTACATGCTACTACATCATATGCTTCTTGCCACAGGATTAAAGCAATCAATTCTAGAATAAAGTTGAAACTTCTGAATCCATGAGCCAAAATAAACCTTTCTTCATAAGTTACTTACCTCAGGTATTTTGTTACAGTGATGGAAAGCTGACTAACACACTGAGAAGAATGCTCATAAAATAAGCCTCTGTATGTATACAGGCTACAGCCTGCACACATTCCCATATGCTATAACTTAACTCTAGACGACTTAGAGTGCCTAATACAAGGTAAATGTTATATAAACAGTATTACTATAATATAATCTATTAAGAGAATAGCAAAAGGAAGAAAGTCTATCTCTGTTTTGTATAGTACAGACGCAGTATTTTTTCATTGATTTTGATCAGAATGTGATTGAATGCACAGATGCTGAACCCATAGATATCCGGACATGATGTGAAAGTTTCTGATTTCTTTAAAAACTCACTTGTGTCACGTGATGTTTTTCTGGATGGTGTCTTGTGAGAGGGCATATGATGTTTTGCTGAAAACACTTGAGAGGGCATGTGAGGTTTAGAAAGAATATAAATAGAACCCACAGACAGTGAAAGGACATTCTTGCATTGCAATGCTTCGCTGGTCTTCTCTGGTTTTCTCTGGTCTTTGCTGGTCTTCACTGGTCTTTGCTGGTCATGCAATGCTTCCCTGGTCTTCTCTGGCCTTCACTTCATAGAAATGTACCAAAGAACTTCTTGTGGTATTCCAGTTGATGCTGGCTGCCCAGCTCCCCCTCTCCACCCCAGTTCCTGGGGCCATGCCTGGCACATAGTAGGAGTGCTGAAGGCTGTGATCTGACTTGGACTGGAGCAGACCCACTGGGTGGTCTGCACACCCACTCCCGACTCTTGGCTGGTAAAAAGAACTACGTCTAAACAGGTCCACAACCCCCTTTTTCTATTAACCTTCTTTCTCCCCTACCTCTGGATGGTAGACTAGAAGGGAGGTCCTGACCAGTCTTGTCCTGCTGGTCTCCCTACCCTGACTGTCCTCCATTGCACCCAAATCCTACACAAGAACCCTACATCATCCTCATCTGCTCTGTATTTCCTTTGCTATGGTTTGTATCACTTTCAGCCTTGCTCTATAATTTGTGAATCATATCAATTACTTGATGGCTGCCTGCCCCCTGTCCCATCCCACCCTCAGCTTAAGTAGTCTGCAGTTGCAGAAGAGCAAGAATCTTTGCTCAGCTCCCCCTTTCCACCCCAGTACCTGGGACTATGCCTAGCACATAGTAGGAGTGCTGAAGGTTGTAAACTTACTTGGACGGGGGCAGACCCACCTGGTGGTAATTGCTCAGCCGCCACTCTCCGGGCAGCTTCCCTGCACAGACTCAGACCCAGCCCTCTGTCCAGACATGGATCTCCCTTCACCACTGATTGGAACCAGATGGGGTCTCAGCTGTAATACAATTGAACACTGACTTCAGCAAAGTAAGTGAATTACCAAAATGTAGTCATTATAATCCATCTTCATCTTAGTGACACACTTGGCAAGCTATAATGAACCAGGACTTTAAAAGTGAATGGGAATTTGCAGCACTCTCAGCTCTGCCCACAGGACCCAAATCTGGCAGAGTTGTCATGTCTCTTGAGCTATTAAATGGGATGATGAGCACTTCTACCCACACACTCAGCCTTCATATACCCTCCAGCCTAAGAGAGGGCTCTGTGATCACTCACCCTAAAACATCAGACTTGGGCAGACCTTGAAGGTCATGTAAACAAGTTCCATCTGCTTGAAACCCATACCAGTCAATCATAGCTACTACTCTTCCGGGCTGTACCAATGCCTGCCTTCCCTACTCCCATCCCAGATGTCCCACACACAGAGCAGGCCAGTCAGCCTGAAAAGCAACCCAGCCTAAGCATGCCACGTAAGGCATTGAGCCTACACTGGACTCCCATCCAGGGCTTCTGACCATCAAGCTCTAGGGGAAAGCACCGAGTGAAACGCAAGGGTTTCTGGGTCCAAGTCTACTCATTTGCCGGTCTTATCAGCATTAAAAGAGACAGGGCCAGACACTCTTGCTTCCCAGAGTAATGTAACAGGAAGTGCCTAGCAGAGACATAACATGCTCCTGCCAGAAAAAGAACCTGAATTTAATCAAGCCTTAGATATGACTACCAGTTTTCAGGAAGTATGGAAGATAAAAACACTTCAAGAAGAGATCAGTCAGCTAAATGTCCCTACAGGACAAGGCTGCATAACCCAGTTTCCCCGAGTAAACGCATAATAAAGATCCTGTCTGCATCCTGTCTTTCACCCACAAAAGAACACTTTCAGTGGGATGTGTCTGTTTGGTGTTAATGGTTGCTGTATCGGGTGTGAAAATAATACGATGGGGAGTTTTAAATCCTCTTCTATATGCAACCCATATTGATGGATTATGGGTAAAATGTGGTGTATAGAATTTCAAAATACTTCAGAGGAAAATAAGGACTAGATGAAGTAAAAAACAGCCAAAGTGCTGATAATCACTGAAGCTGGGAGACAGACGAGAATGTATACATGCTGTTTGGTCTACTTTATACATTTAATAGCTCCCACAGCACAGGCTCACTTTAAAAGAACAAACAGTGTCTGGGAATCAAACCTTTAACAATAAAAGCAACAGTCCAACTTGACTTAGATACAGCCAAACATGTCCCCTGAAAGCTTTTCTATTACAGGAGACAGAGTGAGTGATTTAGGAGTTCACACAAGCTTCCCAGGCACATCCCAGAATATCCAAAAGGAAAATGACCCCGTGAGAAAAATACACAGTTTGAGAAGAGTTGTATGCTTTAGAATGTAAGACACGTAAGTGCATATAATGAGTGAGGAAGTGTTTACAAAAATACATATCATAAAAACACTAACATTATCGTCAAGTTTGTAATTTTGTAAATTGATGAGAAAGAAGAATACCACCCCATAAAGTGGGCAAGAGGCACCCGGCAGAGAGACCCAAGAAGAACAAGGAAAAATACCCGGATGTCAATGAGTAGAAAGGAAGAAACAAAAGAACTGATTGCTTGTAATAGAATCATCACATGTTGGAAAAGATGCCAAGGCTCCCACACCTTTGACAAGTTTAGTGTATTAAAGAACAGTCATTACTCTCCTGTGGGTGATAATTCAAGGACACAGTTCTACTACCCTGCTGTATTGTATGTACGGTTCATGTTTTCTACATGTCTGCAGTACAGGCTGCAGAGCCCCACTGTGCACAGTTCTGGCTTGTGTTTGTCCATCTTCCAGAGTAATAGTAAAAGCATCTCCCTTATGGAAGAGTCGGCTGCTACTGAGGACTGTGAGTGGTGGTGCGGGCAGAAGGCTTGAATCCTGATACTGGCCCTATGTTACAATTTGACTTTCTTCTCGTCTTATAAATGGAAACTTTGCACCTTCAGTCTGTAGTTTCCAGGAAACTGGAATCGACATCGATCTTTGTTTTGGCTAATGTGTAAAAGCAACCTGTCAGAAACCTGATTTGCTGGATAGGTAATACTAAAATCATTTTTTTTTAAACTTGGTTTTCATCAGTCATGCCTCAGCTTCGATGTTCCATAATTTTAATCCATGTGGTGGCCAACACCTTTCGATAGTTTAATAAAGGAATCTGTTGGTCCAAACACTAATTTTTAATCCTTGGTAGTTAAGTGCCTCGTGTGCCAGGTGTTCTAAGATAAATTCTTAGAATTTTCCAGAAAATGGATGTTCTCAGACCCAGGTTTGCTATTGGATTTACCTCATGGAAAGAAAATTCAGAGCTCATGATCTGAGGAGTCTGTGGCTCAGTTCATGCCTGTCTGGGTTAGCCTGGGACACATTGAGTCTATGCAGGGGCCAGTTTTCCCAAGTTCTGGGTCCTAGAGCAAGGTGCTGTTCTGAGTATCCTGCAAAGTGAGAAACCAGGCCCCTGTCTCCGTGCAAACAACAGACTGTAGACCTCAGGCCCTGGAGAGGTTGCTCAGAACCCCCAACCTCTGCAGCCAGTCTGAGATAGCCAGAGGCACCCAGGTAAAACCTGTTAAGAACTGATGATAACCAAAATGATCACGTCTGCGAAGCTGAACTTAGAGGGGATGCTGTGACTTCATCCAGGCTCAAATCTGAACGGAATGCTGCAGTTTCCTAGAAACGTGAGGCATTGATGAGCACCAGAAGAGGAGCTACTATTGCAGCCGTCCATGCTGGGAACTGAAATCTCCGCCCCCTCCTTTCTTTCTTACACTTAGGAACCAGATACTGACATAAAAGGCAGACCAATGAAGAAAGTGAAAGTGACAGCTACAGAGAATATCTTCTGGGTGATGTCTCGGATGGAGTTCTGAGCCTGCCCGAGAGCTGGGGGCGGAGGGGGCTATATCAGAAGATCGGTGAGCTCGTGATGAAGGAGGCGTTGGACCTAGAGAGCTGGGCTGCATCTGGGATCAAGGCCGAATAGCAGGATCCATGTCAACTTCTCCCTGGAGCCTTTCTTCAGGTTAACAAATACCGAACACAATATTAAAGATTTTCTAAATGCTCGACTCAGACATCCGTTTTTTGGTTTTGGTTTTTGGTTTCGGTTTGGTTTGACTTGTATGTGCTCATTGTTAGTTAATGTACACACCTGATCTTAATATATGTGTGGATTTATAGGTTTAAAAAAAACCTAAAAGCATTAAATTCATACTCGTTAAATTAGCAGGCATATCTACGGCACAAACTTCTTTAGAATATGAGCATAGGTCGTGTTTTTTAAAACCTCACTCTTCCGTACAACCATCTTATGATAAAATACAGTCAGCCGATGCCAGTGAATGAGGCTATATCAGAACCCATTTCCAGAACCAACTAGCAAATAGTTCTGCAAAAGATTATGGGGTAGGGTTGGAGGAGGGGTGTTAGAGTGTGCATGGCCCATGTGAGTGAGCGAACGGCCGGCCTCTGTGTGTCTCCTGATTTGGAACCGACTCTCTGCCGTCACATGGCTGAATTCTGAGATTTACTGACATTGGTACAGAAAAGTGCTTCGTTGGGGCTGGAAAGGTGGCTCAGAAGTTCAGAGTCCTGGCTGCTCTTCCAGAGGACCTGGGTTCACTTTCCAACACCCACCTGGCAACTCACAACTATCTGTGACGCCTCTTTCAGGGAACCTGATGCCCTCACACAGACATACACGCAGGCAAAACACCAATGCACATAAAAATATATAAATTATCAAAAAGAGAGAGAAGGAAGTGCTTAATTATTAAATGTGTCCAGAAAACAAAGTGCAAGCGGCACAAATCAATTAGCATCCTACAAAACGATGGTCCTGTCTCTCAATCCTCGTCAAAACTGTTTAAACATTTTAGTGAAAACTCTTCTATTAAAATCATCTGCAAAGAATTGAAGTGATGACCTCTTCAACGTTTGTTTTCCAAAACCCCTGCTCTATTTTTGTCTTTGAAATTCCAAGTGACTAACATACCATACTGCAAATATATGTATAGTCCCTTTCCCCAAAAAGCCCTAGTGGGCAAATAGAAATGTTCCCCTTCGGATCCAGGAAATGGTATCTCATGATTAAATTAGTTTGAGCAGTCCGGCTCAGTGTGTTTTCTATTGGGGAGTTTGGAGCAGATGGTCTGGACGTTCTTAAGCTGAAGCAAGTTTGAGCTTGCCAACCTCAGTTAAAAACCTCTCAGATGTTTGCTTTGGACTGAATGGCCGCACGATGGGAAAAGAACCATATGCAATCCTTGTCGTTCAGGGAAAATATTCCATAAAAAATACTGGATTTCATTACGGCCTGTTTGGTGTGAGCAGGCTGCAGGTTTGGTTGCCCCAGAAATCACATCGTTAGGATACTAGTATACTGCAAGTCTGCTTTGCGTTACCCTAGCTGCAAAGCCAGCCAGCCCTGTGAGCCCATCCCTGCATCCGTGCACTTACCCGCTGCGATTCATTACAATAACAGGAATCTGCTGCTGTTATGATTGAAATAAATCAGCTTTGTGGTCCGGGCAGCCCGTTGTGATAACCATGGCTCCACCTCTAATTTGTTGCCTGGTCTTAAGTCATCTGCTGTACAGTCTGGCCAGAGACACAAACAAACAGATACTATATATGTTAGGAATTTATATATAAAGTACTTTCTGAGAGCCAGGAATTTAACTAGAACTTTCTGCTACATTAACCCATTTCGTCTAACAACTCCACAATGATACATACAGGCTCCTTCCCTAATCTGCTGTGGACACACTAAGGGCTTGCTACCCTCCATTAATGTCTCCTGGTCCCCCAGCTGGCACCTGGCTCTGCCGGTCAAAGAGCCCTGGCTCTGAACATCTGTTATTTCATACTGGCACGTTGGCTCCAGCTTGAGATCTGGAATCTTTTCCGTTCATTTCTGTTGACGGTCCTGAGAGGGGAAGGACAGGGCTAGCTTGTTCACACACTCTCCAGACCACACAGGTGTCTGTACCTTGGGCCGGGTCGATCACTGGCCATAGGCTAGACTGGTCTCTCTGCAAAGCTGGGGAGAGGCCAACCATTCCTGAAGCTTCTACCCAGTCAACTCGTTCTTCCAATGGTATCTGTAACTTCTCATTCCTTTTTGTATTTGCGAATATTTACTTCTACAACAGAGATCTAATATTTCATTTTCTGTGTGATGTGTATGTGTGTTGTATGATCTTAAATTTAAATTTAGCCTATATTTCTGAATATTCACATTGGTCACAGTACCTGAAATGTCCTTAGGTGGGGGCCACACCTGTGTTAAACAATCCACAAGGCTGAATGGCCGATTAAAGCTTCAAGGACTGTGGACAGTGATCTCCCCAGTTTCCTGCAACGTGCTTATCTGATGTTACCACCAGTGTACTTACTAGGCGCCTTGGTTTATAATTTTCTGTTACTATTACATTTAAATATTCTGTTCTGTTACTATCAAAATATTTATGAAAGTTTTACTGTGTTGGATCATGGTCTTGGGAGTAACCTGAGTTTGTGATCACAAGACATGGTGACTGTATTGGATTCTAGTATAAACTCTTTCCTGTTGAGCTGAGTTGGCACCAACACTTAAGGTGGCTACCCTCTTTACACAGTAGGGTAAGGCCCCAGTGAGGGTCATGGGCTTTGACATGGTCCCCTCATGGGGACATCCTATCCATCTCACCCCTCTGCTTGTGTGCCTCAGATTGTGCTGGCTACCCTGTAGTTATCCATTTCCCATTCTGATTTCTACTGTGATCAGGCCAGCTCCTGATCATTTCCCAGACCACTGTGCCTGCCTCATCCTAATGCTAGGATTGACTGTACCCCAGTCAAACAGTGTTTACATCGGAAGGACCCTTAAGAAGGGATTAGGTCAGCAGCCCTGTTTATTGGATAGGACTCCTCTCAGAAACAGGATCTTCGGGAAAAGATTCACACACACACACACACACAGTCTGTCT
Source organism: Grammomys surdaster (assembly GCF_004785775.1). Lineage (NCBI taxonomy): Eukaryota > Metazoa > Chordata > Mammalia > Rodentia > Muridae > Grammomys > Grammomys surdaster. Next base: position 1,884,189 of record NW_021620771.1, on the reverse strand, counting down.
TGTCCTGCTTTCCACCATAGAATTATACAACAAAAAGGCTCTTACCTACAATGAGCCCTCAACCTTAGACTTCCTAGATTCCTGAACTGTACAAAATAAATCTGTACTTTTATAAATTATTCAGTCTCTGGTATTCTGTTATAGTAGCACCCAACAGGCCAAGATTTGACGTCTGTATTTATGATTTCCAAAGCATACTAATAGCTTTTTATAATGTGTGGCTTTAGTCATGCAGAGTCCCACGCGTTCAGAAGACAGGATCTAGACTAGCTTGGGCAGCTTCATCTAGTCCATAGTAGACTGTGTAGCACTTAGAGGAGTGATTTCTCTGAGGAAGCCTGAGCGTGTTCCTTGATATACTAATGAAGAGCGAGGCACTGCTCAGTAAGACACGTGTCTGTGCAAAACTGTCCGAGGCCACGTCGACTCAGCTTGGACCACAGGTAATGGACCACATTACTTTTCTTCTCAATTCCAAGCCAGTTAGCATAGCACTGCTTCTCTCTCACTCACCATGGCCACCTTGCAATTCCTTTTTTATCTGTGTTAGCTCTCAAGTTGGGTAAGTTTAAGGGTTGAAACTACTTTCTGGTTCCCACAGCCAGATGAAATGAGCATCTATAGATAACAGACAGACAGACAGACAGACACTTGTACAAGTGTCCCAGGATCAAATAGCTTTACCTGCCATCAGATCAAGGATCAAGGTAGTTTGAGGCCTCAACAGATACTACACAAACACAGACAGAGCATAGGCAGCCAGGAGGGGGCTCTCACCCTTGTCCCATAGGGATCACCAGGTAGAGAGCAGTAAGCAGAAACTTAGGACTCAGTTGTCACTAATGTAATAAGAAGATCCCCCAGGTGACAGTGAGACAAGAAATAACCACAGAAAAACAACACAGGTACTGGTTACTGGCTTTACAGAAGCATCCTCAAGACTACATATGCCACTAACCCCTAGAAACACTGATGAAAGAGGTATGGTCCCCAGGAGACAGTGTTTCTGATTTTCTCCTAGTCTCCTCCTAAGGACAGAGGTACTTTTGATCCACAGAAGCTAAGAGAGGATTTTTAGTCAGGGGCCTCTCACATCCTTTATGTTATTTTATGAGACACTGGAATGAAAGAGCCCTGAAGCTAGAAATACCCATAGAAGAGAAATTTGCAAAATCTGTGTTAGAAGACAATTTTCAAGAAGCAGCCTGAACTCTCAAGCAGTGGACTGGGCTCATCTTTAGGAGCGAGCATTTCCTTTTCCTGGATATGGTCAAGCAGAGGCTAAGCTGCTTCCTAACAAGAAATCTGTGGAGAGAATTCACACACATTCAACATGACCCAGGTCTCTCTCATGGCAGGACTCTGTGGTAGGACTTTTAGGGTTCACTTGGTGAGGCTACTGCTGCCTTCATAGCCAAGGTTCTCCAGAGAAACATGATAATAAAATATATGTATATAACTATATGGACAGAGATTTATCACGGGAATTGGCAAGTAAGATTACAGAGACTGAGAGTCCCAAGACCTGCCATCTGCAAACCCGGGGCTTGGGAAAGCTGGCAGAGTGACTCAGTTCCAGTCTGAAGGTTCGAGCGTCAGTGGAGTCCAGGTCAGTCTGAAAGCCTGTGAACTAGACATGTTGACATAAGAGGGCGAGAGGAGATAAATATACGACAGCTACCAAAAGAGCTGCCCCTTCCCTGACCTTGCTATTCCATTCAAGTCCTGGAAAACGGGATGCCCTCCAATACTGGCTGGTGAGGGCCTACCTTCTTTATTCATTTGAGTCTAGTCTCTTCTGGAAAGTCTCACAGATGTCCCCAAAATGTTTTCCCTGCTATCTGAGCGTCCTCAGCCCAAGTGGACACATAAATGAACCACCGCGGACCAGAAAGGAAGTACCAAGTAGCCCCTTAATGCTTATCAGTTAGTTAACTACAGGGGGCTGGATTAGGCATCCCTGGGCTTCCTAGGCTATCAAAGTCCTCATTCATCAATACAAACCTAGCAATGGAACATCACCCAGTGATGTCTCCTCCACTCATCCCTGCCCCGCCTTTCTCTCCTCCTGCAGCATCTCATCTGTGACACAAGTCTCCATCACTAACAGCCATACTTCAGCAGAAGAAAAAATCCACAGAAGCAGGAGGGGAGCTTGACTTTGTCCCTGCCCTGGGAGATGGGGATTGCAGCAAGCTGCTGATCCACAGCCACATTCCATTGCAGTGACATGCCTGTGTGAAAGGACATGTCCTTTTAGGCACACACACACACACAAATTGAATCTCATCTCTACATCTGGAGCTAAGAAAGTTACCTTAATTAAATGTCTCAAAATTTAAATGTCTTGCTCACCACACAGAGTGTTCTTAGTCTCTTGGGACCAAGCTTGACATTATAAAAAACATTCCCACTGGCACTCGAACACTTACCCACCTGCCAAGGACCAGCCTCAGCTTGGAGAGGGGTTCTGAGAGAAGGGGTGTCTGGGAGTGACAAAAACAAATGACTCGAAGTCAAATCGTGAGTCCAAGCTGGAGGCCTGTGCTGGAGACAGCACAGCTTTCTAGCCTGCTTTTCTCTCTGTTCTGCTTTCGTCCTTTCTGATCTGCTTTCTCTAGAGATTTGTTTTCTCTCCTGATCTCCAGAAAGCTCTCTCTTTCAGTGTTCTGCTTGAGACACTTCTTCAAGTGGTTCTCTCTTGCTAGTCTAAAAACTTTCTCTGGATAGCTCATCTCCTGCAGACCCTAAGCCCCATCTTTTATGTCTTTTATTTTACATATCAATCCAGTCATTTACGCCAGGTTTTCTTTTGCTTATCCTAAGAATTAACACCCTGTGACCGCAACCCCTCAATTCTTAGGAGACAGCAAGCATTTTTTTTTTTAAACACTGCAATGGAATTCAGAGATCTGCTTGCCTCTGTTAAGCACAGATGCTAAGCCAGCTGGGTGGGACCCTGTTCTGAAATTACCATTTCTACCACACCTGGGCCTGCCTATGTCCCAGGCTAACCTTGAACTCAGGAATCTGCCTGCCTTTGTATCTTTCTGACAAGCTGGCTCATTAATGCAGTGGCCTTTGTTCCTTTAGATTCATGAAGCCCCTCATAGTTCATATTGCATCCTTATATCTTGCATAGTTGAGAAATTATATACTTTTTAACTCATGACTTAAGAATTCTTTTTCACAGCTTTAAGGGCTATCCTTCAGGTCCCAGTGTTTACCATTGGCTAAGACATTAGCCACTCTTTCACCTCCTGGACTCAAGCTGTCTGATTATCATAAAGTCATTAACATTAACAGGGAGGACATTCCTTAAAGGAGGAATGTAAAATATGTACATTATTATACAAACAAGCCTTATGCCCAAAGCAGCTATCAACACTCATGTCTGCTGGTCCAGTATCGGGACAAGAACTATGTCAATCTGTTCCCACCAAGGCCAAGCTGGACCTGGCACCCACCTATAGTTGTCTGATTCCTGGACTCCTGGAGAAGAGATCTGCTCTTTACTTTTCAATATGCTAGAGAGACCTATCATTTAATAAAAAGATTTAATAAAAAGCATAAGAGTAATGGAGCTAGCAGAAAAATAAATATGAAGTCAGATAGCCGCTGAGGCCATACGTCCTTCTGGCTAAAGCTGCTGATCCTCCCTCCTCCCTCTCCCTCCTCCCTCTCTCTCCCTCTCCCTCCTCCTTCTCCCTCCCTCTCCCTCCTCCCTCTCCCTCCCTCTCCCTCCTCCCTCTCCCTCCTCCCTCCCCCTCCACTAGAATAATAGACTTGCTCTTTGTTCTAAATGAATTAACTTGTGCTTTGGCATCCTGTGCATTGCTTCAGCCCCAGGTAGTAAAAACAGTTGACTGTGGGAAAATAGTTAGGGAAATAAAGTCATAGATCAATGTATACATAATTAAAGCCTGAGAAGCAGATTGTTTCCCCCAGCAAACAGGCGTAATCCAGAAAAGAGGAAACACAGAGCACTGGAACGGGGTGAATGGTCTAATTGTGTCAAGCAACTGAGAAAAGACTACGAGAGGCACCCCATCACTGAACTAGCCAGAATTCCCTCTGAGCCACTTGCGTGAAACACTTCAATAAATTGCTGGAATCCTCATTACACATGCATGAGAACATCTCTTAAAGACAAAGCGAGGCGTTAGGCTGGAGGGATCTTTCTACTGCTCTCACCTTGACCTTGGCAGGGTTCTTCCTTGGCTTGTTTTCTTTGTTTGAACTGAGTAATCTCAGGTTCCCTATCATCACCTAAACCACCTTTCATTCAGTAACAGGTCCCTAGAGCCTCGTTTGCAAAATGTAACTGGATGCTCCCACTTGTCTACTGAGTATCTCTGATGAGGTTCCACAGTCCCATCTAAGCTGAGTATCTTTCCATATAAATGTGCCTCTCTCCCTCTATTCTCTGTCCTCATCAGCTCTCTCTATGGCCCTAGGGAGACTTGACCATCATGCTGGGCCCTGTATTGGCTGCAGAGACGTGATGTGCCCAACAACACTTGCTCGATGCCCCAAACAGTATTTCGAATCACAGTTCCTGCCATGCCTGCTCGCCTCTAGCCATGGGCATAGCGGGGGTGTGAATGGGCTCCTTCTGATGCTTCCAGCCAAACTTATCCAGGTAAGGACCCATCTTCTCCTGCCATTCTTTTTCAGCCTGTGTCAGCCCTAAGACTCCACCGTTCCCTGCTCTGATGTTGAGACCCTTGATGCCCAGTGGATCCAATTGTCAAGCCACTTGTTTGAGTAGTTCCACTCCAGTACTGCTCTGACTCCTGAGGGACACTCCCATATTGGTCCCAAGTAGCCATATCTGTCCTCCTTGGAATCCTGGTCCAGGTTTGCAGCTCTCCTCTGCATCCCACACATAGCAGAAATGCATACCTGGCTTCAGACTTACTGCTGCTGTCCCAGAAGCTCCAGGTGAGTCCCACTGCCTGTTAGTCACAACCCAACTGCTTTAAGACCTGTAAAGGCCTTTAAAAGATCCTGCATCCATCTGGCTGCTCAGCCTTGCCCCCGGAACCTTCACTCAGGATCTTGTCGTGTGAGGCTGTTCCTCAAGTGAGCCCTGCACCTTCCTTCCTCTGTCACTTATCCCAAATAGTAACACCTTCTCCATTCCCAGTGACCTGCCTCACAGCTCTCCTGCAAGAATCTTCTCACCACACCCTTACAGGTCAGTCGACTGCTGCCAGAGAAGATGCCAGGCTGAATGGACAGAATTGACTTCATACTAACATGGAGTAGACTTTTCACATTTACATGAGTGGAGATGCTGCTGCATAATGAGAAAAGTTGAATTCTGCCAACTGCTAAGTGTGTGTGCATATGTGCATGTGTGCATGCGTGTGTGTGTGTGTGTGTGTGTGTGTGTGTGTATGTGTGCATGTGTGCATGCGTGTGTGTGTGTGTGTGTGTGTGTGTGTGTGTGAATAGAGGTACTAGGCAGCAGGCCAGTGCTACACCACTGAACCACATTCGTGGCCCATTTTTCAATTTTGCTGTTTTGAGACAGGGTCTGGCTCAGTTACCCAAGCTGGCCTTGAACTGACTCTGTGGTGCAAACAGGCCTTGAAATTGTGGTCTTCCTGCCCCTGTTTCCTGAGGAGCTGGAATTACAGGTCTTCCCCAGGATTGGCCTTGACTAACTTCAGTCCTAATTAAAGATCTCACTTTAGCCTGGTCGCTGTGAAATGAGTAAACGGGGAAGATGAAAGTAGTGGGAGAATGCTTTTGTCACATGTCACCAACTGAAATCTACAGACTTCTGACCCTACGTAGAAATTAGACTGCATGCTTATGTCTTCCCTCCTCAGTGTCTAACTGATTAGGCAACATCCGCATTGCCTTCAGCTCTTATAAACAATATAGAGATGTCTTGGAGTACACAGGAAGATGTGTTGAGGTTATATACAAACACTACATCTGGGCAGCACCCAATCAGTTGGGTATCTCCATGGGATCCGAGAATCACCCTGGCAGATGCCAGTACATGGCTATATATCATATGGCAGTGTGTGTTACTACGTTCTACAGGTATTATAAATTTTATCATATGTTTTGGAACACCCAAAAATTGACATTTGAGGCTTTAAAATTTCTTAATGTAATTTTTAAGATTGAGAGTCTTCAGAATGCTCTCTCAACACAATGTAATGAAGCCCAAACTTAGTAATAAAGAAAGGGCAACAGTATTCTGCTTGGGCATCCAAATAATCCCAAAACTAAGCATGGAAACAAAGCCAAAACTGCATTGTGATCAAGGTGCTCCATCCAGAAACTTCTAGAGTTCATTCAGTGCGGCACACAGAGGAAAATTTATGGAAACGCCTATTAGGAGTGAAAAATAATGAAGTAAACAAATTAAGCACTCAACATAAAGGTTATGTCAAAATAATAAAACTATCCAAAATCAATTAGAAAAATGTAAATACACACATTCAAATAATATAGGAGGAAATTACTTCATGGGGAAAGTCAAATAAACAGTTGGTTATTTTTAAAAAGCAGACAAACATCTTTAAGTCAGGCCAAGAGAAAAGAGGAAATCAAGCAGAGTGTAAATAATAAGAACGTGTGTGTGAGCTCAGGCACAGAGGAGTCATTGCAGGGCAGTTCCACGCTCAACTCCAAACAGCACGCACGGAGCTATAAAGGAACCAGGCTGTGTTTTGAAAAACCAGGTATAGACAAAGATAAAGTAAAAATGAGAGAACTTGAGTAGTGGGCCCAGGCCTGAGCCACTGGTCAGTTTTCCAGAGCTTCTGTTCCTAAAGCCTTTGGTCATCACTTCCAGTTCCCAAGGCATCTCCAACACAGCCGTGTGCCGTGACCACTGATGGGCAAGTTTATGCCTGACACCCAGGTCAGGATGCTGCATCCCTCATTAGCTCACAGACACACTCTGGCTTCTGCAGTAGAGATGTCTCTGCAAAATCAAGACAAAAGCACAGGAGTATATTTCCAAGACCAAAACAATAAAATCATCACACAAAATCCTTGCTGGAGAATATAGTGATTTTGGTTAGCCTTTCAACCTTCTCATGAAGCTGCAAAATGAACTAACTCATCTCTCGAAGATCGGCTCTGCCATCTAAGGCTTAATTCAGATTTTGGGGCTCACCCTATGTCGTGTTTTCTTATCTCATTATATATTTATCAACCTAAGAACATTTCTTCTCTCTCAAGACTCAACTAGGCTGTCACCTGACTATGAGGATCAGCTGTCCCCAGGTAGACTGAGTCCCTTCACTCTCTGTACTTGCCACCATTACCATCAGCCCTGTCCCCACAATCCCTCCCTGGACCCAGGGCTTCAGCTACTCTCTCCTTTTCTGCTCCTTGAGCAGCTCAAGAACATTCAGAACTCATATTCATCTCTGTCTGGAAGGTTCTCCCATGGATAAGCTAATCATTCTCCAGCACTCACTTTATCTTATTAGAATATAAATTTAGTGGTCAGTGACCTTAGCACTAGAACTCCAATAAATATCTGTTAAATTAACCCATGTATATAGCTGGATGAGCAGTGGGTACATACGTGAGCCAACATTTAGATAGAAGGATGGATGGATGGATGGATGGATGGCAGTTAGATGGATAGACTTATAAATTAGTAGGCACTTGTTATATCACTTAAGGAGCTAATTGCTTCCTGCCTATATACTAACATGAGTCTTCAAGATGAAGATGGAGTCCTTCTGGTCCCTGGATATCTAGGTCACCAGTCTCTCGATAATTTAATTTACTCATTTTTTTTGGTTGCCCTAACACATTCTGAAATTATTTTCAGATTGAGTTGCTTGGTAGATCAATGAATCCCTGTTCATCTTCCCCCACCCCCCTTTTGTGGCAGACCATATATGCCACAGTTCCTTTAGTACAGTGGGAAGCGGGTTCTGACATCTTCCCCCTTAAATCTGGGCTGACCAGAGTGGTTTGCTTGGGCTCCAGAATACTGCAGGAAGTTACCCTGTGAATTTTGACACTGGATCATCAGGAGCCTTGAAGCTTTCCTATGGCTCTTGGGGTCGTATTCTTGGAACCCTATTGCTGTGTATGAGACATACAAACACTTAGGAAGTGAGAATAGATCAGTCACTGAGTTTCAACAGCACCATACCAAACAATGCCCCAGCCAATTTACAAGCCCAGCCCAGCTAAACCTTCAGATGAGCTCCCCAGCCAACACAGAATACAGTGTCCAGCCAACAAGAGGGTCACAAGAGCATCAACTGTTAGTTTAAACCATTAAGTGCCTAGATAGATTTCAGAGCTGCAAAAGCTAACAGAGCTGCTGTCAAGCCATGCTGGAACTGAGAAGTAATAAGAGAAAGGCCAGCATGCACTGTGGGCAGATGCAGCGCCGAGTACATAGTCAAGGAAAGGGAAGAGACATGTGGAGGGAAACAAGCCCCTCACCCCAGGGTTTGCCTGAATTCTCTCACCAGTGAGAGTGGAGAATTGCATTAAAACTAACACAATTTACTGCAACAGGTATTCCTTATAGGTTTGGTGTGAGCAAAAGAATGTAGACACAGGCACGTGTGAGGGCTAGAAAACAACTTGATACTAAACTGGAAAAAGGGTAGAAAAGTAGCATCTCAACCATTTGTAGAAGTACAATATTCCTTTTGCAGAGAGAGATTTCAAATAAAATGGGATTCCTATGACCCTTGTGACCTTTGTTTTATCATAGCATCCAGCTCAGGAGCCACACTGTGATCTCATTTGCTGAATGAATGAATGAATGAATGAATGAAATTTCCCAAGCACATAAACAGCTACTGCTGAGAAACTACCACCTGGCCCTTAAGCTCATGCCACACATGGTACATTCTGTCTTTTCCCTGAGCCCCTCACTCTGTTAACACCTTTGTTCAAATCTGTGCTAAAATCTCCGCTAATAAACTCTGAGTCCACTTGCACTGATTCATCCTGAGTCTCTTTCCTATGGTTCTGTGCTGCCTTAGAAGAGGTCCCTGAAGCAAACTCCGCAGGCCATGGCAGGCAGGGTATGGACCTGCTATGTGTTCCTAACTCTTTACCCCTGCTACCATGGCGAAAGAACCCTAGGACTAGGTTGTCCAGTCTTAGCTGTGCACCTACCTAGTAATCTGGCTCTCAGTCTTTCTTGGGTCTTTTTGTGGATAGCATTTTAACTTGAGAAATTGGACTACACACCTGTAAGTTCAACTCCTCTTTTCTTCTAGGTACATATTTTTATCATTTGTTTTCATTAAAATTTCTATTGTAACTAAGTAACATTAAATTCAAATTGTCTTGGAACAAAAATCAGTTAGTCATCAACATCACAGTTTTGCCTTGTGTTAGGTCCAGTCTAAGAGACAAAGACAAGAGTAAGTTGGTAGGTGTCACTCCAGAAGGCTCTCCTGTGGCAAAAACTCAGGCTGCCTCAGTGATATAAAAGAGCCTGTACTGCCAATGATCAAAATGTATCTGTTAGAAATCTGATGGCAAACCATGAAGGAACCGGAAGCACTTAGATTACACTGTTTGTCTTTGTTCTGTTTCTGCTTTTAAATGAAGGGTTTGGTGATGTTGACAGGTGCTTAGAGAGGATAGGGCTCAGGGAAGAACAATCAATGTCCTTTCAAGCTCTGAGAACCTCATTCTAAGACTTCAAACACTAGCCTTGATTTCTAAAGCAGAAATCCGATCACATGGCTTCCTGCTGAAAGCCTGTCAGGCTCCCATTGTCTACAGCCAAAACAAATTCCTTACACTTGAGGTCAAGCTCTCCACTAGCCACACATGCTCGCACACACACATGTAGTACACACACACATACACACAATGTACACACACACGTGCAAGCACATGCATGCATTTCCCCATCCAACCTCCCATGACCTGGGCACTCTGATCCATGTATCCATCTCCATGGAGATGCTTGTCCATAAATGAGAGCTCACTTGCAAGGACCAGTGGCAGGTTGGCTTGGCTGGCTCTACATGACTCTAGGCCCGTTTGTTGGACTTCCCTACCTATGACAATGCTACTTTGGATTTTAGAAATTATTGGAGCTCAGTTTTTTTTTTTTTAATTGCCAGATCTTGGGGTTTCAGCCCTACTTTACACTTACCATCTGTTTGCAGGAAAGCTCTGGAGAGTACCTCCCTCTGACTTGGTTACACCCCATGCTCCTCCATTCTTTACTACCTGACAGGTGTTTCCCATATCTCCTCTTCCATAAAGGGAACAGGGCTGGCTGCATCTCTTTGAAAGGCTCCCCATCAGCCCAAATGTCCAACTCCTGCTCTGCCTTAAGTCTTAACATTTCCACTAAGCCCTATTCCTTCAGACATCTCCTCTTGGAGGAGATAGAGCATTCACTTAGCACAAAGCTTGACTTCCAATGGGAGTTAGATCTATTTTTTTTAATCATTCCTTCATCCACTTTTAAAATTATATAAACAAGTTTTGAATAAGATATATATGTATAAAATCAAGAAGATATTTTTGGTCAGGGACATAACTCAAAGTTTCTGTCTACATATTTATTTTATCCAGCATATTAGTGTTTGGCATACACAGCACTGGATCCCAAGTGTTTTCAAGAAATACTCCAGGAAACTTTATTTTCTCTTTACTTTGCTCAATAAATTCAGCATGTCTGTCTTTTGGCATTGTAAATAATATATTCCCTGCGTGCACATGGATGTGAGACGGTCACAGTCCCTAAACGCTCTGGGAACTTACTATGTTTCTTTTACATTGAAAATAGTCTCATTTAAAATGTCAAAGGAGAAATGCATTTAAAGGTTGTGTGATGAAGAGTCTTGCTCCATCTTTCCCCTGGATACCCAGTCACCCTCTACTAAGAGGCAACTACAACTTTAAAAATATTTTTTAATGCCTTACTATTTATAAACTATCTGCCGAATTGATTATTTCTTCTTTCTGCCACTACTACTCAGATACCCCCATGTTTGGAACAAATTCGGATGATTTGATTATTATTTTCCACATTAGTCTCCCCCACTTGACAGCAATCATCTCAAAATCTAGACCGGGTCTAATTTATCTTCACTTTTCGAGGATATTTCCTGTATGGAACACTAAGGTACCAAAAATGTTTTTGTAACCGAGCCGGTGTTGCTGATCAAGTTCAGGCCTTAACAACTAAAGGAATAATCTAACTGTACAGACTTGCATAAATTCAGGGAGCCAGGAAACCAGAACCTACCAGCTCCATGTCTCTTTTCTTGCCTGCTATCGCCTTCAGATACATCCCTGACATCGCCCCTAGATCAGGCTTCCTACACTCAACGACCACTTCCTGGCTGAGTAGGAAGTGCCTAAAAGAGAGCCCCATGGGTCGGAAGACTCAGCCTGGAGCTTGAGTGAGCTCTAGGCCTTTTCCTGGGAACCTGAGGATTCCTTACAACTCACTGGTCTCTAGCTGCTCTGTCATCGGAAACCTCTTTTCCACTGCTTCTCCCTGCTGGTGTTTCTGGGTTGCTCTCTGCAAATCTGAGTCTGAGCACAAGTCCCTCCAGCGATGGCGGTCCCCTCCTGTGATCATATTGTATATGTGACTCCCAAATCTTGTCCCAGTCATTGGGCTTCACGTTGTCACTTGCTCCTATTGCCAAAAAAAAATGGTAGTAGGAATAATAATGGCTGGTATTTATGATGGGGAAAACAGAGTCAAAATGTAAGTGGCCTGTCAAGTCACCACCCAGAAAGCGGAGCTGGACTTATAAGCAAATCCCACTCCCAAACGCTGGGCTCCTGGCCTCATTTTTGCCAGTTTCAGGATCCTGGTGAGAAATGAGGTGGTCACATATGCCAAAAGGGAGAGGTATGGCAAGCAGACCGTGGCTCTAAAAATGGCACTCCTGATAACCGTAGTACAGTAATCCTTCCCCAAGTCATAGCCACCATCCCATGAAATGATTTAGAACAAGAAGCATATCCAGAGAGAAGCCTGATGGAAGAGGGCAGTATTTAATTGCCAGCTATTGGCAAACACATGACGTCTAGTCAGTGGAGGAGTTATGTAACCTTACAGAAAGAAGGTTACAAGCTCCACAACCTTAAGTAGATGCTGAGCAACGATACCAACTGACGTATCCGAAGCAGTTCTTAACTGGTAGCAGTGCTAGCTACCAGTTGAGAATGGAGTGGCAATCTATCATTTGTGAACTCGTCCAGGCTCAGCATTGCCTCTGCCAGCTCTGCTGACTGCATAGCCACCTAAGGCATTGAGCCCAAGCATCTCAATTGAGGTAGCTGCTTCCCCATCATCATGAGCCTAAGATCACTGTGCTTAGCATCTATCTCAGATAGGAAGCCTGTGGGAAAAAATAAAGGGTGCAACGGTGGTGGTGTCCTGGGGGGTTTCCACGCTGGCGGGTCCCACATACACGAGAAGGTCTAGAGTTCCATAGGCCTGGAGGCTTTGGCAACGGCAGGCCCCAATGACACGAGGAAGTCCTTGGTTCCAAAAGGGTTTATTGTCACGTCGGATGGTAGATGGATCTGGAAGTACCCCCCAATCTCAGGGCAGTCCTGAGTTAAATAGGGAGGGGGGAAAGGGGAGGTTCTAAGGAAACATGCTTAATTTGCTCCGCCCTCTGGCCTTCATTAGTATGTAAATCCCTAGGGCCTGAGGCCTATGGTCATGCCCTCTACCTGTGCACTTTGGGAGGGGCTGTAATGGCTTACATGACTGAACAATGTAGTTCTATGGAGACTAGACTGCTTTTCAGGACCCTGGGTTCTGGGGGCGCGGCCAAACTCCTGCTGGTTCTCATGTAGAGTCTCGGGGTTCTAGACCCATGCCCAGCCATGAACCAGGATACTCTTACTCAGTCCCACAGAGGCCAAGGCTGGATCTCTAGGTGATTCAGCCTTGTACAAAGCCACCACCCTCAGGAAGCAGACAGGAGTGTTCCACACACCTGCAGAGTGCAGGCAGAAACTCATGCATCTAGATATGGTTGAGCCCCCATCCAGCACCCCAGAACAGATGTTTTTCTCCACTCTTCTCCAGCTCTTCTTCAAATCCTAAGCAAGCAGAGGAAGTTTCCTCCTCCTGTGCTCTGTCCTCATTATCAAACACTCCCATCTGATAGGTTCTTCTTGGGAGCCCAAGATTTCTCCACAGAACTGTGTAGGATTTTCATGTAGGCAGACAGATGCCTGAAGAGGGGCACTGTGTAGAACACAGCACACATTTTCTCTAAAAACAAGACCCTTCTTGGGAATTCTGGAGAGTAAACCCGTCCCCTCCTATGACCCCAGGAAGAATCTCAAGCTGGAATCCATCCCATTGTGTGTCTTCCCTACAGCAGATGATGTATTCAAATACTTAGGACAAGCTTCCCAGGAGAAGAGAAGGTTCACTGTGACTGGACACCATGGCCACCAGGAGGGTCCATAGACAGATGTCCTGCTCTGCATGGGCAATTTTCCTGAAGATTGGTCTTGCAGAAACCAACTAAACTATGGCCCTAGGCCCAGTCAACAGGCAAGCTTTGGTTAATTTGGTGGTTGAGTCATAAGGGAGTCCAGACACTGTGAAGGGAAGGGTGTGCTTTATTCTCCCATAAAGTACCTGGTCTGTTCATGGCTAGGACATAAGCTCTACCCACACTATTGCTTCTTAAAACTTCTGGATCTTCTTGTCTCCCTATTTAGGAGAAATGCTAGGCCCTGTGAGCAACTGTTTGTGAAAAATAAAGCAATAAGAATATCTCTAGGTTGTGTATACTCCAACAGGAAATAACCACTGGGCATGCCCACAAGTTCTCCTTTGAAGATGAAGGGGAGGGAGAAAAGAACTATAAACCATTGATGAAACAAAAGCAGTTTGGCTCAAGAAAAGGAGAGGAATGGATTCCAGGGGTGGGGGATGTACAAAGGGTGAGGTGTGATTAATCAGATCCACCCTCGTTGATGTCCAGGTTATGACAGGCCCATGAAAATATCTGACTAGGAACCAATCTGTCTCAAATCAAGAGTTTTAGCAAGAGAAAATGTGAATGGACCCTTTAAAAAATTTAAGGCCTCCACCTCATTAGAATTCAACTGACTTATTCAAAAGGTCTTCATGGAAGGTTCTAAGGACAAGAAGCTGGATGGATAAATGGAATGTGTGAAATCACATATTTTTTTCAGTCAGAACAACTGTGAATTCAGCCCACTCTGGGAAGGTGATAGGGCCCAAAGGAAGGAGCAGAGACATCCGGAGTCAATAGACTTGAGTTTGAATCTTTAGGACTTGGGGAGGGGACCCCTCAGGGCATGCAGCAGATCGGCAGACAGGCCCAATGAGAAGTGGAACTAATTGCTAGAGTCAGGAAGACGTGAAATCTTTCCCCTTGGGTCTGGAGAAGGGTGGAATAGATACTGAGCATGAAGAAGCTAAGGATGAGTGCTGGCACCGCATCTCCCAGACCATTCTCCACGCCTGCTCCCCACCCCAGGAGCTGACTCAGAAAGGATGCTCAGATATGCTGCACTGGAGGGTTAGTCCCTTCCTCTGTCGCTCTATTAGGCTAGACCCCAGTCTCACTGTTTGGGGAGATAAACGAAGACTGATTGGCATGTCCTCTGTCATTGCAACCCCCTGCATGGCCATTCTGCCCTGTGTCTCCTGTAGAGTGACTCACCTAGGCTTTCTCCTTGACCTGACATACCCACTGTGCCTTCATTGTTCTTCCTTGACTTGGGATAAGCCACGTTCTCTGACTCTGTCTCTGAGCACATTCTTCTGCAGGTCAGGCACAGCACCTGGGCTGCTCTCTGTGCCTCTACACCAGGGCTCTGCACTGTGCTCATCATTCAAAATAGATGCTGTTCCTAGGGACTCATCTCCAGGCCAGAAACTTACTTAGCAAAGGACCACTTCTGTCTTCTCACCTAATAAACACATGGGAGAGTTCTGGGTAAATGAAGGAAGGAAGGCTTTACCTACAGGAAGGATCTCTGGGAACAGAGGCTGGGTATTGTTTTTCTTTATTTTCTTTTGCTTCCCTTGCCAAAATCATAAGTATTGTTGAACTTGATACAACACTCGGCATAACCATAGTTGTTATTTCTAGCCTCATTAACTGTAACTCAAGTCTTCATCTTTCACACTGACATTGCCTTCTCAAAGCGTGTGTGTAAGAGAGAATGTGTGTGTATGCATGTATTTCTGTGTGTGTGAGTATAATTGTATCTGTGTATGTGTGTTTGTGTCTGTGTGTATGTCTCTGTGTGTGTATGTGTGTGCGTAAGATGAAACAAACCCTTTTCTCCCCAAGTTGCTTTTGGTCATGGTGTTATTTCACAGTGAGAAAAACCTTAGCTAAGACAAAGTTACTACCAGAGAGTGGACTATTTTAACAGACCTCACCATGCTTTGTAGAAGGACTTTGTAACTTGCGGCTGGAAATGCCATTGTATGTTTCAGAGAGAAGTAAACATTCTATCATGGCTTTCAGAGTGACGCTTTGAATTAAAAAGCACTAAAGTAAAATATTTGGTTTACTGGGACAATTATTGCTAGAAGTTGAGACTTTAGCTGTGATCAATGTCACTGAAGTGATGTATTCTGGGAGTATTTCCTCAGGGTCAGCATACAAAGCTGTGGCCAAAGGGAGCCAAGGCTGTACCTTGTGCTGGCAGCCAAACTTGTAAGAGATAAGGATCACCTAGGTGGTACTAGATTTGAAGGCATGAAGGTGTCATGGATAGCAGCTTAAGCTGGGGCACCATGAGAGGCCAGAAGAGACCACTAGTGAAGGTGAAGCCCCAGTTCCAGTAGAAGCCCAGGACTGGAGGAATCATGAAAGAAGTTCCAGGAATGAAAGAATCACAAAGAGAAGTTGAGGGTTGGTATCATGTGACTTAACAGAGGACCACTTCTGTCTCTGAAGAGAGCCCAGAAGGGACTATTGACGAAGGTGCAGCCCAGTTTTATCAGACTCTAACATTTTAGAGATGTCAACACACCTTAGAGAAGGGACAACCACCAAGGACTGCAGCAGGTATGGAGTGGAGCCAGACTGAGCCTAAGAAACAAGCTTTGTGTACCAACGATGGCACAGGTGGAGAAATGGAATGCTCTGGTGAGGCCCAGAAAATAAAGAGTGAGTCCCAGATGTTAGACACCGAGCCTTTTACACTACTGGATTTCAGTTTTTGATATGACTGTAACTGTGCCTAGTTCTTCTTCTTTGCCATACGAAGCATGTAATTACTGTGCTGACTAGTTTTATGTCAACTTGACATAAGCTAGGGTCATCTGAAAGGAAGGAATCTTAATCAAGAAAATATCTCCATAAGATTGTATTTAGGCAGGCCTGTAGTACATTTTCTTAATTAGTGATTAATACAAGAAGGCCCAGCCCATTGTAGGTGGTGCCACCACTAGGCTCATGGTCCTGGGTTCTATAAGAAAGCAAACTAAAGAAGTCCCGAGGAGCAAGCCAGTAAGCAGCATCCTCCATGGCCTCTGCATCAGCTCCTGCCTCCAGGTTTCTGCCCTGTTTGAGTTCCTGTCCTGACTTCCTTCAGTGATGAAGAGTGATGTGGAAGTGTAGGCCAAGTCAACTCTTTCCTCCCAACGTTGCTTTTGGTCATGGTGTTTATTCTCAGCAATAGTAGCCTTAACTAAGACTTTTATTATTATTATTATTATTATTATTATTATTATTATTATTATTTTACAGGAGCACATGGTTTAAAATAACTTTGGAATTTTAGAGGAACTTTAGAATTTTACAAAGATTCTAGAATTTTCAAAAAACTAAATATTTCAGAGAAATTTGGATATTTTAGAGAGGCTTTGAACTTTGAAAGAGACTTTGGGTGTTTTAAAGAAACAACTTTTAAAAGGTTTGAAGTTTTAAAGACTATGGGACTTCTAAAATTACTTGTGTTGGATATTGAGATATTGGTGTTAGGCTGAGATCTCAAGGACGGACAATAAAGGAAAGGTTGAAGCTGAATAGTGATGTGTTTGTGTGTTGAGTTGACATTTGTGCTTGCTAGTTGTATATGTTTTGTTTGTTTGCTTTCTTTTTTGTCACCTTGACACAAGCTAGAACCATTTGGGCAGAGAACCTTGCAGGGGGAAAAAAATGCTCCCACCAGATTGACAGGCTTGGGCAAGCCTGTGGGGCATTTTATTGATTAACAATCGACATAGTTAGACCCATTGCACAGTGAGTGGTATCATCTATGACAGGTGGTCCTGAGTGCTATAAGAAAGTAAGCTAGGTAAGCCATAAGGAGCGAGCCAGTAAAGCAGCATCCTCCCAGCCGATGCTTCAGCTCCTGCCTCCAGGTTCCTGCCTCCAGGTTCCTGCCTCCAGGTTCCTGCCTCCAGGTTCCTGCCTTGACTTCCTTTAGCAATGATCTGTTACTTGGAAGTGTAAGCTTAGAATAAACTGTTTCTTCCCCAAGTTGCTTTAAGCCATGGAGTTTATCATAGCAATAGGCACCCTAACTAAGACAATGCAGCTGGCGAAGTTCCAAAACGTTGAAATAAATGAACACGAACTATGAAGTGAGGAAGCTGCTTAAAACATTGCTGCATCTTGTGTCTGAAATAACTGTCACTGTGGATTCTGTATACATGATCTTACCATGTGCTCTCAATAACGCTGAGGACAGGCTATTATTGTTCTTGTTTGTTGTTGTTAGTATTATTCATTAGTCATTACTTCTACACATGAGAACTGAAGATTAACTCATTCAGGAGTACAGAACTGGCAGGCAGGTCTCTTGCCTGTTAATTTCATACTTTTCCACTGTGTGGAAAAAAAATGCTTCAGCAATTACAATTTCTCTCAAGATATAAATAAATAAGATTTATTTATTTATACAACCATATAATAGAATATCACACCATGTTTTTTAAAAAGTGACTTGCATAGCCATGGATACATGTATAAGAAACAGAAATTCATATTTGCAAGTAGATGAAGCCAACCATAGAGAACTTCATGCTGCACATTTACATTCCGAGAAAACAAAACTGTTGGCCCAGGAGACAGATCACAGTCTTTTCCAGGAACTGGATGCTAGGGCTAGTGAGTGAGCAGAGCATTGTGAACTTGAGGGCTGCTAATGAATAGGAGTGTGATGGCAACCTCATGCTTATACATGTTTCCAGTCTGGTAGACTGTCTCACACCATCAATGGGGCCTATGGGTTCTGAGCAATAGTGACTGGCCATGTTGTTCCATCAGTGTAAACAACCCCCTACAGTGTGATTGGACGTTGTAAAGGTGGATGGTCTACATCATGAAAGTAGAAAGGCTATAGAACATCTCTGCAGCCTCTACTCTTACTGTAAACCCAAAATCACTCTACGTAAAATATTAGAGTGAGGGAAAAAATCTTCATGAACACCAAATAAAAATTACTTTACCTGGAAGATTGTTTATTACATAGGAGGTAACATGGACCTATGAAAACAGGGCTGGTGTTGGGTCACAGTCTAATTTTACATGGGTTTATTCGGAATGATCTATGAAGGGAATTTAATGGCTAAAAAGGAAATTAGATTCTGCCTTATCAGCCAAACAATGCTTCTGCCTTGCCATGAACAACCCTCTCCACAATTAGAGCTCTGCTTTGCAAAGCAAAATGTTCTCTTTACCAATCTAGTTTGCTCTAACAATACCACGGATAATCCATAAGCAGACTTACTTGGCTCACGGTTCTGGAGGCCGGCAAGTCTAAGAACAGAGCATGGGCATCGTTCAACGTCTAGTAAGAGCCCTCTGGATGCATCAGCCCATGGAAGAAGGTTGGGAGTAAAGGAGGGTCTGAACCCATCTTCTTGTCAGGATTCCACTCTCACCATCACCATCTGAGTCCATTCTTAAGGACAGAGCCCTGTAGACTTAAATCCCTTGACACTGGCCACTCAATATTACTACGCTGGGAGTCAAGTTTCCAACACACCTCTGGGTCTAATGGCCAGACCTATAATTGCTGCTCCTCCAGAGACTAAGGCAAAAGGGTCACAGATCCAAGGCCTGCCCCAGCTATAGTGAATTTAATTTTTAATAGTCTATGCAACTTGGTGATGGCCTGTTTCAAAGTGAAAAGTAAAAAAGAAGAGGTCTGGAGTTATGCCCCGTGGTAGACTGCTTGGGCAGTTACATCATAATTGAGCCCTCGATCCCATACCCAGTACCACTGAGGGGAAGCCATAACCCCAACACAAGAATTCGGAGACCATATTCAAGTCACAGCAGCCATGCTATGTCAATTCTAATACCTAGACAGTTCTTCCTTCTACACAGTGGCCTCTGTTTTCCTGAGATACAGTTAATTTTTTCACGTGAACAGCCACAGATAAGCCTTTCCAACACAGGGTGTGATCTGATACATCTTTCATCTCATTTTTATGCTGACTCTATATTAAAGTGGAGAGTTGTCAAATATTTCACTTAAGTGCCTCTGGAAAATATCCCTCCCTCTTTGTGCCAATTTTTGTGTAACATCAGTCCAGATGCACACAGATCTACCTTCTAGCATATCCTCTAACTGATGGTAGTTGTTGCACAATGTGTGCTCGGTCCTGGGTACCACAAAGGCAGGGTGAAATGGGTAACCAAAGACTGAGCAAAGACATGAAGGTCCCTGCTAGCATCCTGAAATCCTAAGATCCAAAGAAAACTCAAGTCTCCCATCCCAGCAAGCCTGTCAGATGAAGAAGGTAATTTGCTTAAAATAACACAGTTAGGAGCTAGACAGATGGCTCAACAGTTCGGAGTTCTTGCTGCTCCTGCAGAGGACCTGAGTTTGGTTCCTAGCACCCACATCAGGCAGCTCACAACCACTTAAAACTCCAGTTCAGAAGAATGTAATGCTCACTCTGGCCTCCACGAGCACCTAAATTCATAGTACGCATACTCCGCTCCATCCAACACATATATGTGCAATTAAAAATTAAAAATAAATCTTTAAATAACACAGTGCTTTAGGCTTTTTGGAACCACATAAGCATTTGGTAATCGTGTCTTCAGCTCAGAGCTCACAAACTGCCATTTTTGAAACTCCATTCTATCACCTAATATCATTACCATGATCTGCTGTTTGAAGAATGCTCAATTTTGAATTCTTATTTGATAATTATTTCAGGTTACGTGGGGTTGACCTATGCCTCTTTCTCCAAGTCACAGAGGTAAACTCTCCAAAGCTAATAAAACTGATTGTACTGGGAAGGTTGGGAGGTGTTTGCTAGCAAAATAAAAGGTGAACTAAAGACCTGAAGGAAGGCAAGAAGCTGTAGAAGAGAGGAGTTTATAAAGGAATAAATAGGAACTTAGGGCCTCATATGAGGACTAAGACACCATCTTGGAATAGAGCACAATTCTCTTGAACACCGAGCCAACTCTTAGAGCAAATGTGAAAGAAAGGTTGTTAGATACAAGGCCAATATACAAAAATACCCAGCACAGCCAACAGATGAGAAAGCACAGGCTAGGGAAGATGACTGTGTTCATATTAATGAGAGTAAGGAGAAACTCAAAATGTATAAAACCATTACAATGAAGACATAGTTTTAACATTTTTGAATAACTAATAAAGGAAAACCAGGCAGTTGGATTGGCACCCAGTCACAGTGACAGACAAATGCTCTTTCCTCCATGTCACAATAAGTGAAATTCAAGTCCAAATGACAAATGGCAGCTCCATTGCAGGTCATGTGGAGGTCATCTCAAAGGACACCTGAGGGAGCAAAGATCAAAAATAACACAAGCAGTTCTGTTGCCAAAGGACAAAACAAAAGGATGATGCAATGCACCAGGTACCTCGCTTTACAAAAGGCTCCAGCGGCTGAAAAAGAGTGGCCCCTACCAGGCAAATGGCCAGCTTAACACTGGTGATCCCAGAAATTGTGACACATTCATAGAAAACTGAGCTATGACCAACAAGACCCAGAAATCAGTGGAGGAGGAGGGTTGGCTTCATAAACAGCACCAGAACACCATACTCTTCATGAGGCAAGACAAAAAAATTACCCACACCGCATCAGTTAATTTTAGATGAACTAAAAGCACTACTGCTTACAGGAACTGTGATATTTAGCAAGGAACCCCATTCCCTAATCTTCTCATCTGCAAAATGGAACATTAATAATTTGTAATTCCTAACACATAAGGAAGAGCAAAGTAAATGAGATGATTTCTTTTGTTATTCAGAACAACATCCAATATATACATTCGTTCAATAAACAAACTAAGATCAATGTTAATGACTAGGTGAACACGCATGCAAATTTCTCTGTGGCGTCAAGGGAGACGAGAACTTTTTAAATGAGATGCCAAGATCATGAACATAATTGAAAACATAAATAATTTGACTTGGAGCGGGAGATGGCTCAACAGTTAAAAACACTGGCTGCTTTTCCAGAAGACTGGGGTTTGCTTCCAGCATGTCTGCTAATGACTGTCTGTAACTCCAGTCCGAGGGATCTGACGCCCTCCTCTGGCCTTCTATAACTCGTTATGGCCATGGTGCTCAGACATACATGCAGGTAAAATGCCCATATACATAATACAAAATCTCAAAAAAGATAATAATTTGACTCTGTTAAACTTTAAAAATCTCTATGTTGAGGGGGCTGGAGAGATGGCTCAGTGTTAAGAGCACTGACTGCACTTCCAGAGGTCCTGAGTTCAAATCCCAGCAACCACATGGTGGCTCACAACCATCTGTAATGAGATCTGATGCCCTCTTCTGGTGTGTCTGAAGACAGCTACAGTGTATTCATATATAATAATAATAATAATAATAATAATAATAATAATAATAATAAAAAGTAGAACCGAATATACAAACCAAAAAATAAAATAAAAATCTCTATGTTGAAAGATGTCATGACTAGCCTTTGGATTTCAAGTCAACCCAAAGGATGAGGGAAGATATTTACAGCATATACAATATCCACATACAGACTTTGTAAAGATAAACTAGAAATAAGAAAAAGACAAATAACTTATTATAAAATGTGAACAAAAAATACAAGCAATGATTCAAAGAGGAGAAAATCCAAAAGTCAATGAATGTATAAACCATGCTCAACATCATGGATCATCATGGAAATGGATATATAAATGCGAAACAATACAATATCCCTTTACACACTTTGTTAGTCCATGTTGCCTTACTATAACATAATACCAGAGACTGGGTATTTTGCCACCTCTGTTTCCTACATACCACAGCTGACAACTCAGAAAGGCTATTGCCAAAAAGCATCCAGAATTGTAACACACCTCAGGACCAACCTCTACTGCTGCCCTCTGGTCTAAGCTCCATCATTTCCCTCCTGGACCACTGTAATAGCCTTTTATAGCTTATCTGCTTGCCCTCCTGGACCACTGTAGTCAGTCGCCTTTCACTGCCTGTCTCCTTGCACATGTACCATCTTTTAATGTATTTTAAGCGTACCAACTGAAGCAAAATTTGAATCAGATCATGTTGCTCCAGCTCAAAACCCACCCACAGCTCCCACTCAGAAACAGGAAAATGATGTCAAGTGACCACAACTCAACCATAATCTGGTTCCAATTCCTCCTTGGCCTCAGCCCCTGCTGCCTCCATCCTTGGGCCCCTACAATGATGCTGAACCTGGAACCTCAAGCCCTTGGCACTTAGAGTTTTTCTGACTGCAATACTTTTTCCCCATAAACCTACACTTCCTTGAACTCACACAAATAAAATCATCCCAGTGAAGCCTCTCCCCACCAGGCTTCTAAATTCTGACATCACCAACACTCCCCGCACATGCTGTCTGGTATACATTTTATTACATGTATGTTTCAGGAGCAAGGGATTTTTGTTCTTTTGAGCATTTGACACCCCACTGTTCAGTAGGCACCCAATAAATATTGCCTCAATAAATAAGCGACTAGGAGTTATAACTCTACTATCTCCCAAGCATCAGATTTGTGACCGGAACATAGAATTGGGAGGGTCTGGGCAAATCTCTTAAGGACTGGCAATTACGTAGCTGTAACTGAATGTAACTGAACTATTGTATATACGCATGGCTTAATACTTTAAAATAATTAAATAAATAAATAATTAAAATAAATAAATAAAATAATTAATTAAAGAATTAAAGAAATAATTAAAGAAGCTATGGAGGAGAACTCAGCTGTTTCCACTTAGCAGGGCTGTTCTGTTTTGTTCTGCAGAAGGCACTATACCAACCAAGAGGATACCCCCTCTAGCCCTCATGCAGATAACTGCCTCTGTGCTGTTAATCGCTCTCCTATAGACATCATACAGATTCTGGAAGTCAGAAAGTCATGCTTCTGCCCTCTGTTCCAGTGTCAAGTGGGACCCCTCTCAAGTGTCCCAGTGATGACTCTAAAATGTAGTGACAAATTGGAGCCTTCTTTCTCCTTCCAGTAGATGTGTTTGGCCTCACAGGTGGCCTCTGTGAACACACACATGGTGACCTCCGTGCCTGGGGAACCAGGCTCTCTGAGGCATGGGAGCCTGTGCCTCTCTTAGGTCATGGAATTGTACGATTCTTTTATGACTAACAACATGATTTCAGAAGCCTGACACGGTGTGCTACAGATGGTGTTTGAGTGTGGAGCTCCGGATCACAAACTTTCCATCCTGTCTCCCAGCCCAGCCCCAAATCCACACTTGCTTACATTTAAAAAGGGGGTGAAAGATCTTGGGAAAGAAGCCATAGAACGCATGAAGATCACACTGGATGGGGAGAACTATCTTTATTGAATGCAGATAGGAAGGGATGTGCTCCCCCGTGAGGAATTCCACTGCCAGCATGCGCTGTGGGGCTGCACTCCAGGACCTGACTGCTTATGCAATGTGCAGCATTCATCTTTTCGCCCCTTCCTTTAGTCAGCTCAGGTCTGGCTTTCATTATCCTCGCCATGTGTTCTCTCCTTAGTGTAGGCTGCGATTGTTGACTTGTAGAGCATTGGAAAGCAACAAAGCAAGAATAGCACAATTCGGTCCGAGCCAACAGCAGCCCAGAGTTTAACTGAACTTACTCAAAACAGGTCCTGAAAACAAAGGCTTACAGCTGTGCCTTTTGCTTGAACCAATGCCCAGAGCCAAGTTCTCTGTGTCCAGGAATTCTTCAGCATGGATGAATCCCTGTCTCAACCTCGGGAAGCCAGATGGACCCAAAGGCCAGCTCTCAACAGCTCTGCCCTTGAAGACTTGTGGCAAGCTGTCTTGCTGTGACATTCAGGAGTCTCCATCCCTGGGGAGCTTGGGAAGTCGTAACAGTTTCCATCACTTCGAGGGTGGGTTCATCTTGGCTTTGAAATACTGTGCATGTGAGGTACACTGTGTCAATCCACTCCTTGGCATGCTCTATTCTACAGTCCACATTAGCCACCAGTGGTCTCAATTACCCAAAGATGCTATGATTGTCCATAAAACTTAATATATGGAGGACACCTTTATATTGGGCACAGGTAACTGGCACCCAGTCCAGAAGAAAAAAGTGCTAAACTTCGTCTTTCCTCCTCTCTGCTTCCTGACTAGCTGCCTCACACTCTTGCCCCCATGACTCAGTTCCCTACAGTGGAAGACTAGCTTCAACGTGTGAGTCAAAAATACTCTCTCTTTTTTGTTGTTTTTCGTTTCTTTAAAACAGGATCAGCCACTACATAACTCTGCCTGTCCTGGAATCCACCACATAGACCAGGTTTATCTCAAACTCACAGAGATCTGCCTGTCTCTGCCTGCGAAGAGATGAGATTAAAGGCTTGCTCTGGCCACCACACCTGGCCCTATGCTCTCTTTTCTTGAATTGTTTTTGTTAGGAGTTTTATCTCAGGAATAAGAAAAATAATAATAATGAATACAGAGACCCTGAAATAAACCAACACAGCAACAGCTACCTCATCTTTGGCAAAGGCGTCAAAAATATACATTAGTTTAAAAAATCTCCATAACAAAGGGTGCTAGGAAGACTGGATATCTACATATAAAAAAATGAAACTGAACCCAATAGCTTGAACTGCACAAAAATCCACAGAGAAATCATAAACCTTCACTGTAAGACCTGAAGTACTAACACTGCTGGAAGGAAAGAGGACAAACACTAAGATACGAGCATGGACAAAACCTTTAAAGATGATTCCAACAACAGCAGAAGTAGCCCCAAGAATTGGCCAAAGGGACTGTATAGAATTAAAAGGCTCCCCTATAGCAAAGAAATCAATCAGGAGAGTAAAGAAATCTTCTACAGATGGGAGAAACTTTTCCCAACCTTAGAACTCATAGATGTATTCTGCCATGCTTATTCTTCTAAAAGTTCTGTGTAAACAGAACATGACGATGTGTATGTGCTTGAAATTTGGAAATGAAACCTATTACTTGATGTGCTTTTCCACATCCCACTGACATTTATATAATTTCTTCAACAATGCCTTTTTAAAGCTGTACTGCTTTCTTGGTTTTGACTACACGGTTTCTTCACTTCTTCGTGAGCTGGCTATATGTCCAGTGCCTCCTATTCTCTGGCTTGGTTCTAGAGAGGCACAGAATCTCTCTGTTCTGCCGATTAACCCTCTGTTGGGCAGACTGTCTTAATTTGACCATTTGTCCATCATTGATTTTTTGGTACATGAGATTTTTCCAGGAAAAAAAAAATGTTTTCTTTCAGCCATTTTGCCCTTGGAGGTCTGAAACTTGGATTTTAATCTATTTTGAGTTGCTTTTGACATACACCTTGATTGGCTTTCTCATCTTAAGAACCTCTCAGAGACCTTTTATAAAATCAGAATTTTCAATTCCTTCAACAGCCAATCAAACTGACTAATAAAATTAACTGTGTTCCTTAAGGTTAGATTTTTTTTTAACAAAAGGTTCGCATTTTTTTCATAAACATGGGTTGATGTGCTTTGGGTTTGTTTGGAGTTTTTTTCTCTCTTGTTCACTTGATTTCAGATTTGTTGTTGTAAGGTTCTTTTCTATTTTTAATAATTTTTTTCAAATCGTAATTTATACTCATTCACACAGGGGTTGTAAACACAAAAAGGCAGGACGTGGGGAAGGGGAGGACACTGGAGCGTGGGTGTTCAGGGGGAATACAGATATCTTTCAGAACAGGGTATCAGCTGGGTGAAGGTTCGGGGGACAGGTCACTATGACTCTGCCTATGATTCACTCGTCCCTATCTAAGTTGATATTATCTGCCAAGGCTACCTATTTACAAGGTCTATGCTACTCAGGCTGGTAAACTGTCACAAAGACTGCCTGTTTACAATAGCTTATAGCCATCTGTTTCAGTGTTTATCCACAGAGACCCAAGACTTGGTGTTAGTACACATGTATGACAGGCCTATTGCTGATTTTAGGCCTATGGCTGATTTTAGGCCTTCAGTGTGTAAGCAGGGATGCCCCTGACATCTCCTCCCTTCTCTAAGTATAGAAGGGCTGTGGTGAATCTAATCTTGT